>NC_087266.1:7570364-7899114 GCF_015220805.1 Pogoniulus pusillus
CAGGGTAATGAGAGATTGGTCACAGTTGCTGCACCCAGGAAGAGCTGTTCCTGTCCAGTGGCATAATTTATCCTCCATTATTAATGTGATCAGCACATTTCTTTTTTTTCAGAGGAGTACTGTGTAGAGCTTTGCGTTGGCTGGCATTGGATTGGCACAGGTGGTACCACCTGCTGTGCCTGTTTTAGGAGTTGGTAAGACTCCACAAGATCTCAATCACTTAATAATTACCAATTTACATGTGTATGGAGCAGCAAAACTGGATTATGGTATCTTCAGATGCTTCTGATGTTACTTTCAGGAATAACCTTTTAAAATTAAAATGTTATGTCTGGTTAATGTTATTTCAGAAGAGCTAGGCTTAAATTTAGCATCAGAAGAGATCTAGCACAGCTTTTATTCATGTGTGCTTACTAACATCATTTTGGCTTGCATTAACAGTGTCTTTACACTGCAGTGCATTAGCATACTGCTGCATAACATGGGCATAAGTTGTGCTTGAGTTGAGATTTGAGATGGTGCTGGAGTGTTCTGCTCAATTTTGATGAGGCTGTGCAGTGGAGTTTGGGGATAATGCTGCCTTTTTTTCTGTTGTGTGTATGACACATATTTAACAGAACCCAGATTAAAATTTCACAGCCTCTCACCACACTGTCTCAGCCCACTTAACTCTTTCATGAATGGGCTCTTTTCTTCAAGACATAATGTCGTTGAGTGTCACAGACTTTACATCTGCTCTGTGCTTGTTCAGTGCCTTGTCCAGTAAGTTTGCTGTTCAGTGCCCGCTGGCCCACTTGGCAAACCATCTCTTCAGTGCTCATGTTTGGTCAGAGTATTCTGTGTATAGAAGAAATTACTTTCTGTGAAGGCAGTGAGACACTGGAGCAGGTTGCACTGAGAGGTTGCAGATGCCTCCTCCCTGGAAGTATTCCAGGACAGGCTGGGTGGGGCTTTGAACGACCTGGTCTAGTGGAAGGTGTCCCTGCCCACCACGTCATGGGTTTTGGAACTAGATGATCTTTAAAGTGCCTTCCAAACCAAACCACTCTATGATTCGCCCCTGAGATGTCAGTGGCACTCAAAATCAGTGTACAAGACTGTAGTGAGGGCTAACTTCAAAACAAAGAATAAAATTAAGCAGAAGTGATTTTATGGGTTGATGTGCTGCGACTCGATGAGGCACTTCGTGCCATGGTCTAGTTGACTGGATGGGGCTGGGGGATAGGTTGGACTGGATGATGTTGGAGGTCTCTTCCAACCTGGTTGATTTTATGATTCTATGATTTCTGGACTCTGCTGCTGGTAGTATCTCCTAGTGTGCAGATTTTACATAGAGGCCTTGCCAGTCAGCTGCACTTTTACATCAACTGCTGTCTTTTGTTACCCAGGTGTATATTTCAGTAATGAGCTCTTAACCACTGTTAGTCTGGACTTGCTTCCTGGCCTCATTTATTAATTTCACAGCAACTCCTTACATATTCTGTGTGCATACTCAGCAGTCAAATCTCTAAGCAACCTCATAACACTGTATTATTTTACAAGTGTGGTCAGAACAACAAGTAAACCTTTCTCTTGAGTATTTGGAACTGATTCCTCTTCTCCATGGAAAACCACCATAATCTGCTGGAAGAATGAGTGTGAGGCTTCTTGGGTAAAGAGAGATGATGTAACAACTTGTGCTGGTTTGAGGCTAATTGGAGTACTTTAATGAGAGAAATTAGCTCATTGGTTGTGAAAAGAAAATCATGATAATTTGCCATGGGAGTGGGCTGCTCAGGGGGGTGGTGGAGTCATCGTCCCTGGAGGTGTTGAAGAAAAGCCTGGCTGAGGCACTTAGTGCCATGGTCTAGTTGGTTGGACAGGGCTGGGTGATAGATTGGAGTGGATGATCTTGGAGGTCTCTTCCAACCTGGTTGATTCTATGATTTCTATGATGTCTATATCATTCATTGGTTTACAGAGAGAGATCAAAAATGAAAACAAACAATGTTCTCTTGCTTTGTCCTGGGACGTTGTCCTGTTTGTTTCTCTCTCTGATCTGTGTCATTCCATTTTACCACTTCTTTTCTTTTTAATCCTAATCTGCTTTGATGTCTCACCTCTTATCTCAGCAACTAACACGTAAGCTTCTGCTTCATTTTGGTTGTCTGTCTGAGATAGAGGATGGAGGAGACAGAGAGAGTGGTAGCTTTGAGCCCTTCTGGGCAGTTTTCTCTGCGTGGGAGGCGGTTTGGATTTCTGTGTTATTTCTAACTTGTATATAATTGTAAATGCTTATATATATTGTATAGATATGCTTGTACATTTTGCCATATTGTAAATACAGCTTCATCTTACTTTCAAACTGTCCAAGTTAGTCTGTGAAATTTCAAATAGTGGGGGGGAGAAAGTTCCTAGGACACAGCCTCAGGCTGCGCCAGGGGAAATTTAGGCTGGAGGTGAGGAGAAAGTTCTTCACTGAGAGAGTCATTGGACACTGGAATGGGCTGCCCGGGGAGGTGGTGGAGTCGCCGTCCCTGGGGCTGTTCAAGGCAGGATTGGACGTGGCACTTGGTGCCATGGTCTAGCCTTGAGCTCTGTGGTAAAGGGTTGAACTTGATGATCTGTGAGGTCTCTTCCAACCCTGATGATACTGTGATACTGTGAGTTTGAAATGTCTTTAAAGTAGAAAGGTGACCAAGAAATGGGAAGTAGTCTTGTTCAGTCACTCAAGTGAAGTGTCCACTTGCAGCCCGACAGGTCAGTCAGATCCTGGGCTGCAACAGAAGTGTGGCCAGCAGGTGGAGGGAGGTGATTCTCCCACTCTACTCTGCTCTGCTGAGACCCCACCTGGAGTACTGCATCCAGTTCTGGAGCCCCCATTACAAGAGGGATGTGGAGATGCTGGAGTGTGTCCAGAGAAGGGCCACAAGGATGCTCAGAGGGCTGAAGCAGCTCTGCTATAAGGACAGACTGAAAGAGTTGGGGCTGTTTCATCTGGAGAAGAGGAGGCTCCCAGGTGACCTTCTTGTGGCCTTCCAGTATCTGAAGGGGGCCTACAGGAAAGCTGAGGAGGGACTTTCTAGGCTCTCAAGTAGTGACAGGACTAGGGGGAATAGAGCAAAGGTGGCGGTGGGGAGATTGACACTGGATGTGAGGGAGAAGTTGTTGAGCATGAGAGTGGTTAGAGGCTGGAATGGGTTGCCCAGGGAGGTGGTTGAGGCCCCATGCCTGGAGGTGTTTAAGGCCAGGCTGGATGAGGCTGTGGCCAGCCTGATATAGGGTAGGGTGTCCCTGCCCATGGCAGGGGGATTAGAACTAGCTAATCCTTGTGGTCTCTTCCAACTCTGATTGATTCTTTGATTCTATGATTCAAAACTGATTTCAGGTTATGAGTTCAGATCACAGTTAACTGTCTGTACACAACTCACCCTATCCTTTTTCAGATGAGTAGGAAGATGTTGTTAATGATGGGAAGAACAGGAAAATCAAAGTGGAGATATTCAGGAGTCCTCTTCAAATGTTTATTCAGCATTACTTTGTTCAAATTTCATATACCCTTAGAAAGGATTGAGGGAAGAAGAAGAAAACCCAGCTAATAATGGAGCTGAACCAAGTCTTGACTTAAATAACAAAGACATTCATGAGGCTGTTGTCACTTTAGAGGAAGCAATCGTGCATTTGAACTCTACTTCATTCTTATACCAGTCCTGTGTAGTATTTTAGTATCAGTTATTCTTGACTACAGTAATAGGAAAATATCACTGAAGTGGAAGCCAGATCTTTGAATTTTCTGCCTTTTCTGTACACTTTTTTTATATTAAAATGAGTGAAAGATTTTATTTCGATGTATTTGGATTTGTAAAGATTCAACATACCTAAAGAGCTTTCAGTTTTCTCTATGGTTGCTCCTGGAGTCGGTCAGTAGTAGCTGTCAGCTCGCATGGTTTGAGCATGTTTTTGGAATTCCATATCTGAAAGGAAGCATTCAAATCTGATTATGATCTGTTCCCTGCTGTCCTATATTTTCCCTTACCCTCGAGCATCTTGCCTTCTCATTGTCATATCCTTTAATTGTCATTGCATGCTTTTTCACTCCTGCTTCACATTTCACAGTATCACAGTATCATCAGGGCTGGAAGAGACCTCACAGATCATCAAGTCCAACCCTTTACCACAGAGCTCAAGGCTAGACCCTGGCACCAAGTGCCACATCCAACCTTGCCTTGAACAGCCCCAAGGATGGCGACACCACCACCTCCCCGGGCAGCCCATTCCGTCTGCATGTTAGCTGGTTAATGTAACACATGATGGCTTTTATGGAAACTTTGGTAATGACACCACCTGATTTCTTAGGCTTTCCTTCCTATTTTAAATACTTTAGGTTTGTGTATGTCTGAAAAGAAGAACCAGAAGTAGTCAAATTTTTTTTCCTCTTAGCTTCCATTTTATTGCAATGAGGAGATGTTAGCCAGCAGTAGTAGTCCAGTTGCCCATTTCTTCTGCTGTTGCTGCTGCACATGACAACAGATAACCCTCATGATCTACCTGAAGGGAGGTTATAGCCAGGTGGGGGTTAGTCTTTTCTCCCAGACAGCCAGCAATAGAACAAGGGGACACAGTCTCAAGTTGTGCTGGGAGAAGTCTAAGCTGAATGTTAGGAGGAAGTTGTTGTCAGAGAGAGTGATTGGCATTGGAATGGGCTGCCCAGGGAGGTGCTGGAGTCACCGTCCCTCGAGGTGTTGAATCAAAGCCTGGCTGAGGCACTTAGTGCCATGGTCTAGTTGGCTGGATAGGGCTGGGTGCCAGGTTGGACTGGGTGACCTTGGAGGTCTCTTCCAACCTGGTTGATTCTATGATTCTATGATTCTAATGACGAGGATGATTAAAAGGAAAATGAAGGCTCAGGGGTGATCTTATTGCTGTCTACAACTACCCGAGGGGTGGTTGTGGCCAGGAGGAGGTTGCTCTCTTCTCTCAGGTGGCCAGCACCAGAACGAGAGGACATAGCCTCAGGCTGTGCCAGGGGAAATTTAGGCTGGAGGTGAGGAGAAAGTTCTTCACTGAGAGAGTCATTGGACACTGGAATGGGCTGCCCGGGGAGGTGGTGGAGTCGCCATCCCTGGAGCTGTTCAAGGCAGGATTGGACGTGGCACTTGGTGCCATGGTCTGGCCTTGAGCTCTGTGGTAAAGGGTTGGACTTGATGATCTGTGAGGTCTCTTCCAACCTTGGTGATACTGTGATACCTTTCAGTAGGCCTTTTCATTATTCTATCAGACAACCCTGGGTCACTAACTGTTCAGTACCTACAATCCACGTACCTTTAAGAGTAGCAGAGGAAAAAGTGGACTTTTTTCATTCATAGCTACTGGATCATTGGATGATGCATCATATTTTCTTCCACTTGATTCTCATAAACCACTTCTTGAGGAGGGAGAGTAATTGCTTGAGGAAGAGTTTACTACTGGATGTTTGACCACAATAAAATTTTATAAGCTTTATGATGCATTAAAAAGTAATGTGGGAGGCAAAACTGCTTTGAGTTTCTGTATTGGAAAGGTTGCTCAAAGTCTCTGCCAGTTGTTCCTGTAACTGAAATCTATTGGTGTCCCTGAATATCTTCTGAACAATGAGCTGCAGTAATCATGAGCAATTGGTGCCTGCCTTATTTGCCAATAGGGAATCCACAGGTAGTTTTCAGATAAGGCATCTTCCAACTGAAAAATGAACAGATTTTATTGGAATGATTAGAGAAGTTCAACCATAGGGTAAGAATAATGAGAGGAAAGTGGAGGAATTTATAAGAAACTTGGGAGAAGAATTTGGAAAGAGAAAGTCTCTGTGGTTTTGAGGCATGGTATAAAAAAGCAGCTTTGTATCCAAGGTGAAATAGTAGGAAAAAGTCTTTGGAAGCCACGTTATCCTTTCTGAGCAGCTCTGCCCATAACCTCCCAGTCTCAGCCTTTTCTCTTGCTGCAGGCACCACTCAGCCTCCAGTTTGGCTGAGCCCATGCCAAACCATCAGGGTCTATTTCTAATTCTCACACATTCTGAAATTTATGTTTTGTGGGCTTTTCCCTCCCTTAGTGCTTTCTCCAGACGTTGGAGTGTGCAAGTGCTCTTTTTTTCCACTGTGTTACTTTCCTCTTCGTACCCATTTGTGGTTAAAAGCTGGTCAGTAACCTGGAAATGAAGTCATCAGGATTATTTCAAAGCACAGACTTTCAGAACAAAAGAGAAATGGAATTTGTCCCTTGAGACCTTTCATATATTCCTAGAATTAATGAAGCGTTGGTTGTCTGTTTTCATTACCTTTCTTATTTTATAGGGAAATTTTTGGGGGGGGGAAGATTCATAGAATGATTTAGGTTGGAAGGGACCTCAAAGATCATCCAATTCCAACCCC
The DNA here is from genome assembly GCF_015220805.1 of Pogoniulus pusillus. NCBI lineage: Eukaryota > Metazoa > Chordata > Aves > Piciformes > Lybiidae > Pogoniulus > Pogoniulus pusillus. Next base: position 7,576,751 of record NC_087266.1, read on the forward strand.
TTGCCATAGGCAGGGACACCTCCCACTAGAACAGGTTGCTCAAAGTCTCATTCAACCTGGCCTTGAACACCTCCAGGGAAGGAGCATCCACAGTGTCCATGGGCAGCAACCCATTTCAGTGTTTCACCACCCTCATTGTAAAGAACTTCTTCCTAACATTAAGTTAAAACCTCCCTTCTTCCAGTTTAAACCCATTACCCCTCATCCTGTTATTACAAGACCTTGTGAATAGTCCTCCTAAGCCTTCTTATAGGTCCCCTTCAGATACTACAAGGTCTCCTTGAAGCCTTCTCTTCTGCAGGCTGAAGAGCCCCAACTCTTCTAGCCTGTCCTCACAGCAGAGGTGCTCCTGCCCTCTGATCATCTTTGTGGTCCTCCTCTGGACTCACTCCAGCAGATGTTGATTTTGAAAGATGGGGGATGCACGGGGACGCATCTTGCATAGTATCTGCAAGTGGGTTTTGCACTGCTCAGTGTCAAAAATAATGACTTCTGTAGATTTTTTTTGTTTGTTTTTTTTTTCTGAATCAATGGTTTCTTGCCACAAAATATTTCTTGTCTTTAGGGCTTCATTAGGATGTTCAGCATCGGTTACCTGATCCAGTGTTGCCTTCGGATTCCATCCACCTTCCGGCATCTGTTTACAGAACCATCCCGGCTGCTTTCTCTCTTCTACAACAAGGAAAATTTCCAGCTTGGAGCTTTTCTGGGATCTTTTGTCAGTATATACAAAGTAAGCTCATACCATACAGAAATGAGTGATGTGTAGGTTTTATTTCACTTTTCAGAACACAAAGAGCTGCTTAATGTTGCTGTTTGATGCAGTATGGCCAGGGGCAAATTCTATTGCATTGCAGTAATGAAACTGTACATAAGAAAAAACAGGATTCCACTCTCTGTGTTTTTTGGTCATTTCTGAATAAACCCAATGGATTTTGCAGCCTATCTACAGGGAAATTGAGGGGCGGGGGGAAGAATCATAGAATGGTTTAGGTTGGAAGGGACCTCAAAGATCTCCCCCTGTACTCTGCCCTGGTGGGACAGTATGTGGAATACTATGTCCAGTTTTGGGCTACCCAGTTTAAGAGAGACAGGTGATAGGTTGGACTGGATGATCTTGTAGGTCTCTTCCAACCTAGTTGATTCTATGGTTCTATGATTCTGTGATTCTACAAGGATGACTGGGGGCCTTGAGCATCTCCTTTACAAAGAGAGACTGAGAAACCTGGGGTTGGTTAATCTAGAGAAGAGAAAACTGAGAGGAGATCTCATCCATGTGCACAAATATCTGAGGGGTGGGAGTCAAGTGGATGGGGGTAATCTCTTTTCGGTGATGTGCAGTAATAAAACAAGGAGCAATGAGTACAAACTGGAATATAGAAGGTTTACCTCAACATGAGGAGAAACTTCTTTACAGTGAGGGTGACGGAGCACTGGAAGAGGCTGTCCAGAGAGGTTGTGGAGTCTCCTCTGGAGGCTTTCAAAGCCCACCTGGATGCATTCCTATGTGAACTACCCTAGGGGATCCTGGCTTGGCAGGGAGGTTGGACTTAATGATCTCTGAAGGGTCCCTTCCAACCTCTGTAAAGTTCTGTGATTCTATGACCAGAGGAAATGACATCAAGGTGTGCCAAAAAGGTTATCACGCCCTGGAACAGGCTGCCAAGGGAAGTGATGGAGTGGGGATATTTAAAAGTCATGTAGTTGTGGCTTTAGTGACATGGTTTAGTGGTGGACTTGGTAGTGTTAGGCCGATGGTTGGACTCAGTAATCTTAAAGGTCTTTTCCAACCCAAATGCTTCTATATTTCTGTTATTGCTTGTGTACCATAATTAATAAAATTTGGGTTGCATTATTTTTCTTCCAATTAGAAACAAACATTTAAGGAAGCAGAGATTCAAGTCATGCAAAAGATTAGACCACAGTCAACAAAATTAAATGCTGATTGCAGTTTAAACCCAAGGAAATTGAATTATGGACTGCTTTTAAAAATGTGCACCTTGTCCCTAAAAAGGAGTCTAAAAGGCCTTTGTAGGACTGGGGGTGCTGATAGATAGTAGGGTAAAGATGAGGCAGCAGTGTGCCCAGGTGGCCAAGAGATCCAGTGGCATCCTGGCCTGGATCAGGAACAATGTGGCCAGTAGGACAAGGGAGGTTATTCTTCCTCTGTACTCAGCACTGGTGAGGCCACACCTTGAGTGCTGTGTCCAGTTCTGGGCCCCTCAATTCAAGAGAGATGTTGAGGTGCTGGAATGTGTCCAGAGAAGGGCAACAAAGCTGGTGAGGGGCCTGGAACACAGCCCTGTGAGGAGAGGCTGAGGGAGCTGGGCCTGTTTAGCCTGGAGAAGAAAAGGCTCAGGGGTGACCTCATTGCTCTCTACAACTACCTGAAGGGAGGTTGTAGCAGGTAGGGTTGGTCTCTTCTGCCAGGCAACCAGCAACAGAACAAGGGGACACAGTCTCAAGTTGTGCCAGGGGAGGTCTAGGCTGGGTGTTAGGAGGAAGTTCTTCACAGAGAGAGTGATTGGCATTGGAATGGGCTGCCCAGGGAGGTGGTGGAGTCACTGTCCCTGGAGGTGTTGAAGCAAAGCCTGGCTGAGGCACTTAGTGCCATGGTCTGGTTGATTGGACAGGGCTGGGTGATAGATTGGAGTGGATGATCTTGAAGGTCTCTTCCAACCTGGTTGATTCTATGGTTCTATGATTGTAGCAGCCACGGTATTGACGTTTTCTGTTCCTCTTACTGTTAGTTAATGTCACAAACATGGCTTTGCAGAAAATCAGTTGGCTGTGTGCTACGAAGGGGAAATTAATTAATGGGAGATTATATTGTTTCCAAAATTAATATGGGTTGTTAATTTTGATATTCAGAACTCTCAGCACCCCCAATCACTAATTTTAATAATATTTTGCTTCTTACACTGTCATGGAAACATTCTATGGATAATATCTAGATCTATTAATAACCAGCAAAACATATAAGCATTAACTGAACTGGAAGAGAAGATTCCTGTGGTCAAATGCCACTTGCGGTCAGTATACTGCTTGCCCACTAGATGGGCTAAAGGAGCTCTTTCTGCTCTATGGCAGAAGGCAATGGAGAATTACAAAGAGGCTTTTAAGTATCTACTCAAAAATTATTATTACTGACTCCCTGGGGCTAGCCACAGTCCAGACAGTGCCTAAATGCTATCAGAGACCTCTGTCTTCTCAGCCGTTGAGACTTTGATTATTCCCAGGCTTCTGGGGAAAGGAGACAGACAATCTCTGACCTTGTCTCCTTGCTGCTCTGGATGATCTGTGCATGTCCAGGACTAGTCTTAGCAGACTTTCACTTTTTACAGTCTCAAGTTGTGCTGGGGGAAGTCTAGGCTGAATGTTAGGAGGAAGTTGTTGCCAGAGAGAGTGATTGGCATTGGAATGGGCTGCCCAGGGAGGTGGTGGAGTCGCTGTGTCTGGAGGTGTTGAAGAAAAGCCTGGCTGAGGCACTTAGTGCCATGGTCTAGTTGACTGGCTAGGGCTGGGTGCTAGGTTGGCCTGGATGATGTTGGAGGTCTCTTCCAACCTGGTTGATTCTGTGATTCAGGTGCAGGCAGGATGTCATGCAGTGTGCAGTCTCAGCGCGATGTCACGCTGGCCTCGCAGGCTGATCGCATGGAGGCATTCAGAGTCTGTTCCTGGTAAACTCGCAGCAGTGGAGTTTCCAGGCAAGCAATAAGGCAGTATGCAAAGGCATGGCAGGCATGAATAGAATGTCAGAGTGCAGCAGAGCATGTTGTTTACCTATGTATCTCCCTTTATCAATGTGGGCCAAGATTAATTGCCTTTGGACACAGAATAGCCAATCAGGATGGCAGTAAGTCTATGTATCTGAAGGGGGCCTACAAAAAAGTTGGGGGGGACTTTTGGGAATATCGGGTAGTGACAGGACTAGGGGGAATGGAGCAAAGCTGGAGATGGGTAGGTTCAGGCTGGACGTGAGGAGGAAGTTGTTGAGCATGAGAGTGGTGAGAGCCTGGAATGGGCTGCCCAGGGAGGTGGTTGGGGGCCCATTGCTGGAAGTGTTTAAGGCCAGGCTGGCTGAGGCTGTGGCCAGCCTGATCTCGGGTAGGGTGTCCCTGCCCATGGCAGGGGGTTTGGAACTAGATGATCCTTGTGGTCCCTTCCAACTCTGACTGATTCTATGATTCTATGTGTTAGGAAAGAGAAATAGAATCATAGAGTCAGAATCAACCAGGTTGGAAGAGACCTCCAAGATCATCCAGTCCAACCTAGCACCCAGCCCTAGCCAGTCATCTAGACCATGGCACTAAGTGCCTCAGCCAGGCTTTGCTTGAACACCTCCAGGGACGGTGATATTATTATGAGTCAAAGGAGTTCACCAGGTTGCAGGGTCTTCAGGGCCAGCAGGCTTGAGACACAGCAAGTTATATATGTGTCCTGTTACTTGAAGGTGCTGGACTTTGGCATAATGTAGGAACATCCCCATAGTTGTCACCAGCTGTTTTCTTCCCAGTCACATTCCATGCAGGGTACATATGTTTAAGTAGCCTTAAATGACATGAAATGTAAAAGTAAGGTAAATAGAGTTCATTTTGAGGACCAGGATCTTGTCCTTCAGAGGCACATTTGCTTCCTTCTAGGCTGATCTGAAGCAGGACAGATTGGATTATCATTGAGGGTTAGAGAATAACTAGGTCTAACTCTGCTTTCTGTTCTACTACAGGGCACAAGCTGCTTCCTGCGTTGGGTACGAAACCTAGATGATGAGCTTCATGCACTTGTAGCTGGTGAGTCCATGACAAGAAGCTTATATTGCCTCTCTTGGGACACTGCAGATATTTTTCTTGTTTGTCCTTCTGTTCCCTTTTCAGACTTCTGTGGTGAAAATAGGACTGTATATATCAAGACAGTGACAGTGGTATTTCAGGTAGCTTCAAATAAAGAGACACAATTAAAACTGTAGGGCAAATTCCATCAAATGGTGTGAGTTTTACCATCAACTTTAGAGACAACAATTATTGTCTGTACAGATGTGAATTTGTCTTTTGCTTTCCAACTGTGAAGATGCAGGGTTCAGCTACTAACTCTTCCATAGTGGCAGAACACACATTTGTAAGGGTGGGCTCCACAGGTTCCATAGAAGGACTCTTTTGCCATGACATTTGCGTGATGTTGCACCTATCACATATTGGAACTCAGAGCTCTCTCTTCCTTCTGGGATGAGAGAGGAAGTTTGATGCTGTGCTCCTAAGCACTAGATTTACAGATTTATTTCAGTGTTTCAAAACTCTCTTTTGTAACGATACAATCTTTGCTGGGCAGCACAGGAACATCTCTGAACTCGGTTGCAGCAACAGAAAGCACAATTTAGGCAGTGTCTGTTAGCTGACAGACTGCAACAGCGGCAGTAAATCACAACCTTAACACTTTTCATTTTCTAATTGTTACAGGGTGCCTAGCAGGAATTTCCATGATGTTTTACAAAAGTACCACTATCTCTATGTATCTGGCATCCAAATTAGTAGAGGTAAGACATTATCCTTATGACAGAGTTTGTAAGCAAGAAAAAGAACTTCACAGGCTTTGTCAGGCACTTCCCGTACAACGCCAAGTCGTGCAGTGGTGGAGTGTTTCAGTGTGAGTGTGCCAAGAGGCAGTGCTGTTCTGTGGTCTCATTTCTTTCTTATTTTCTTTTCTGTAACTGATTTTGAAAGCCCTTTATCCACCGTTTTCCATGTGTATTTCCATGATTATTTTGTTTTTAATCTCCTGATAGCTCTTTGCTTTGCAGCTTTTGCAGTTTTCACATCTGAAAATTCCAAGAATGTCTATTTTGCCAGAAACATAAATCAGAACTAGTCCTTAATTGCAGATTTATTGCCAAAAGCTACAGCTTAACTTCCTGCCTTTGTTCCCTAATTTTGGTGTTCAACAGGCTAAGACAACTCAGAATAGCTTAGGGTTTAGTCTATAGCTGGAATTTTTTTGTCAGTGTACTTCAGCTGATTGGATTCCCAGCTTTGCAGTGAACTTCATTCTAATTACTGTTTTCCAGGCTTGAAATATTTCTATCAACTTGTTAAAATTAGGAGCTCAGGTTAGAAAAAAATACTGAATTTGGGTATATTGCTTTTACTTTGCTAACCAGCAAAGTTTGATTTCTTACTGTGATTTTTCCACCGAACTGGGGCTTGGTTATGGTTATTTCCCCACTGAGTAAGCTGAGAGGATTCTCTTACAGTGCATCATCCCCAAATCACAAAGCAGGCTTGCAGACCTCGAGGGCCTCCTTCCCTGGTGATGTTTATCTGTGTCCACTACCACAGCAGAATCCATTTCAAAGAATATAAAGAGAAGGAATTTTTTAACGCATAAAATTAAATGTACAAAGGGAGTCACAGAATCAACCAAGTCGGAAGAAACACACAGAATCACAGAATCAACCAGGTTGGAAGAGACCTCCAAGATCATCCAGTCCAACCTAGCACCCAGCCCTAGCCAGTCAACTAGACCATGGCACTAAGTGCCTCAGCCAGGCTTTGCTTGAACACCTCCAGGGACGGTGCCTCCACCACCTCCCTGGGCAGCCCATTCCAATGCCAATCACTCTCTCTGCCAACAACTTCCTCCTAACATCCAGTCTATACTTCCCCCATCACAACTTGAGACTGTGTCCCCTTGTTCTGTTGCTGGTTGTCTGGCAGAAGAGACCAACCCCACCTGGCTACAGCCTCCCTTCAGATAGTTGTAGACAGCACTGAGGTCACCCCTGAGCCTCCTCTTCTCCAGGCTGCACACCCCCAGCTCCCTCAGCCTCTCCTCGTAGGATTTGTGTTCCAGGCCTTTCACCAGCTTTGTTGTCCTTTTTTGGACACATTCCAGCACCTCCCAGATCATCCAGTCCAACCTATCCCCCAGCCCTATCCAGTCAACTAGACCATGGCACTAAGTTATACTCCGTTTACTCTCGCTGCTTGCAATGCTAGATCAAGCTCTGAATGTGTTTATACAACACATATTGGTTGTATAAAATCTGAGTTACCCATATTGGCCAAGCCCACTAGTTGATAAAAAAAAATACAATATTAGCTTGCATTGGCTTGCACTGCTGATATTTTTTTTCTGGACTTTGAGACATTGTGGCTGCAAAGAAAGAAGAAAAGTGCTGTGTGTTCTTTCCTCTCTCTCTCTCTCTCTTTAACTGCTTTTATCATCTTACGCAAGCCAAGGGTAACTGACCAAAGAGGCGTGTACTGCTTTGGAAGGTCAAGCTGTGCTCAGGAAAATAAACTTGACATGTTTTCTCAGAAAGGAAAGTATGTGATTTCAAGCTGTTTAAGAACAGTGAATATTCACTTTGTTGGAATAGTTACTGCATTGTTCTTTTGCCTTTTTTTAAATGAAGGATTTTACGTAGCAAACTTTGCCTTGCCTTTTTGTTTTTGTCTTTAAGTTCTATACTACCTTCTCACACCCAGGTTTTTCTCAGGTCCTGGTTTATACATTGATAGGCTTTTCTTCTGTTCATCATTTCTGTAAGCTGTCTCCCAGTCACATATGTGGAGGTACACAGAAATATATGAGCATATGTTAGTAATATTGATATATTACTTAAAAGTTAAAGCAATAAAAAGCTATGTCATTCATTTTGGTTCATTTAGCATTTCTTGTTTATTTTTATAGACTATATATTTCAAAGGCATTGAAGCAGGGAAGGTTCCCTATTTTCCTCATGCAGACAGCATCATCTATGCCATTTCTACAGCAATATGCTTTCAGGCAGTAAGTATATTCCCTCCTAACAGAGCATGAAATTCTTTCCGTTTGAGTCAAATGTTGAATGGAATGGAAAAGAGTGAAGCAGAATGGAGAAGGTTTTGTGTTATAGTGATTCCAGCAAGGTACTGTGAATCATAGAATCATAGAATCAGTCAGGGTTAGAAGGGACCACAAGGATCATCTAGTTCCAACCCCACTGCCCACACCCTACCCTAGATCAGGCTGGCCACAGCCTCATCCAGCCTGACCTTAAACACCTCCAGGGATGGGGCCTCAACCACCTCCCTGGGCAACCCATTGCAGGCTCTCACCACTCTGTGGTGAAGAACTTCCTCCTCACGTCCACTCTGAATCTCCTCACCTTCAGCTTTGCTCCATTCCCTTTTGTCCTGTCACTCCCTGATAGCCTAAAAAGTCCTCCCCAGCTTTTTTGTAGGCCCCCTTCAGATACTGGAAGGCCACAAGAAGGTCACCTCAGAACCTCCTCTTCTCTGGACTGAACAGCCCCAACTCTTTCAGTCTGTCCTCATAAGAGGGGTGCTCCAGGCCTCTGATCATCCTCGTGGCTTTTCTGGATATGCTTCAGCATCTCCACATCCTTCTTGTACTAGGGGCTCCAGAACTGGATGCAGTACTCCAGGTGGGGTCTCACCAGAGCAGAGTAGAGGGGAAGAGTCACCTCCGTCCACCTGCTGGAGGTGAATCAGGGCTCCTGCATCCTGCTTTTGAGTGTCACAGTGGGAAAGTCATTACTAGGACTCAAATTCCTCATATGCTTATAGCTAAATACCTTATACAAAATAATGAGTTCTTTGGAAGAGATCTCAAAAGGGATTGCATGAGAAGATGAACATAACTGTGTAGACTTTCATGAGCATGTGTCCAGACTGTTCCTCTGTGATATTTTATGCTTTTTAAAATCAACTAGTAGTTTTTACTTTCAGCTAACTTGAGTTCACATTGCCTATTCGAAAGCATCTGCAAAAACTAGGAAGAGAATCTGAGCTTTTATGTTTGAAACAAGCTGTACCTACCATCCTGTGCACTTTGCAAGTCAATTTACATGCCTTCACCCTCACTCCTTTTACTGTTCTTCTACATCTCTCTACTGCATCCTTCTTCTGAAACATCCCACTAAGTATTTTCTGGATATTTATAACTATCACAGTATCATCATCAGGGTTGGAAGAGACCTCACAGATCATCAAGTCCAACCCTTTACCACAGAGCTCAAGGCTAGACCATGGCACCAAGTGCCACGTCCAATCCTGCCTTGAACTGCCCCAGGGACGGCGACTCCACCACCTCCCCGGGCAGCCCATTCCAGTGTCCAATGACTCTCTCAGTGAAGAACTTTCTCCTCACCTCCAGCCTAAATCTCCCCTGGTGCAGCCTGAGGCTGTGTCCTCGTGTTCTGGTGCTGGCCACCTGAGAGAAGAGAGCAACCTCCTCCTGGCTACAACCACCCCTCAGGTAGTTGTAGACAGCAATAATGTCACCCCTGAGCCTCCTCTTCTCCAGGCTAACCAATCCCAGCTCCCTCAGCCTCTCCTCGTAGGGCTGTGCTCAAGGCCTCTCCCCAGCCTCGTTGCCCTTCTCTGGACACGCTCAAGCATCTCAATGTCCCTCCTAAACTGGGGGGCCCAGAACTGAACACAGTACTCAAGGTGTGGTCTAACCAGTGCAGAGTACAGGGGCAGAATGACCTCCCTGCTCCTGCTGACCACACCATTCCTGATGCAGGCCAGGATGCCACTGGCTCTCTTGGCCACCTGGGCACACTGCTGGCTCATGTTCAGGCGGGTATCAATCAGCACCCCCAGATCCCTCTCTGTCTGGCTGCTCTCCAGCCACTCCGACCCCAGCCTGTATCTCTGCATGGGGTTGTTGTGGCCAAAGTGCAGCACCCTGCACTTGGAGCTATTGAACCCCATCCCATTGGACTCTGCCCATCTGTCCAGGTGGTCAAGGTCCTGCTGCAGAGCCCTTCTGCCCTCCAACCCAGCCACGTCTGCCCCCAGCTTAGCGTCATTTGCAAACTTGCTGATGACTGACTCCATGCCCTCATCCAGATCATCTATGAAGATGTTAAAGAGGATGGGGCCCAGCACTGACCCCTGAGGGACACCACTAGTCACTGGCTGCCAGCTGGATGTGGCACCATTCACCACCACTCTCTGGGTCCAGCCCTCCAGCCAGTTCCTAACCCAGCACAGAGCATTGCCATCCAAAACTATATGAGGTTTTCTTACCCCTCAACAAAGAGACTGGAAAATAACCTTAAAATAGTCTTTTACTGTTTTGTGCTTAGCAGGACAGTCCTACTTCTGCTCATTGCTCCCATACATCTGGGAGTATCTCTCATTCTAGTATTAGCGTCAATGTGAACTGGTATTTTAGAGCTTGAGATGTGCCTGGAGATCTGCAGCATTGAAATCTCCAAATTACTGTTGGCAAAGACCACTGAATGAAGCTAACAGAAATAAAGTTCATATGAGAAAAGAGGAAGGGTTTTTCATTATTTGCTAACTGGAAAAAGAATTCAAGACTAGAGATAAATTGCTAGGTTTAGAAGGGGAAGAAAAAAGTGGAAAAGCAACCTGTGCTGATATGTTTGTTACTTACTATATTCATAAGTGACCTGGAAAAGTAAGGAAATAGAGAGAAGGCAAGGATTTTGGTTGTATAAGATTACTTAGGAGATGTAAGATGAAATATAAGGCTGACTGACTACAAAAAATGGTAGATCACAAAATACAGCGAGTGGAGGATAAAATAGCAGGTAAATTTGGCAGCCACACATGCAGAATCGTGTATGCAGAAATAATTAGGTTATTGTTGCTTTGTCTGAAATGACATCTAAGTTAATTGCTACCACTTTTGAAAGAGAGTCCTCTGGGAATATCACATCGTGCTGGTGGTGATCATACAGAGCATGGAATTCAGCTGTGAGGGGTTGGTCTGCTGGCAGTGCTGGACCTTGGCACACAGCTGCTTTGGTTCATGAATCATGAGCTAATTCTTTTAAATACTAAAATACCTCTATGTTTCTTTCCATAACTATCCTTTGAGTGGTTTTGGCATTGTAATGTAACAGGTGAAGCTTTTGCCTGTTGCTCTCTCCTGGCTCTGACAGAATGATTTCCTTGCAGGCTGTCATGGAAGTTCAGAACTTGAGGCCATCATACTGGAAATTTCTTTTACGACTAACAAGTGGCAGGTATGTAACCAGGGCTATGCTATGGCTTGTCTAAACACATCACTGATCACATTCACCTTTCCATGTCATTAGCTGTCAACAGCAGAGCAGTAGCAGTACACACAGGCTAATCTCCTGAGTATTTACTTTGTTTTTCAAATGGTTTCCCGTCCACTCGAAGCTCTTTGCTGCAGAAGGGACACCAATAGGTTTAGTCTAGTGACAAAAGCAAAAATTTCAGTTTCACTAAGACAGTTTAGCAGGTGAATGTTTTACTTGAAAGCATTTTTATACTTAGAGGGTGAAATGCTTTCAGTTTTCAGTGGAATATGAAGAATCTGGTGAACAACTAAACAGATTGAAGGAATTGCTGTCTACAACTACCTAAAGGGAGGCTGTAGCCAGATGGGGGTCATAGAATCATAGAATCAACCAGGTTGGAAGAGACCTCCAAGATCATCCAGTCCAACCTAGCACCCAGCCCTAGCCAGTCAACTAGACCGTGGCACTAAGTGTCTCAGCCAGGCTTTGCTTGAACACCTCCAGGGACGGTGCCTTCTGCCAGACAACCAGCCACAGAACAAGGGGACACAGTCTCAAGTTGTACTGGGGGAGGTATAGGTTGGATGTTAGGAGGAAGTTCTTGCCAGAGAGTGACTTGCCATTGGAATGGGCTGCCCAGGGAGGTGGTGGAGGCACCGTCCCTGGAGGTGTTGAAGCAAAGCCTGGCTGAGGCACTTAGTGCCATGGTCTGGTTGACTGCTGAGGGCTGGGTGTAGGTTAGACTGGATGATCTTGGTGGTCTCTTCCAACCTGGTTGATTCCATGATTCTAAATTGCTTGCTGTGTGCATTGATCCACTGCATGGTATTACTGCACATTTAGAAGCATTACTACAAATATTAGAGTACTTCCTAAGAATGCCTTCAAGTTGTAAGAGTTTTTTTTATCAGAGGTCATTTCATCTGGGACAGGAATTATTTTTCTTGTAAAGCCAGTGAAAGATTTTCACTGATTATAACCATAAATATCCACTGTAGTATGATTTAGTGACGTGTGCACTATATTGATGCAGCACATGGCAGAAATGAGGCATCCAAATCTTTATGTGGGATGAGATTGTAAAAGGTAATGTCCCTTGTGACAGTGAGCTATCCAGAGTGTAAAAACAGAAGTGTAATCAGAGGGCAGACCCTGGAACAAATTGAACCTACACTCCCCATGGCACAGTACACTCTTAGCTGGACACGAGGTGACTGAATACATTGCTGGACATAGTGGGAAGCTTTCCTTGAGATGCCTGGAGGCAGTCTGCAGGCAACCTCTGAGGCTGTACAAACATGATATGGGGGATGATGTCACTCCAGATGTCCAGTTTTGGCTGCATTTTTCCCTCTTGTGCTAATCCTGAGATTGCTTTAGTTGAAAGAAAGGAGGGAAGAGGAATCCTTTTCTGCTCATTTATTTTATCTGAAGTAAATCTCTGTACCAGTAATTTTGACACTTTCTCCATAAAGGCAGATTCTTGACATTTCACAAGTCTTTCACTCAACAATTTTCAAGACTAAAGATGTGGAAATAAATTGTAACACCTATAAAATTCTTATTCACACTTGGGCAGGCATGGCCAGGGCTTATGAAGCTGGGGTGAGAAAAAGAGAGTAGTATATCTTGGTTTGGCTTTTTTTAGTGAAGGTAAAAGTAGGGCACTCTCTCCTTTTCCCTTTCCCCCAGCTTGTGCTATATAAAGTGTATCTACACAAAGCACTATTAATCAGCTTTGTCAATTATTTACTTTTAAAATGCTTCATTGCAGAATTAAAAACTTGTAATCTCTAAACAGTGCAGGCTGAAGTCTGTACATCAAAGATTTCAGCAGTCTTTCATGACTAGTAATGTTATAAATATAGAAACATAGAAACATAGAATCAGCCAGGTTGGAAGAGGCCTCCAAGATCATCCAGTCCAACCTAGCACCCAGCCCTAGCCAGTCAACTAGACCATGGCACTAAGTGCCTCAGCCAGGCTTTTCTCGAACACCTCCAGGGACGGTGCCTCCACCACCTCCCTGGGCAGCCCATTCCAATGCCAATCACTCTCTCTGCCAACAACTTCCTCCTAACATCCAGCCTGTACCTACCCCGGCACAACTTGAGACTGTGTCCCCTTGTTCTGTTGCTGGTTGCCTGGCAGAAGAGACCAACCCCCACCTGGCTACAATCTCCCTTCAGATAGTTGTAGACAGCAATGAGGTCACCCCTGAGCCTCCTCTTCTCTAGGCTAAACACCCCCAGCTCACTCAGCCTCTCCTCACAGGGCTGTGTTCCAGGACTCTCACCAGCTTTGTCACCCTTCTCAGGACACCTTCCAGCACCTCAACAACTCTTTTGAATTAAGGGCCCAGAACTGGACACAGCACTCAAGGTGTGGCCTGACCAGTGCTGAGTACAGGGGAAGAATAACCTCCCTTGTCCTACTGGCCACACTGTTCCTGATGCAGGCCAGGATGCCATTGGCTCTCTTGGCCACCTGGGCACACTGCTGGCTCATCTTCAGCTTACTATCTATCAGTACCCCCAGGTCCCTTTGTGCCTTGCTGCTCTCCAGCCACTCTGTCCCCAGCCTGTAGTGCTGCTTGGGGTTGTTGTGGCCAAAGTGCAGAGCCCTGCACTTGGCCTTGTTCAGTCTCATCCCATTGGCCTCTGCCCACCCATCCAGCCTGTCCAGGTCCCTCTGCAGGGCTCTCCTACCTTCCAACAGATCCACACCTGCTCCTAGCTTGGTGTCATCTGCAAACTTACTGATGCTGGACTCAATCCCCTCGTCCAGATCATCAGTAAAGATGTTGAGCAGGACTGGGCCCAGCACTGATCTTTGGGGAAACCACTAGTGCCAGCTGCCAACTGGATGTGGCACCATTCACCACCACTCTATGGGCTCAGCCATCCAGCTAGTTCCTGACCCAGCACAGAGTGAATCATAGAATGGTTTGGATTGGAAGGGACCTTAAAGATCACCTAGTTCCAACCCCTTCTCACAGGCAGGGACACTTTCCAGAGGACTAGGTTGCACAAGGACTTGTCCAACCTGGTCTTGAAATCATTCAGGGAAGGTGGAATCCGCTTCCCTGGGCAACCTACTCCAGTGTCTCACCACTCTAAAGAATCTTTTTCTAATATCCAGTCTCAGTCTACTGTCTTGCAGCTTCAGTCCTATCATTTCCTGCTTGTCCTCTCACTAGGACAGTCCTACTTACTTATCCCTTGTAAAAAGTCTCTCTCCAGCTTTCTCTAAGACCCCTTCAGATGTGGAAGGCTGCTATAAGGTCTGTTTTCAAAAGTAGATGGATAATCTGTTGACTCTCTCCTCTCTCTTCTTTTTCAGGTTTGCTCTCATGAACAGGAAAGTTTTAGACGTATTTGGCACCGAAGCATCTAAGAACTTCAAGGATTTCACACCTAAGCTTGACCCAAGATACACTGTTGTACCACCAGATCTACCACTGGAGCTGTCCTGAGAACAGCAGTAAATCCTGTCCTTGAATGTGATTGGCATTTTGTCACATAAAATTAATTAACAGTCTTATATAAGGAGGAGGCTTTGGGCTCCACTTCAGTATTATTTCAATGAGAAATGCTTTTTTACCAATCAAAAGTACTGACAGTTTGCAGGAAAGTGTGGCTTAGTGATTAAGCCCCTGCTGCACACAGAAAATATTTCTGGGTTTCTGTAGTTGGTTGACAGTGTGGTAGATTCCTGAACAAATTAAACCAATGAGTAATATATTTAGAGAAGAGAAGTAAAACATAAAGATGCATCATCATTTCCTAAATTCTGTAGTTCATACCAATAGTATATTTCTTGGTAAAAAAAAGTATTCTTTATTTTACAAAGGAAGACATTTGGCAATAGTACAGGTCCACAGATTGACATGATTATTGCAGCCAGGTGAAATTGCCTCCTGGGCTTTCTAAATCGTCACTGATTTCTCTCCAAACAGCCACTGCCCACTCGTTACGTGAAATGACAGCTATGGCTGCAAAATAAGGCATTCCTTAGGAAAAGAAAATGCATATCAATTGAGAAATCACATTCCAGGACTGTAAATCCCACTGGCAATACAGATAACAGGCTAGGAAAATAAGGCAGCAGTACCAGTGCCTACTGCGCCGCGAGGAGCCGCGGGGTGTGGCGGCCAATATCTGCCAAGTGGAAAATGACGAAACCAGCAGAGGAAGGAATGAAACCTTCCAGCCTCTCAGATGGTGCTGGAAAGAGCAGACAGTTACAAAAATAAAAAAGCCAAGAACAAAACAAGAAGAAGAAGAAAAAAAAGACCCCACCCCCCCCCGCTAAATATACTGAAGTTAAATGTTTATTTTTCAAGGGCTTGACATTGTCGCTTTAGATGGCAGTGAGTTGTTTGTCAAGCTGCAATGCCAGCCAATATTTCCAGCATCCTTTACAAGAGAACTCATCCTGAGGTTAGGCTGTTACCAGAAAGTGGTTTTGACTATCATATTAATAGGTCTTTTTTCCCTTCTACTCCATGAAGAGTGGTTTTCCCTCGGCCCATCCGCTGGCCACAACTGGGACAGCTACATTCAGTTTAAATGTGGCTCTCGATGCAAACAACTGCTGCACAAATCCCATCTCAGTTTTACCCAGTGTGTTTCTACAGATACAGACTTTGTGATCTAAGTGAGACCTTGACATGCTAATTGGTTGGTTGGTTGGTTTTTCTTTTGCTCTAGAGGGCTTTTTTTTTTAACATTAGAATCCGTTCAGATGATGCCGAATGGTGTTTGTTACCCCACAACTTAATGAAAAGGTGAACTATATTCACATTCAACTGAGAAGAACTAAGGAATGGAAACTGCAGCAGGTTGCATGAATATTAAGAACAAAAAAAAAAACCCAACAGTAAACTAAGGAAATTGGTGTTTTATTGAATGTCCTTGTCAGATAGTATGGATTGGGTTAGTTACTAGAATCTTTGTCTCATATGAGTTGGGTTAATTACTAGAATCTTTGTCTCATATGAGTTGGGTTAATTACTAGAATCTTTGTCTAGTAACACTGTAATCCTAGCCCAGCCTTAAGCTTATTTTAACTCTTATTAGTTTCATTTCTTATTGCTGAATATGCAGTAATTTTTATTAGAGTTGCAGAGAGGTCATGGAATCTGTACCAATCTGTGCACAAAATCTCCTTCTTCAGCTACCGTAACGGGGATGCTTTTTATCACTGTTACTACAGGTGCTTCATCCCGTGGAAGAGCAGTCGCCCAAGTTAGTGTGAATAAAGTTCTGCCAAGCTAGTTTGTATGCAATATTTTATTGCTTAAAATAGTAGAACTCCTCTAAAGGAAATAAATGTTGATTGAAGGAGAACTTTTAAAGGATCGTCATAGGTTTGTAGTCACTGGAACGTGGTCTAAGATACTTGACGTTGTAAAGTCTGAGAAGCTATATATTTTAAGTAATAAGTTAGAACTCACCTATATTCTGAGTACTCTCTGGTGTAACTATATACCATTCTCAACCTTCAAGGCATTTTATAGATGGAATCATTTTCTTCACTGGAATGACAATTGTGATTGTTTCTCTGTATGAGTTCGAGAAGATCCCAAGTGCTACATCTCAGCAGCTCAAACCAGGTTTTGTCTCTGTTTTCTTGCTTCCAAAATTCACAGCCCATGTTTGGAGTTGTTTTCGTGTGGTATAAAAAAGAGAAATTTAAAAGTTTTTTAAATTATTTTTATTAAAATCAATTATATGTAAAAGAACAAAAAAAAAGTCCTAATGTTTTTTTTTCCAATAATAAACAGTTGCTGCTTGAAAAAGTGACTTTTTGTCTGCTTTGTTGTTAATGTGGAGACATCAGTGAAGTAATAATCAGTGGTGAAGGGCCACCAGGAGCATGACTGAGGGCCCAGAACTGGACACAGGACTCAATGTGTGGCCTGACCAGTGCTGAGTACAGGGGCAGAATAACCTCCCTTGTCCTACTGGCCACACTGTTCCTGATCCATGCCAGGATGCCATTGGCTCCCCTGGCCATCTGGGCACACTGCTGGCTCATCTTCAGCTACTATCTACCAGTACCCCCAGGTCCCTTTCTGCCTGGCTGCTTTCCAGCCACTCTGTCCCCAGCCTGTAGTGCTGCTTGGGGTTGTTGTGGCCACAGTGCAGAACCCTGCACTTGGCCTTGTTCAATCTCATCCCATTGGACTTTGCCACCCATCCAGCCTGGCAAGGTCCTTCTGCAGGGCTCTCCTACTTGCTGTCCACCCAGATGATTCCAGCACTGGAGGGTACTTGCAGGTGACTCACTTTGAGGGAGGGTGTCTCACAAGCTGCCTCCTTTTGCAAAGCAATTTTCCTCCCGTTTCTTTGAGGATACAACAGAAGAATTCAGCACTTTCCCCTGAGCTACACAGTTTTGTGTACTATTTTTTAGTAGAGGATCCTGATGCAGATACAGTAATATTTCAGGAAAGGATATTTTTCCCCCCTAAGGAGCCTAAAATTGCCATTGTGGATGCATTGGTAAAATCACCCAATGCTTCCCCTCGCCTTTTGGCCATGCTGAAGTGGGATTGTTTGACTCAGGCTGCAGCACCCACTCAGCTGATGGATTTTTTGTCCTTCCATCTCCATCAAACACAACATTCATTTTTTTCCAACAGAGTCCTTTGAACGTGGCAAGCATAACCGTGAATTAGAGCCCACTTTGATCCTAAGGACTTTTTTTTTCCTCCCTGGCACAGGCCAGGGAGTTTTCCACTTGCTAATTAAACCAGAGAACGATCTCAGGAATTCTAAATATTAATGCCAAGGCTTTACCCAGGGTGGAAAAGGCTGGTTGGAAATCCAGGAGGATGATTAATCTTCTCACGCCGGTGAAATCCAATCGATGTTTTTTCCCCTCAGCTGCCACAACAGAGACATGAAGAACACTCCCATGGTTGGGAGAGAAGGAGCTGATAGGACCATTCCCAGGACTGCCTGAAGGTTACAGGAGACCTGATCACACAGTGTCAGGGACAAGGGCAAGGCTTTTTGCTGTCTTAGAATCATAGAATCAATCAGGGTTGGAAGGGACCACAAGGATCAGCTGGTTCCAAAAAGAGATTGGCCCCATCCACTTGACTCCCACCCCTCAGATATTTGTACACATCGATGAGATCTCCTCTCAGTCTTCTCTTCTCCAGACTAAACAGCCTCAACTCCAGTAGTGCCTCCCAAAAAAGGGTGGTCCTGTTTCTGTGCCTTCATTTATTCCCTCCATATGTTTATCTTAGTGCTTCAGCCCCATCATGCTGGGAGTATTATTTCCCCAGGGCTAAAGGAAGCTCCAGACATCCTGGCCAGGGGTCTCCTATGAGTGTGCACTGGAAGTCTGTGTGGACTTCCTGGCTGCAGTCCCAAATACATCTTCAATGCAGTTTTCCACAGTTTCAGCCAAGGTGGCTTTGTTATCTGGGTGCCTTGGAATGGGACTTTACTTGCTCACTTTCAGGAGGGAACAGTGGAGCTCTGTCACAACTGCTGTTGTGTCTGCCAACCAAAATGTTCTTCTGCTACAGGTTAGCAAGTTTGGCCTTGACTGCATCTCTGAAAGCCTGTGGCCTTGGTCTCCCAACCAATGTGCCAGGAGTGAAGCAGAAATCCAGTTGATTTTTTAACAACAATCCAGGTGAATGCTCTGCAGGGCCCCACTAACAGCAAAGAGGTGTCCTGGAGATCAACACTCTTTATTCAGGTGGGTTGTTGATACAGCCACAGTGTTCAGTGAAGTGTAACTCTCTGCTGTTGGTTCCAAAAGCCAAGTCAAGGGAGGGATGCCAGGGAAATGGAAAAGCTGGATTCTGAGCTGTGATAATTCTACTTCATGCTTCCAGGCTTACAAGGATCAACTCTCACACGTGTTTTTCTGGATGGGATAAGTAGCAGAACACTTTCGTTTGCCCACTCACTGCATGTTGAAGCCAGAGCAGGAAGCCATCAGCCTGCAAGAACTCCAGATTGTTGTGTTCAAGGCCACTCACCACTGCAGGCTTCCTCAGACTTTTGGGAGTGTTTCTCAGGGAGCTACTGGAGTAAGCCAAGAACTGGGCTGATTATATCAGTCCTGGGGAACTGAACTGTGCCAGTTGTGCAGGGGTAAGTCTAGGCTGGATGTTAGGAATTTCTTGGCAGAGAGAGTGATTGGCATTGGAATGGGCTGCCCAGGGAGGTGGTGGAGTCACCGTCCCTGGAGGTGTTCAAACAAAGCCTGGCTGAGGCACTTAGTGCCATAGTCTAGTTGACTGGATAGGGCTGGGTGCTAGGTTGGAGTGGATGATCTTGGAGGTCTCTTCCAACCTGGTTGATTCTATGATTCCATGACAGCCTCCTGCAGTGTGCAGCATCTAGAATAAAGCTGCACTGGTGAAAAACCTTCTCCTTTGATAGTGCTCTTCACATATTGGCCTGCCTGGGAACTTGTGTCTCTGCAGTCTCCAATGATGATCTGCTTTCTGGGCACAACCTCAAGCTTCACATTCGCTGCTTTGCAGCTCCTGAAACAGAGCATGTTCTGACTGGACATGAGGAGGAAGTTGTTGAGCATGAGAGTGGTGAGAGCCTGGAATGGGTTGCCCAGGGAGGTGTTTGAGGCCCCATTGCTGGAGGTGTTTAAGGCCAGGCTGGATGGGGCTCTGGCCAGCCTGATATAGGGTAGGGTGTCCCTGCCCATGGCAGAGGGGTTGGAGCTGCATGATCTTTGTGGTCCCTTTCAACCCTGACTGATTCTCTGATTCTATGAAACAGAGGGAGCCTGGAAAACATCATTTGCAGTTCTTCTATGGGAAGACACATTCTGATGTCTTCCTCACCCCACCTGGCGTTTCTGCTCACCTGTGGGACTCCCTTTGCCCACAGGACTCTCATTCAACCCCATGGTGACCTCCAGCTGCTGATTACCTGCATCCCTGCTTCAGGGCACGTAACACCCATAAATGATCCAATGGGGTGAGCTCAACCTTTTAGCTCAGCTGGGAACAGCAGTGGTGGGGCTGCCTTTCTCAGCCAAGGATGTGTTTGGCCCTAATGCCGCCTTTGATCTGGCTCTAGACCGAGGTGCTGAAGGGGAATTATTGTTTGCTCCAGCAAGCATAACACCACTCAGCATGGGATTAATTTTTGGTTCCACGAATTACTTTGAAATTATTTTGTTTTAATAAGTTGGGGTGGGAGGAGAATATTCTCAGAGAGATGAGAATGAGTCCAAATAAAACAGCATGTGTAGCAATGCAAAGTAGCTTTCCCGGGAGCCAAGGGAGCTGGGGCCAGACTGTCAGTCCTTAGCTCAGACCCTTAGACCAAATCTTGCTGTGAGCTCTTGATTTTTGGATATTCTTAGTGCTATTAGAGTGACCTGTTGCTTGCTGTGTTGGGAGATGTTGCCTAAGACCTTATGGTTTAAGCACTTTATGCCATGATATGGAAGCAAGATGTCCTTCCATTCCTGCCCACTTTCTCCTGCTGCAGATGAGAGCACTGTGCCCCCCCGTTTAGAAGGGACATTGAGATGCTTGAGCGTGTCCAGAGAAGGGCAACGAGGCTGGGGAGAGGCCTTGAGCACAGCCCTATGAGGAGAGGCTGAGGGAGCTGGGATTGGTTAGCCTGGAGAAGAGGAGGCTCAGGGGAGACCTTATTGCTGTCTACAACTACCTGAGGGGTGGTTGTGGCCAGGAGGAGGTTGCTCTCTTCTCTCAGGTGGCCAGCGCCAGAACGAGAGGACACAGCCTCAGGCTGCACCAGGGGAGATTTAGGCTGGAGGTGAGGAGAAAGTTCTTCACTGAGAGAGTCATTGGACACTGGAATGGGCTGCCCGGGGAGGTGGTGGAGTCGCTGTCCCTGGAGCTGTTCAAGGCAAGGTTGGACGTGGCACTTGGTGCCATGGTCTAGCCTTGAGCTCTGTAGTAAAGGGTTGGACTTGATCTGTGAGATGTCTTCCAACCCTGATGATATTGTGATACTGTGATACTGTGTGATACACAGATTAGACTCACAGAGGGCTAAGGAGTCTCATTCTCCTGCTTCAGCCTCAAGCCAAGGTTGTCAATATCCATCCCCGTTGCAGTTTAACTCACTGTGTGTGTGATGTTTGCAAATGTGAACACCTCTAAGTACCTTTTGTGATGTGGCTTCCCCTGCAGAGATGTCATCAACTGTGACAGCACTAAGCAACCTCCTGTCTCCCACATATCCCAGGATCTGCTGGACAGGTATTGCTTGGTCCTGGCCAGTGCATGCCAAGACACTTGTTAATGGTTTAGCACTGAGAGTCTGCCCATTCCATCCCCTGGCACACATCAGTGCATGGGTACTTAGGAAGAAGTTCTTTACAGTGAGGGTGATGAAACAGTGGCACAGGTTGCCCAAGGATGCTGAGGATGCTCCCCCTCCCTGGAGGTGCTCAAGGCCAGATTGGATGAGGCCTTGAACAATCTGTTCTAGTGGGAGGTGTCCCTGCCTATGGCAAAGGGTTGGAACTGGATGATCTTTGAGGTCCCTTCCAACCTAAACCATTCTATCATTCATTCTGTGATTCTACCGCATGGATGCTTGGAGAGGACAGTGCTTCCTGCACCCCCAGCATTGAGCCACGGGGCTGCTGCTGTGCTCACTGCAGGGCAGAACATGACAAGAGGGGCTCAGTAGAGAGTCACAACCCCTTAGCCAGCAGGTCTGCAAAGATTTTCTTCTGAGATAGAAGTTTAAGTCCCAATGGGACCTGTCAAGGCAGGGCTCTGTCCTTTGTTTTCACAGGAAGTCTCTGATTCCCAGCCATCCCTTATTGCTGCTGCAAGGGAGGAAAGTGAGTCATGGAGTTTCCTATTGGCCTGGGGAGATAGGCAGAGAAATTGCTAGAGAGGGACTCTGCCCAGACAGCCTAGCGCCTGGCAGCGAGGCAGGGATAGGGCAAAGAGCTCTCAGCTTCATTAGCTTGGCTGCAAATTAGTTGCCTGAACCAGTAATAGCCATAAACATGTTTCCCTTGTGGGCAATCATTGTAGGAAGGGGCAGTGCTGCTTTGTCAAGGGCTGGGATTAGGCAGGGTGAGATGCATTTTATAGCTTTAGCTTCCACGAAGTGCTGCTAGGGCGAAGCAGGGGAGGAAACCGGACGCGTGCAGAGCGAAGGTGGATGTGCCCATTTCCTCCTGCTCAGCCCTCACTCTGCTCTCTGCAGGGCACAGGGAATTTACTGGGAAGGTCACAGGCTGACATTTGTTTTGCTGACAGAGCTCTGCTAGCTGTGGTCCCTGCTGCATACAGGCTGAAGCAGCCGGAGTGTCCCAGGCAGTGCCAGCCACAGGGCTTCTGCAGTGGGTGTCCTGGGGCAGGAGATAAATCTCTGCCCTCTCTCCTTGGCCAGAGCACATTTTCCCAGAGGTGATACCAGGGTAGAGGTGCCACCAAAGGTAGAGGTGCCTCCTGCAGCACAGAAGGAGCATGTTCCTTTTCCAGACTGTTCTCTTCAGCCTGATGTGAGGACATACTGCAATGGTCAAACACTTGGGTCTGGTGGTGTTTTGGCTTCCAAGCATCTCTCTCTGCTCTCATCAGCATCCTTTCAGTGCTTCTTCTTTAAACAAACATCCTTTTTTTGTATGCCTCTAAGTTCAGGAGAAAAACAAGCCATTACCATGTAAGAGTGAACAGCATATGTAAGATTTCCACAAAGCTGATGATAAGCTAGGTGGGCCCAGGTTAAAGTCCACAGGGAAGACAGTATATTTTGTGCTGACAACACCAGGAGGGAGCAAAAATTGTGTGGCCTGGTTGGAGATAAGGACTTGACTCTGACATTTCTGATGTCTGTTCTGAACTGGCTGGGGTTCCTCTTTGCAGAAGTGACAACTGAAGCAGAGGAAGTGCTGCTCTGCAGGGTTAATTTGTGTGTACCACAGATCATCTATGAGATCCTCTATGAAGAAGTGAACACTATTAAGGGGAAGACAGTGAGCATGGACCCAGACAGCTCTGCTCCTGTAGGAGAGAGCATCCTGCTGGGGACAGAGTGGCTGGAGAGTAGCCAGGCAGAAAGGAACCTGGTGGTCCTGGTAGATACGGGTAGATAATAAGCTCCCTCAGCCTCTCCTCACAGGGCTGTGTTCCAGGTCCCTCACCAGCTTTGTCGCCCTCCTCTGGACATGTTCCAGTATCTCAACATCTCTCTTGAATTGAGGAGCCCAGAACTGGACACAGCACTCAAGGTGTGGCCTGACCAGTGCTGAGTACAGGGGAAGAATAACCTCCCTTGTTCTACTGGCCACACTGTTCTTGTGTGGAGCCATTGGCTCTTCTGGCCACCTGGGCACACTGCTGGGTCACATTAAGCTACTATCTACCAGTACACCCTCTCTGTGGAGACTTTCAAGGCCTGTCTGGATGTGTTCCTCTGTGGTCTGTGTTAGATAGCATTGTCTTGCTCTGACAAGGGGGTTGGACTTGATCTCTTTGAGTCCCTTCCATCCTGTCATCCTGTGAGCCCCAGGTTCCTTTCTGCCTGGCTGCTCTCCAGCCACTCTGTCCCCAGCCTGTGGTGCTGCTTGGCAGACCACGGCTTTGGTCCATCAATGGATGACAGAGCTGGCCCAAGTGACTCGATTTGGTGAGCAGATGCAGGTGCACAGAACCTAATGGGAACACAGCTGTGTGCTGTGATGATGACCCAGAGGGTGAAGGAGCTTTTGAAATTTCTCCAGCATCATTAAAGGTTACACTTGTCCTGGGGAGCTATCTGCACCCTCAAAGTTGGAGCATATCTAGAGCTAAGGTGGGAGAAGTCACTGGTAAGAGTGTCTGGCAATCTGTGCTGCCCCTGCCTCCCTCATGATTGGATGACTGATCAGCAGAAAGGCTTTCAGAGGGCCAAATTTACACTAGGGAAAAAGAACCAAGCGAGGCTTCCCTCCCCAAAACCTCAGGAAGGTTCCATTCCTACAAGATCAAGGGTGACCATCTGGAAAACTGATGGTGCAATTAATGCTGGTACATCACACCCTAGAGATCAGCCTCTGAGGGGGGTCTCAAGCCAAGCAGTCAACCAGTGAAGTGTTTCTATCCACTACACACAATTGGCTTATGAGACTCTTCACTATTGTAGAGGAGGAAGGAAAAGAAGAAAGAAGTAAAAACAGCTGAAAGAAATGAAACAGAAATGGAGCAATCCTCTGCTCTCTGGGTTTGGAGGGCAGGAGCAGACAGGCCAGAATCATAGAATCATAGAATCAAGCAGGTTGGAAGAGACCTCCAAGATCATCCACTCCAACCTAGCACCCAGCCCTAGCCAAGCAATTAGACCATGTCACTAAGTGCCTCAGCCAGGCTTTTAATCAACACCTCCAGGCACAGTGACTCCACCACCTCCCTGGGCAGCCCATTCCAATGCCAATCACTCTCTCTGGCAACAACTTCCTCCTAACATTCAGCCTAGACCTCCCCCAGCACAACTTGAGACTGTGTCCCCCTATTCTGTTGCTGGTTGCCTGGGAGAAGAGACCAACCCCCACCTGGCTACAGCCTCCCTTCAGGTAGTTGTAGCCAGCACTGAGGTCACCCCTGAGCCTCCTCTTCTCCAGGCTGCACACCCCCAGCTCCCTCAGCCTCTCCTCATAGGGTTTGTGTTCCAGGCCTTTCACCAGCTTTGTTGCCCTTCTCTGGTGACAGAGAGGGGTGAAATGGGAGAGGTAAACTGTATTTATATACGTGCCAATCAGTTTGGACATTCATCAGCCCTGACACTAAAACTAATCAAACCCTGCAGAAAAAACTCCTTCTTTCAAAATGTCTTTTTTTTTTCTAAAGGTGACTGAATAGCCAGATTAGAAGTCAATCTGCTCTGAAAATAATTGGAAAGATATTATTTCCTGGTTCCCGTGGGAATGTGAGCAGGGATACTCTGTGCCAGTTGCTGTCAGCAGCATCTATTCTGAGAAGATCCTGAGTACCAGGTTACAGCAGCCCAGGCTTCGAGTGTGTGG
Organism: Pogoniulus pusillus; assembly: GCF_015220805.1. Lineage (NCBI taxonomy): Eukaryota > Metazoa > Chordata > Aves > Piciformes > Lybiidae > Pogoniulus > Pogoniulus pusillus. The sequence continues at coordinate 7,601,772 of NC_087266.1, forward strand.
GCTCAGAGAGCAGCTGAGTCCACTTGTCCAGATTAGCCCCTTACAGACATCCTCTCTCTCTTCATTAGGATGCAGGTGGAAAAAAAAGGAGAAACCTAAGATAGACTCTGCAGCATCTGTAAAATGCCAATTCCTGCCAGAAGGCAGAGCATTTTGATGAACCAGGCAGAAAGGGACCGGGGGATATTGGTAGATAGTAGCTGAAGATGAGCCAACAGTGTGCCCAGGTGGCCAGGAGAGCCAATGGCATCCTGGCCTGGGTCAGGAACAGTGTGGCCAGCAGGACAAGGGAGGTTATTCTGCCCCTGTACTCAGCACTGGTCAGGCTACACCTTCAGTGCTGTGTCCAGTTCTGGGCTCCTCAATTCAAGAGAGATGTTGAGGTGCTGGAACATGTCCAGAGAAGGGTGACAAAGCTGGTGAGGGACCTGGAGCACAGCCCTATGAGGAGAGGCTGAGGGAGCTGGGGGTGTTTAGCCTGGAGAAGAGGAGGCTCAGGGGTAACCTCGTTACTGTCTATGACTACCTGAAGGGAGGATGTAGCCAGGTGGGGGTTGGTCTCTTCTGCCAGGCAGCCAGCAACAGAATAGGGGGACACAGTCCCAAGTTGTGCCAGGGGAGGTCTAGGCTGAATGTTAGGAGGAAGTTGTTGGCAGAGAGAGTGATTGGCATTGGAATGGACTGCCCAGGGAGGTGGTGGAGTCGCCGTCCCTGGAGGTGTTCAAGCAAAGCCTGGCTGAGGCACTTAGTGCCATGGTCTAGTTGAGTGTCTAGGGCTGGGTGCTAGGTTGGACTGGATGATCTTGGAGGTCTCTTCCAACCTGGTTGATTCTGTGATTCTGTGATCTTTTTCCTGCATGAGCATGGCTGCTCCTGGTATTTGCTTTGTTTTGAAGTGTTTGATGTATTTGTTTCCATATAGATCTATGGGATAAACATTCTGTCCTCTGCAGCAGATGGGAGAGTAATGGAGGACAGTGGAGCAGAGCATCCCCCAGCTCACGAGGCCATTAGTCCTGCAGAGTCACAAGGCTCCTGTTCCTCTTTGTAAGGGCTCCAGCTCTCTTTTCATCTTTTTTTCTGATGAAACATCTATTATTAAAAAAAAAAAGATAAATTTTTGCACTTTTTCTTTTTTTTTCTCCAGAAGATGCAGGAAGTTTTTACAACAAAATGGGAAATCAGAGTTTTAGGTCAGTGACTTGGTCTTAAAAGTAAATTTAAATGACATATTTACTGTAGGCACCTGGGCAAGCAGCTAGACCAAACATCCCCACATCAAGAAAGCAGCTCTCAGTGAGGTCTTTGCTTTTCATTCTTCCTGTCCTCCTTGGCTCTCGCTGCTTTTTGGGGCTTGGAGGGCTGCATCCTGGATTTTGGTGGGACCAGGAGCAAGGCTGTCAGGAACAGGTGGAGGCAGGGAGAGCAGCATATTGAAATGGCTGTGAAGTAAGTCATCTCAGATTAGAGTGAGAAAAATAGGCCAGCAGGTTGCTCTTTTGCCCTGAAAGTGTCACTCTCCCAGGCAATGCTCCTGCCAAGCTTTGCCCACCTTAGTCTACTGCTTATTCTACCTGCAGGTTCTTGGCATCCCCAAGGGAGAGACTATTCATAACATGCCAGGTGTTAAGTTTGTGTGGCCAAGTTTTGATGGTGGGAGGGCTAGAAGGATGGCTTCTGCAAGAAGCTTCTAGAAGCTTGCCCTATGTTTGATAAAGCAAATGTCAGCTAGGTCCAGCTAGGTCCAGCTAGGTCCAGCTAGGTCCAAGCTGGACTTGCCACTGCCCAAGCCTGTGTCTATCAGTGATGATAATAGTGTCTCTGGGACAATATATTTAAGAGAAGGAGAAGCTGCATGACAGCAGTGGAGCTGGAGAGGATGATAATAGGACAGAATAGAGGACAGACTGAAAGAGTTGGGGCTGCTCACTCTGGAGGAGAGGAGGCTCCCAGGTGACCTTCTTGTGGCCTTCCAGTATCTGAAGGGGGCCTACAAAAAAGCTGGGGAGGGACTTTTTAGGCTATCAGGGAGTGACAGGACTAGGGGGAATGGAGCAAAGCTGGAGGTGGGGAGATTCAGAGTGGAGGTGAGGAAGAAGTTGTTGAGCATGAGAGTGGTGAGAGCCTGGAATGGGTTGCCCAGGGAGGTGGTTGAGGCTCCATCCCTGGAGGTGTTTAAGGCCAGGCTGGATGAGGCTGTGGGCAGCCTGCTCTAGGGTAGGGTGTCCCTGGGCATGGCAGTGGGGTTGTAACTAGCTGATCCTTGTGGTCCCTTCCAACCCTGACTGATTCTATGATTCTCAAATATGAGAAACAACTCTGCAGACACCAAGATCAGTGAGGAGGGAGAGAGAGAGGCGTTGCTCCAGATGCCAGAACAGAGATTCTCCTTTAGCTCATCGTGAAGTCCAGGGTGAGGCAGGATGTCTCCCCTGCAGCCTAAGAAGGTTCATGATGGAGAAAATGTCCACCTGCAGCTTGTGAAGGACCCCATGCCAGCACAGGTGGACATGCCCAAAGGAGGCTAGGACCTCCTGCAAAGCCCATACCATAGAAGGCTCCTGGCAGGAACTGAGACCTCATGGAGACAGCCATAATATACAGGCTGTAAGCTCACCTCTCCTGAGTATCCTGGTTTGAAGAAAGAGGAAGGAAAAAAAATCATTAACAGAGCTTATAAAATGAACAAAATATAGGCTCCCTTCTGCCCCTCTGGCATGGTGAGCACTTGGGTGCATTTCCCCACAGACAAGCCTGTCTGTTTCTGCAGCACATGGCTGGGTCTTGAGCCACCATTAGTCATGATGACACAGCTGCAGAGGAGGTGGGGATTTTGAGGGGATTTTGGACATGTCTGGAAAGCAGCATTAGGGAATAATTGTCACATGCAGAGTGCTGCTTCTGGAAGCCTTCCCTCTTCAGCAGCCTTCCTTGATTTACTGACTAAACCCCCCCATTTCTTTCTTTATCCTGACTTGTGTCTGGTGTTTTGTTTCCATTTCTGCTCTCAGCCTCATTGATGACACTAGGCAAAACTATTCAGTGTCTTTCTTTTGTTTCCTCTTTGATTCAGTGTCCATCAGACCCTGCCTGGCCCTGTTCGTTCAAAAGGTTACTTCATTTTAACTGTAAGTTTCAGATCAAACAACGAGAGCTGGTTCTGATTAAAGATAATCTTTCATCATGCAGTTGTACAACAGAAGGAGCTGTCAAGGAATCACAGAGTGATGTAGTTTGGAAGGGACTTCAGGAGGTCACCTGGCCCAGTTCCCTGCCCAGATCTGGTCGTTTCATGTTCACAAGATTTTGCCAGTGATAATAAATGTTCTGCTTTATTTCTGGCTAGATTTTTTTTCCCTCCATGCTTTATTCTCCTTTATGCAGCTGATAATTGCAGGTAGAAATAGGTGTTTCTGACCTCTGAGAGTTGGAGACGAATCATAGTGCAAGTAATGGAGTAGTCAAAGCCAAACATAGTTAATAGAAGTTGACCTGGTTTTAATATGGGCTGTAGAGACTTCATCTGCTTCTCACTGCCTGGCCTGACAAAGATAAATCTTCCTGTTTTCTGTTCATTGCCAGCCCACTGATGTCTGCTCCATTGAAACTGCATAATCTAGGATGTCAGAAGACCAAGATGTGCCCAAAATGGAAATATCTTCTAATGTTGGTAAAGGATTACCAGAAAGGGCTCAAAGGTTAGTACAGCATAATTAAATCCACATGGGAAATAGCAGTACATTACCAGCCAGGAAAAAGGGACCTAAGGGTATCAGATTGCCCAATTCCCTCCTTACTTGCTGCCCTTCCCATCCCATAACAGCTGAATTTACAGCTAAGACAACCAGCAAGGAAACAGCCTAATGAACCTGAGGTTACATTTGTCATCCCAGGATATTAATGTCTCAAAATTCATCTCTCAGCAGGTACACATTGTGAGGACTATGCCTCCCAAGTGTGCTACTTCATGCCAGCTGAGCTCTTAGCATCTGAGCAGAAGAGACAACCTGGTTATCTTCATGAGAAGGCTTAGAAATCTCCATCCTGATTTTGCATCATTGTTCAGTAAATCAGGGCTACTGAGACCAGTCAGATTCTCACCTCATTTCCACACAGTTCACCCCACTACATGCTGACTTCATCAGCATTTCACCAGGGCTGTACCTTCTGCAAGAGCTGCTCTGCTATGAGACTGAGGGACTTGAGGCTGTGTGGACTGGAGAGGAGAAGGCTCCCAGGTGACCTCGTTGTGGCCTTCCAGTATTTGAAGGGGGGTACAAGAAAGCTGGGGAAAGACTTTTTAGGCTGTCAGGTAGTGATAGGACTTGACGGGGGATGGAACAAAGCTAGAAATAGGTAGATTAAGACTGGATGTTAGGAAGAAGCTCTTCAGCATGAGGGTGATGAGAGCCTCAAATGGGTGGCCCAACAGGTATCACGGTTGCTGAAGCCTCCCATGAGGATCAGGGCTTGCAAATGTGAGGCTGGTTCTGTCCGTAGAAGACCTCATCTGCTTATGCATTGTGGTCAGGTAGCCAAAGCAGACACACACTGGAATATGAAGGGACATTGTAGCCAGGTGGGGGGTGGCCTCTTCTCCCAGGCAGCCAGCAATAGAACAAGGGGACACAGTCTCAAGTTGTGCCGGGGTAGGTACAGGCTGGATGTTAGGAGGAAGTTGTTGGCAGAGAGAGTGATTGGCATTGGAATGGGCTGTCCAGGGAGGTGGTGGAGGCACCGTCCCTGGAGGTGTTGAAGCAAAGCCTGGCTGAGGCACTTAGTGCCATGGTCTAGTTGACTGGCTAGGGCTGGGTGCTAGGTTGGACTGGATGATCTTGGAGGTGTCTTCCAACCTGGTTGATTCTATGATTCTATGATCCTTACACTTCCTTTTTTTAGCCCTAAGACATAAGTTCTCCATTGATTCCTCATTCATCTCTATGGAGTGCTCCATGAAATCCAACTGTTCTCTCAGATAAAGGGAAACTCCCTCTTTTTGTCTTCCTATCCTCTAAAGATCCTATATCCCTTCATTATAATACTATAGTTACAGGATGCATCCCTCCATACCTCTATGAGCCCCAAAAAATTGTAGCCCTGCAACTCTTAACTCACCAAACTCACCATATTTATTCCCTATACTTCATTATTAGGATATAGGCACTTTGGAGAAGTTTCCCCCACACTGAGTTCCTGGAGAGGGTTTAAGGTGTTTCTCCATAATGGTGCTTTGTAGGCACTTCCTTACTTACATGGTGATCCTGTTTAAGCTTCCTTTGGTTGACTTTGTGATCTCTTCCATGACATCACTTCACATCTGCTGGCCCACTAGTTACTCTCTCCAGTCTCCATTATCTTTAGTTTAAAGCTCTTCTTATGAGGTCAGACATCCTGCTGGTGAAAGTAGCTTTGCTCTGATTAGTGAGGTGGCTCCCATCTCTTCCAAGCAGATGCTCTTCTGCAGAGAGGATCCTGTGGTTATAGAACCCAAACCCCTGCCACCAGCACCTCTTCTGCAGACAGTTACTGACTTATCTTAATAGGGCTCTTCTCCTCACACCCTTTCTCCTCTCCACTATGGTTAAGGACAACACCACCTCGGTCCCCATGCCCTTGACTACTGCCCCTAGAGCTCTGTAGCCGCTTTTGACAGTGTCCAGGTTTCCTTTGGCAGCATGGTTTGTGCCCACAGGGAAGAACAGCACTGAGTAGTAGGGAGAGGTCCTCCCACAACATCCTGGATTCTGGCCCATGGCATACCTCTCTAGATGGTTAGTCAGGTTCACCAACAGGTGCCTCTATGCCCCACAGCAGTGAGTGACCCATTGCAAAGACTTGCTTGTTCTTCTTGGTAGTCTTGCATTACCTGAGTGGTCATTCGCTTGTAGCCCTTCAATTTTAAGCAGCAGTGAATCTGTTACACATCTGTGATCATGTAGGTGGGGAGGAGCATTCACCTTGGTGCCAGAAGTTGCTAGGCTCCTCTCTTCCTCTTCTCCAGAGGTATTACTACCTTGATAGTGGAAGTAGACACTGCTTGCTTCTCTACTGCAGGATAGTGGAGTCAGCAGAGAAAAAGAGACACTTTGGGGTTGTGATTCATCTCTCCTGTCCTAGATGTCTGTTTGGGGGTGAGGTGACACAGTCCTTAGAAGTGCCTGGTTTTCTCCAGTGACCTCAGAGGTGTTCTAGATACAGAGGTGTCACACAAATCATGTTTCTTGACGTGTGGCATCAAAAGGTGCCCTATGAAACAGCTGCAAATTGAGAAGTGTAAGACCTAAATGTGTTTTATGCATACACAGATACATTCCTACAGGCTCTCTAATGAACAAGGTGAGTAAAACAGAGATCATAGAATCATAGAATCAACCAGGTTGGAAGAGACCTCCAAGATCATCCAGTCCAACCTAGCACCCAGCCCTAACCAGTCAACTAGACCATGACACTAAGTGCCTCATCCAGTCTTTTCTTGAAGACCTCCAGGGAAGGTGGACCAACTCTGAACACAGAATCTTTGCTGCTGGTTTACAGTAGCTGAAAAATGTTTTGGTAGGCACTGAGCTGTTAAAAATATTGAGTGATCTTCAGACTAAAAATACATTGATCAGTCTGACACTAGGTGGCATTGTCTAAATACATATCAAGCCTTGTGCTTTTATCTTTCTGTTTCAGAGCAATGATCAGATATGAAAATCTCCTTGAAACGTGTGGGGTTTGTTCCCTGATTTTTGTGTTTTGTTTCTGTCCATTGTAGTCTGGGATTTAGCATCACTGAAGTGCATGGACAAATCCACTGATAAGCTGAATTTCATGGTTTCATCTACTGCTAAGAGTCTGTGGCTCACAGTCTGTCCATTTACATGTGGTATTTACTCTCAAATTTCCAGAATATAAATGATAATAGTTTCAGCCAGCATGGTGGCTCCTTATGTCTAGCTCAGGTTGCACAGGGACATGTCCCAGTGCATTGTGACAGTCTCTAGGGAAGCAGATTTTACAACTTTTCTGGGCAGCCAGTTCCAATGCTCCATCACCTGCAAAGTAAATATGTTTCCTCTTATATTCAGGTGAAACCTCCTGTGTTCTAGTCTGTGTCCTTTGCCTCTTATCCTATCACTGGGCACTACTGAAAAGAGCCCAGTCCCTGGAGCATCAGTAAAGCTTTGTTCTGGGCCCTCCAGTTCAATAGGACTCTATATTTGTGCTTGTTGAACTGTATGAGTTAAAGGAGTTCTGATGAAGCAGTGCAAAATTGACTTCACCAGGTGAAGAGAGCTTTAGGATAGGAAACCTCTGATGCCCTTTCTGGAAAATGAAGATTGGGCACCTCTCTGAAGTTCTGGTAATATTAACATGTGCAGCACAGGGAAGAAACAGGAGTTGGAGGTCTGCACATAGTTACAGGGTAAAGATCTCTTTGGGATCACAGTGACATAGTGGGATAGCTCACACAGCTGGAGTGCTCTAGGGGTTGGATACAGGCAACTGCTGATGACACCAAGCTGTGTGGTGCAGCAGACAGGCTGGAGGGAAGGGATGGCATCCAGAGGGACCTGGACAGGCTGGAGAGGTGGGCACAAGCCAACCTCATGAGGTTCAACAAGACCAAGGGCAAGGTCCTGCATCTGGATCAAGGCAATCCCAAGCACAAATGCAGGTTAGGCGGTAAGTGGCTGGAGAGCAGCCCTGAGGAGAGGGACTTGAGGGTGCTGGTGGATGAGAAGCTCAACATGAGCCAGCAGTGTGCACGTGCAGCCCAGAAAGCCAACCAGAGCCTGGGCTGCATCAGGAGAAGTGTGGCCAGCAGGTGGAGGGAGGTGATTTTCCCCCTCTACTCTGCTCTGCTGAGACCCCACCTGGAGTACTGCATCCAGTTCTGGAGGCCCCATTACAAGAGTGATGTGGAGATGCTGGAGGGGGGCACAAGGTTGATCAGAGGGCTGCAGCATCTCTGCTGTGAGGACAGACTGAGAGTTGGGGCTGTTCATTATGGAGAAGAGGAGGCTCCCAGGTGACCTTCTTGTGGCCTTCCAGTATCTGAAGGGGGCCTACAAAAAAGCTGGGGAGGAACTTTTTAGGCTCTCAGGTAGTGAGAGGACTAGGGGGAATGTAGTGAAGCTGGAAGTGGGGAGATTCAGACTGGACATGAGGAGGACATTTTTCAGCATGAGAGTGGTGAGAGCCTGGAATGGGTTGCCCAGGGAGGTGGTTGAGACCCCATCCCTGGGGGTGTTTAAGGCCAGGATGGATGAGGCTGTGGCCAGCCTGATCTAGGGTAGGGTGTCCCTGGGCATGGCAGTGGGGTTGGAACTAGATGATCCTTGTGGTCCCTTCCAACCCTGACTGATTCTATGAATCTAAATGACAGCAAATCAGTCAAAAGTTAAAATTGTACTCAAGTTGAACTATGCAAACCATAACCTACTTTTTGAAAGAAGTGGTTTAATTTTAAAAGGCTGATTGAGTCTTGAGCTCTCTGGGGGGAGAACTGAATGCTGCAAGGATTAACAGACCTTAGTAAGTGAACTGGCCAAGGAGAAGTTTCCTGTGTTTGCCTGCCCTCTCCTCATGCATTTTTTGGCCAATGCAGCCTGTTTTATTGTGTCATTGGATTATTCTTCCTATTTCATAGGCGACAGTAGGGGTATGAAAGAATGCTGAGATCATGGGGCAATAGAAGTTAGTATATTAGCACAAAGACTGATTATTTCTGTCTCTAGTAGCCCGAGGCAGTGGTGCAACATGTGTTTTTTTGTGACTCTGGAAAGGATTTGGTCAACCTGCCAGTTAGTGATTGCTGCATTGTACTGACAAGCACGAGCGTCACTCGATTTCAGACATATGGAAGGGGACTTTTGGGGTGAATTTCAATCCAGGTTGCAGAGCTGTGCCAAAAATTTGCAGGAAATCATTTATATGACAAATTTGGATTCCTTTCTGCCTGCAGGATGTTCTGTCTATGCTTACATGGAGGGTCTTAGGCTGCTACCCTTAACCTCAATAACTTAGGAACACGAAGATGCTCAGTCAGGGTTGGAAGGGACCACGAGGATCGTCTAGTTCCAAACCCCCTGCCATGGGCAGGGACACCCTACCCTAGAGCAGCCTGGCCAGAGCCTCATCCAGCCTGGCCTTAAACACCTCCAGGGATGGGGCCTCAACCACCTCCCTGGGCAACCCATTCCAGCCTCTCACCACTCTCATGCTCAACAACTTCCTCCTCATGTCCAGTCTGAATCTTCTCACTTCCAGCTTTGCGCCATTCCCCCTAGTCCTGTCACTCCTTGATAGCCTAAAAAGTCCCTCCCCAGCTTTTTTGTAGGCCCCCTTCAGATACTGGAAGGCCACAAGAAGGTCACCTGAGAGCCTCTCTTCTTTTGCATACTCATCAGCCCAAACTCAGACTAATCTGCTTTGACAGTACTGCTGTGTTGTCCTGACTTTGTCATGGTTATTCTCAGTAGAGGGCATTTATGAGTGTAGAGGAGATCCCTTTCTGTCCTGCACAATCTCTATGTCACAAGTACAACCCACGAAGCTCAAGTATTTCACAGGTTATACTAAACCTGCCTCTTCACATGGATTTTTAAGGCAAGTACTTCTTTGCTTGTAGGACCACTCAAGAAGCCAAAACTTCTGGGCCTTCCTTTTGGCAGAGGAAATGGAAGCAGAATCATAGAATCATAGAATCAACCAGGTTGGAAGAGACCTCCAAGATCATCCTGTCCAACCTAGCACCCAGCCCTAGCCAGTCAATTAGACCATGGCACTAAGTGCCTCAGCCAGGCTTTGCTTGAAGACCTCCAGGGACGGTGACTCCACCACCTCCCTGGGCAGCCCATTCCAATGCCAATCACTCTCTCTGCAAAGAACTTCCTCCTAACATCCAGCCTAGACCTACCCCAGCACAACTTGAGACTGTGTCCCCTTGTTCTGTTGCTGGTTGCCTGGGAGAAAAGGCCACCCCCCACCTGGCTACAATGTCCCTTCAGGTAGATGTAGACAGTAATACAGAAGAGTCTAGACATTCTGGGCTGTCAAATACAGTACTGGTGAAATAATGTGAGCCATTAGTTGGATGGAATTTGCCCCAAATCTTGAGAAAGAAAGATGCATATGTCGCCTCCTTGTGTTGAAGCTGCAAGATCACTCTTTAAAGATTTGCTTCTCTTTTTTGCATGGTTCATTGAGCTGATCTGTCTGTAATTGGGCTCATGTAAAAGGGCTTAGCCCACCATAATGGTGACCAGCTTTCCTCACCTTCTCCTAAGTTCTTCTGGTGTAGCTTTTTCCTAGCCTCAATCTGCCAAAATGTCCTCTCTAAAGTTCTGAACAAGTGAAATGCACAAAAAAAAATTGCAGATAGACCTGGATATGAGCACATTTCTGCTAGTGGACACAGAAGGGCAACAGCCAGTATGAGATGTAGTGGGAGGGAAAGATGGGGCCGAACATCTGGGGCAGTCTGGTGGTTGTAATCTATTAAGCCAGCTCAGCTGCAGGCAGCACAGAGTGTCTGGCTATGCCATTGCATTGCACAAGTGACATGGCCCAGACATTAAAAACCTCAGAGAGCAGGAGCTTAATTCTGATCCAGACTTTGGTTGAAGGGCAGACACCCTCTGCAGCTGACCTGCCTTTCTTGTCTCTATTAGTGTGCTGGTGGTTGCTTGATTCAGCTCTGGTTTATGCCTTTATGCAATTAATTTCATTTTTCTTGGCATTTGAATGACCTTTTATTCCAGCCCCTGAGTTAATATTCATCTTCCCACAGACACATTAGTAATGTGCTCTAATATCAGATAAGTGGTCTGGTAAGTACCCTTGGGTCTCGTTACCATTCAAGAACTTACTGTTTAAGAAATATGGTCCCAAATGTGCTGGCGAATGAAAAGAATTAGTCATAGCCCATTATGAACAACTGCTTTGCTGTGCCCTCTATGTGCACTTAACAACATGTATATGGGAGTACTACCCTCCAGTGGGTGTCCTTTTTCACCCAGGAAGGGTTTGGTTTGTTGTGGTGGTCTCTCGACAAGCCTTTTCCTCATATCTGGTATCTTGATGCAGTTGGTGTGCAGACATCTCCCATCCTGGGGATCCTTTAACTCATGTGATAGCACACCATGGTATGGTGTAAAAAATGAAAAGGAACCACTGTGTGTGCTGGGAGATGCTTCCCTTCAGTGTTGCCATATTGCCTGTGAGATCTGAGCACTGCTATAGCACGAGAGTATCTCTGGGTTACCTTGGGAAGATGTTTTCTCTTTGCATGGGCATCACATCAATTACAGTATCACAGTATCATCAGGGTTGGAAGAGACCTCATAGATCATCAAGTCCAACCCTTCACCACAGAGCTCAAGGCTAGACCATGGCACCAAGTGCCACGTCCAATCCTGCCTTGAACAGCTCCAGGGACGGTGACTCCACCACCTCCCCGGGCAGCCCATTCCAGTGTCCAATGACTCTCTCAGTGAAGAACTTTCTCCTCACCTCCAGCCTAAATCTTCTCCAGGTTAAACAATCCCAGCTCCCTCAGCCTCTCCTCAGAGGGCTTGTGCTCAAGGCCAGACCTCTTATAATTAACATTATAAGAAATGAAATAAGATTATTGTCAGGTTCTGCTCTCCTTTCTGTTGTCAGGAATGTCCTTTTCTTCCTTTAATACTGAGGACTTGGACTCGTCTTGACCCCAGCTTCTCAGTTTCACCCACAAAGACTATTTCCCCCATGCAGGTAAACTTATGCTTCATACTGTGATGTCTACAGTTTCTCAATGGTCCTGTCTCTTCCCTGGTCACTAGAGAGGACTCAGCCGTGGCTCTTGCCTTCTGCTCTAATCCATGTCCTTATCTTCCAAGATGGCTCACCTCATATGTGACCATTTCAGCTCTGATGTGATGATCCTTTGTCTCCTCATGAGGGTCACAGAATCACAGAACACCAGGGGCTGGATGCGACCTCAAAAGATCATCCAGTCTTACCCCCCGCCAGAGCAGGATCATTGAAGCCAGATCCCACAGGAACATGTCCAAGTGGGTCTTGACTATCCCCAGAGAGGGAAGACTCCACAACCTCCCTGGGCAGCCTGCTGCAGTGTTCTGTGGAAAATCTCAGCTCTTTGCAGTAGATGGTTGTGTAATTCAGCTTGAGCATAGAGTAGTTGCTTGGGTTTTAGGTCAGCTTGCTGAGCAGCTTACCCTTGCAGTTCTTACTATCATTTTCAGCCAAGAAAACCTTATCCCCCTGTTCTTTTATTTTCTCTCTTTACAATTAAAGCCTGAAGAAGCAGAATAAGTACTTTGGAAGAACTTTGCAATTGTTTAAAATACCATAAGAGTCAGAAGATATGGTACCATATTTTTTGAGACTTAAGGGATAAGTGCACTTGTGTATAGGATTAATTTGATAGCAGAAAGAATGGCTTAGTATTTTCCAAAGAATGATGTCAAGATTGACTTAAAAAAAGTTATTTGTTTGTGAATACTGGGAAAGCTGGTTTGTATATTTGGAAATCTGTAAGTCCAGAAAGTTCTGTGGATTTCCTGTATGAAAAGCTCAGAGAATCGCAGAATCAACCAGGTTGGAAGAGACCTCCAAGATCATCCAGTCCAACCTAGCACCCAGCCCTGTCCAATCAACTAGACCATGGCACTAAGTGCCTCAGCCAGGCTTTTCTTGAACACCTCCAGGGATGGTGACTCCACCACTTCCCTGGGCAGCCCATTCCAATGCCAATCACTCTCTCTGTGGCTATAACATCCAGCCTATACCTCCCCCGGCACAACTTGAGACTTGTGTCCCCTTGTTCTGTTGCTGGTTGCCTGGAAGAAGCAACCAGCTTCCAAAAAGATGCCCCAGAAATCCTTAGCTTCTGGTATTTCAGTTACCACTCACAGTGTGTGCAAGTAGTTACTTACACATAAAAACCCCTAATGAATAATCACTTTGGCCATTTGGAAAGAGTCCTGGCTTTTCCTGTACAAATGCTCAAGCAAGATATTGGCAAAGAACATCCAAACAGAGTTGATTTTTATGAACAAAACTTAGTGTGAATTGGTGGGAAAATACAGAGAGGCCACTTTTGTGATGGATGTTACTGTACAACTAGTTTGGCTTTCTCTATTTATAGAACAGATACAGCTGTGGAAAGGCTTAGTGAGGAAGCCCATAAACAAGCAGCTTCCAGTCACTTTTAACCCTGAGCAGGGGATGTGCTATTCTGCCTACTGCCAAACCTGAATATCAGGTCTATTTTTGTGTGGAAACCGTGTAAAGCTGAGTGGTGGCTTCATTAAGTTGTAACACAAAACCAGGAGAGTTTGGTGGGTTTGGCTGGGGCTTTCTTCTATAGTTTGGTTTTAATACAAGCAAAGCTAGTCTTGGCTGGGAGAAGCATGGCCAGCAGGGTGAGGGAGGTGATTCTCCCTCTCTACTCTGCTCTGGTGAGACCCCACCTGGAGTACTGCATCCAGTTCTGGAGCCCCTTATTACAAGAGGGATGTGGAGATGCTGGAGCATGTCCAGAGAAGGGCCATGAGGATGCTCAGAGGGCTGGAGCAGCTCTGCTGTGAGCACAGACTGAAAGAGTTGGGGCTGTTCAGTCTGCAGAAGAGTAGGCTCTGAGGTGACCTTCTTGTGGCCTTCCAGTATCTGAAGGGGGCCTACAAAAAAGCTGGGAAGGGACTTTTCAGGCTATCGAGGAGTGACAGGACTAGGAGGAAGGGAGCAAAGCTGGAGATGAGTAGGTTCATAGTGGATGTGAGGAGGAAGTTGTTCATCATGAGAGTGGTGAGAGGCTGGAATGGGTTGCCCAGGGAGGTGGTTGAAGCCCCATGTCTCGAGGTGTTTAAGGCCAGGCTGGATGAGGCTGTGGACAGCCTGCTCTAGGGTAGGGTGTCCCTGCCCATGGCAGGGGGGGTTGGAACTAGATGATCCTTGTGGTCCCTTCCAACCCTGACTGATTCTATGATTCTAGGTGGGGTCTGAATTGCCTTCTCCTGAAGTGAAAGATACATGCTCAGTGCAGCTGGCATAGGTTAGCTGTCTGTGTAAGCCTTAGCCTCCACCTGCAGATTCATGTATTACCTGCCCTTGCCTTCAGCAAACACAACCCCCCTCCATCCCCTCAGTGCAGCATCACTCAGGAAGTATTTAAATTTTATTTCCCCCTCATTTCCATGAGGTCATGTTGAAGCCTCCTCTTCTCCAGACTGAACAGCCCCAGTTCTTTCAGTCTGTCCTCATAGCAGAGCCACTCCAGCCCTCTGAGCATCCTCATGGCCCTTCTCTGGACACGTTCCAGCATCTCCACATCCCTCTTGTTATAGGAGTTCTCCTTCTCTGCCCTTGCAGCACATACAGAGTTTGTGTTTCAGGGTCAAGTGATTGCATGGAAGAGTGAAGAAGCCTTTTTGATATTCTGTGCCCACGGGAAAACATTTGATGCCAACAGATATGGGCTTCTGGCTGCTAATGCTGTTCCCTCTCTGTTTGCAATCAGGACAAAGCTGAGCAAGACCTTAATTCTTCGGGAACTTGGCAGATTCTATCAGCAAGATGAAAACTGCTATTTGAAGGGAGCTGGGATTTCACTGCTGCTGGGTGAACAGAACGGATAGCTGCTGAACACTTTTCCAGTCTTCTGTGTTATAACTAGAATAATCCAATTGGGTTTTAAGAGTAGGAGGCAGAGTGTCAGTTAAGCAGATCACTTAAGAGTGTTTGCTTCTTGTTCTGCCCTTTGTTACAGTTTCAGATATTTAAGGCCAAAAGTTACTTGTGCAGAAACTGGCCTTAAATATTCATCCAACTCCCCAAGTATGACTGGCAAGGCACATATTAGAAAGTGGGAGCTCAGACTTCTCTGAGATCCTCTAGATATCTTCTTTTGTTTCAGGCCAACTGTTTTCACTTAACTTCTTACATCTGAGACAGAAAAAAGCTTCAGCCTTACAAAATAAAGTATATAGGATTTCCCAGGAGAAATTTGTAGCTGTTCTGATGAAACAAGAGCTATGCATTCTTAACTCAATTTAAACTAATAATATCAAGACCATTTGTATGCTGGCTGCTCTCAGTATTCATTGGAGCAGCTGGAATTCTGATTACAGACAGTGCTACAACCTGACTGTGATGGCTTGGGTGTTCCCCGACCCTCCCCCCGCTTTGGAAATCACCCAGACTAGACTCAGAGGCTCTGGAAATTGCATGAAGCTTTATATTTACAGCTCAGCACAATATACAAGCAGGTATTTACAATATATGTAGTTATATGCAGAAATATGCAAGTTAAAAAAGTAATACAGAAACACAACAGCCCTCCCAGAAACCTGAGTCCCCAGGAGGGGCTCTCAACCACACTTCCACCTTCCTCTCACCCCTCAGCCTTACCCTATACATTATCTTATGTTTAACCAGCAATAGAACAAGGGGACACAGTCTCAAGTTGTGCCAGGGTAGGTATAGGCTGGATATTAGGAAGAAGTTCTTCACAGAGAGAGTGATTTCCCATTGGAATGGGCTGCCCAGGGAGGTGGTGGAGGCACCGTCCCTGGGGGTCTTCAAGCAAAGCCTGGCTGAGGCACTTAGTGCCATGGCCTAGTTGACTGGACAGGGCTGGGGGATAGATTGTACTGGATGATCTTGGAGGTGTCTTCCAACCTGGTTGATTCTATGATTCTATGATTCTAAGGTAGTATAGAGGGTCAGCCAGGGGGGTTAGGGAGCAGATGGATTAGTCACACAGATGGCAGGTTAGGTTAGAGAGAGAAGTTCAGCCCAAAGCCCAGACAGCAACTGTGTTATCTATATTTATGTTCTTGTTCTTATACATCTCAGCAAGCCTATGAGTGAAGTAGACATCACCCTTGTTTTCCTTTCACAGCCTGTAATCTAGTTCTTCTCACCAAACATTCTAGCTAGCTTCAAACTAGCACAATGACTTGTGACCTGCACTTAACTAGTTTCATTAGAAGAGATTTGGACATCACTCAGAAAAACTAGATGTGCTAGTTTGAGCCTAGCTGGGATATTTTAGTGAGAGGAATTAGATTATAGGCTGTGAAAAGGAAACAGTGGTGATGTCTGCTTCACTCATAGGCTCGCTGAGGTGTATAAAAACAAGAACATAAATGTAAATAACAGAGTTGCTCTCTGGTTTTGGCTGCTTCCCTTCTCTCTCTAATCTACTGTTTGTGTGAATAATCCTTCAACTTCCTAATCTCCCTGGCTGATTTTCCAAACTCACCTTGAATGTAAGGCAAAGTCTGGGATAAAGTAGAGGAATGGAAGGGTGGTTGGGAGCCCCTCCTGGGGACTCTGGTTTCTGGGAGGGCTGTTGTGTTTCTGCATTACTTTTTTAACTTGTATATTTCTATCTACAGCTGTATATAATGCAAATTGTATATTGTGCTAAGCTGTAAATATAAAGATTCATTCTACTTCCCAGCTTGTCTGAGTTTAGTCTGGGTGATTTTCTTAAGTGTGGGGGGAGAGGTAACACCCAAACCATCACAATAAATGTAGATAACTGAGTTGCTCTCTGGCTTTGGCTGTTTCCCTTTTCTCTCTAACCTGCTGTCTGTGTAATTAATCCTTTTGCTCCCTGCCCAATTCTCCAAACTCACCTTGAACATAAGGCAAAGTCTGGGATAAGGTAGAGGGGTGGAAGGGAGGTGGAAGGGTGGTTGGGAGCCCCTCCTGGGGACTCTGGTTTCTGGGAGGGCTGTTGTGTTTCTGCATTACCTTTTTAACTTGTATATTTCTGTATGTAGCTCAATATACTGTAAATATCTGCTTGTACATTGTGCTAAGCTGTAAATATAAAGCTTAATTCTAATTTCCAGCTCAGCTGAGTGTAGTCTGGGTGATTTCTTAAGTGTGTGCGGGGGTGGGGTGTGTAACACCCAAACCATCACATTAGACACATACTACCTATCTATATATATAGGGACCTAGCTATATATATATGGAAGAAATGGAAAATTAAAACAACCCTCCCCCAGACAAGTGTAATTGCCATGCTTCAAGCTGATGCTCTTTTTCTTGCTTAGGGAATTACCCCAGACAGAGCAATGAATGACCAATAACTTCCTAAATTAGCTCAATCTGTGCTGGACTGTGTTGCTTGGGAACTCTCGCAGTGTCCACACAAGGCATCGGGCGTTTATCCTCAAAGTCATCAGCATTTGTTTTTG
Source organism: Pogoniulus pusillus (assembly GCF_015220805.1). Lineage (NCBI taxonomy): Eukaryota > Metazoa > Chordata > Aves > Piciformes > Lybiidae > Pogoniulus > Pogoniulus pusillus. Next base: position 7,618,976 of record NC_087266.1, read on the forward strand.
TTTCTCTGTCAGATTCTCTGTGCATCATGCTGGGGGCAGCCAGAGGACGCACAGAAACCAGAGCAATAGATTCTCTGAGGGCTTGATTTATGGCAAGTGTTGAACATGCTTCCCCCATGTAGATCTTAGCAGACAGTTCCCATATCGGACTCTATGAATACTGGTGCTGTCAACGGTGCATTGTTCCCCAGGCATCTAAATCTCAGCTCACTGAGTGCTTGGCTGCCTCTCAACATCATTACAAACCCTGATGATGTCCTTACAGACATTCTTAATTCTGATGTATTCTCCAGCTTCCAAAAACTGTCCTCTTAGTCAAAACTTTGGTTTTTTTCGTCCAATGTGTCTTAGAATTCAAATATCTGTAGACAGAATCATGGAATCAGCTGGGGTTGGAAGGGACCACAAGGATCATCTAGTTCCAAGTCCCCCTTCCATGGGCAGGGACACCCTACCCGAGATCAGGCTGCCCACAGCCTCATCCAGCCTGGCCTTAAACACCTCCAGCAATGGGGCCTCAACCACCTCCCTGGGCAACCCATTCCAGGCTCTCGCCACTCTCATGATGAACAACTTCCTCCTCACATCCACTCTGAATCTCCCCACCTCCAGCTTCACTCCATTCCCCCTAGTCCTGACACTACCTGATAGCCTAAAAAGTCCCTCCCCAGCTTTTTTTGTAGGCCCCCTTCTGATCCTGGAAGGTCACAAGAAGGTCACCTGGGAGCCTCCTCTTCTCCAGACTGAACAGCCCCAACTCTTTCAGTCTGTCCTCATAGCAGAGCTGCTCCAGCCCTCTGAGCATCCTCGTGGCCCTTCTCTGGACATGCTCCAGCACATCCACATCCCTCTTGTAATGGGGGCTCCAGAACTGGATGCAGTACTCCAGGTGGGGTCTCAGCAGAGTGGAGTAGAGGGGGAGAATCACCTCCCTCCACCTGCTGGCCACACTTCTCCTGATGCAGCCCAGGCTCTGGTTGGCCCTCCAGGCTGCAAGTGCACACTGCTGGCTCATGTTGAGCTTCTCATCCACCAGCAAGCCAAGTCACTCTTCTCAGGACTGCTCTCCTGCCAGTCACCACTCAGCCTGTATTTGTGCTTGGGATTGCCTTGACCCAGATGCAGGACCTTGCCCTTGGTCTTGTTGAACCTTATGAGTTTGGCTTGTGCCCACTTCTCCAGCTGTCCATCAAAGCCCAATGCAACAGGTTTCTGGCATCAACCAAAAGAGGAACTTTTCTTTCTCTGGGTTATGTTTTATCCATAATGCTGTCTACAAAGTCTTCTACAAGACAAAAGTCTGCAAGTGACCAGTGGGCATGAACACCAAGGAAAGTTAGACCGTGGCAGGAACAGCTTCCCATCAGTAAAGCTTTGTTCTTGGCCCTCCAGTTCAAGAGGGACATAGAACTGCTTGAGAGAGTCCAACACAGAGCTACAAAGATTTCAGAGAACTGAAATGCACACCTTTAGCAGAGACAGCTCTTTTGGTAACTTTTGGCAGCTGCTTTATTTATAACTAAGCAGCTGTAAATGCACTTTGGGGCCAGTTTTTGCTGGCAGGTATGAATGCTGCCCTCAGCTAAGGCCTGAGAACTGAAAGTAAGTTCAAGGCTCTTTACCAGAGCTCTTGTTCCTCTCTCTCAGTGTGTAGCTGCTTTTCCAGCCTTCTGCTGAGAGCATTTAACATAATCCAAATGAATTATGTCCTTGGCTCCATTGCTTACTTACTCCTCCTCCATGCAAAACATTATGTCAAGAAACCCTCCTGCTAAGGCTTGCTGTTGTCCCTTGTGGCTTCCTGAGGATCTCTGGGATATCATTTATCTCATCCAATGCTTCTCAACCTTCCCTCATTTGTGCTGTCCAGCTGTGCACTATGGGACCACACTTCATCTTTTTAGGGTTTACCTTACCTGCTCTCCACCTACCTACACAGGAAATCTCACCAAAGCATTTGTGACAGGAGTCTCAGGCTTCTCTTGGGATAAGAAAAGCCAGAAGAGAGGTTTGCTTTTTTCAAAGTCAAGTCTACAGTAACATGAAATTCCTCCATCATGCACTAATTTCCCCTGAAACAAAATCATTCCCTCCTTACCTGGAGATTCATTTCTTTGTCAAAATTCTACCTTGGTTTTATTCATCCTTGTGCTGGCTGGGATTTCATTTCGGTTTTGATTCCCAGATATCTTAATATTTATTATCTGTGACTGGTGGCATAGCTTGGAGATCTCTATGATAAATTCTGAGGTGTCCTTTCTTTTTTCCCCTGAAAATAATTGGGGTTTTTTAAACTCCTGTAACAACACTCAAAGATTGGTAGTTTAATAGCATGTACATATGGCCACAAGAAAATGAGTTAATGTGACCCTATGGCTTACTGTACAGGGTTAATCCTCCTGGAGGAGGATTGAACCCGACCCTAGGTGGTCTTGACCCCTCCCCAGGGGTGGGTCTGAACACTACCAGGTGATGGTTAGCTCACTCTTTATCCCTAAGATCCATAAAAGCAGGGGAACATAGAATCATAGAATTATAGAATCAGTCAGGGTCGGAAGGGACCACAAGGATCATTTAGTTCCAACCCCACTGCCATGCCCAGGGACACCCTACCCCAGAGCAGGCTGCCCATAGCCTCATCCAGCCTGGTCTTAAACACCTCCAGCAGTGGGGCCTCAACCACATCCCTGGGCAACCCATTCCAGCCTCTCACCACTCTCATGCTGAACAACTTCCTCCTCACATCCAGGCTGAATCTCCCCACCTCCAGCTTTGCTCCATTCCCCCTAGTCCTGGCACTGCCTGATAGCCTGAAAAGTCCCTCCCCAGCTTTTTTGTAGGTCCCTTTCAGATACTGGAAGGCCACAAGAAGGTCACCTGGGACCCTCCTCTTCTGCAGACTCCACAGCCCCAACTCTTTCAGTTTGTTCTCACAGCAGAGCTGCTCCAGCCCTCTGAGCATCCTCATGGCCCTTCTCTGGACATGCTCTGATACTTCCTGTTCTCTTGCTCCCTCCCTGCCTGCCAGCATCACCATTCCTGTTTCCTGCTGCTCTTTGGCTTACCATGTGGCCATCATCACCACGAGGTGGACACAACCCATTGCCATCAAATCTGGTTCTATGTTTGCATCTTTTGTATCTTGTTTTCCCTTCCCTATATATTTTTGTGACTTCCCTACCTCATATACCTTGCATGCATTGTTAAACTTTTCTTCTTCTAACTTCCAAATGGCAGTGAGATTATTGATTTGGGTCTGCAAACCTTTCCTCTCTCTCCATCTAATTCCTTTTCTTTGAGAAGAGAAGGGGGGAGAGGGAAGGACATCCTATAAATTGTTATTGGTTCTATCAACTCTATTTGAGTCTCTGGGAAATTTAACTAGAAACCTAGACACTTACTGCTGAGGAACTGAGTTTCTTAAGTTCCCTGAAATAAAAGAGCTCATTTTATTTTATGCTTGCAACATGCTAGGAAGATATAAGTGATTGCCTAGGAGCAATTGGCTTCCAAGTTGTTCAGCAGCAAAGCTGCAGCAATTCAGACCATGGCATCTGCTTATTCATACCCTAAACCAGCTTCCACAATATGCTTTCTTGATTCATTTGATAGCATATGGATGGGCCTTACAGAGCTAAGTTACCCAGGGAGCACAACATTCATGGCTCACTGGTGGCTCTGCAGAAACACAGCTAAAAAGTAGCTGCACTACAGTTTGTACTTTTCAAGCTGAATATGCATATAATTTTGTTGCTGGATCCAAGTCAATTCAAATCAAGGTTTTGTCCTAATTCTAAAACCTCTTCCTTCTAGCAGGGGTCCACAAAACACGTGAGGATTGGGTAATTGATTTTCCAGGGCACACTTCTCAGCAGTGGTCTGGAATGGCTCACGTGTTAAGTGCAGCAATTCAGACAAGCAGGATTACTTCCAAAGCAGGACAATATACTTCTCCTGCTAGTAGTCAGGCTTTAACAGTTACTGCTGCACGTCTGGGGTGAGGTGTGCCAGATTCACACACATCCCTCCATTTCAAGACCCAAATCTTCGAAAGAGCTACTTTTTAATTACTGAAATTCACAGTGAAGGGCAAGAAGGGTTGAATTTTGAGCAATATAACCTATCATTAGTGAGATTGTTCCCTGAGTGCTCAGAGATAACCTGGCACAGAGAATTACACTCCACAGCATGCCACAGCAGGGCAGAACTACTGCAGAGCCAGCTGAGCAGAACACTCAATGTCTACGTCTCAGCCTTTGGGCTAAGGGTTAATAGCATTGCTGGGATAGTTGAGTAGTGAAGTTGCCATCCCAGTGCTACAGCAGGAGAAGTGAGTAGAGACTTTGCCTTTACTTATGAAATAAATGAGTTATCCTGGGATCAGCTCTGTCATTTGATGTATGCTCCATGTTCCTAGCAGATGCCAGATACTGGAATTCCCCACGCGCAGTGATTTGTAGGCTACAGGAAAAAGTTACAACGCTTCACTCTGTAAATGGTGGTGGTGGGGGGGCAAAATGCTTTTACAAACATCCTTTCCAAACTCATTTTAAAGGTCTCAAATGTGTCAAAGTATATATAGGTATACATGCAAACCTTTTGGCTGGCTTGCACACACACATGCTTTGCCCATTAGTGTCAGTGGTCAGTGTCGTCATCGTCGTAGTATTCACCTCAGCTTCTCACCACAGTTATGATGCTTCTCAGCCCTGTGTTCATCTAACCCCATGGCCCTCTCTGCTCTTTATGGTTGGTGTATGTTAAAGTTTCAGAAGTTTAGAACAAAGCCTGAAATTTAAAGAAAGCACACTGCACAAATTCACACAATCACAGAAAACTCTTCTTTTAAAGCCTGAAATCATAGAATCATAGAATCAATCAACCAGCTTGGAAGAGACCTCCAAGATCATCCAGTCCAACCTAGCACCCAGCCTTATCCAGTCAACAAGACCATGGCACTAAGTGCCTCAGCCAGGCTTTTCTTGAAGACCTTCAGGGATGGTGTCTCCACCACCTCCCTGGGCAGCCCATTCCACTGCCAAATCACTCTCTCTGTGAAGAGCTTCCTCCTAATATCCAGCCTATACCTACCCTGGCACAATGATTCAGTTCTGGCCTCTGGGGCAGTGCTTATATGTTGTTTTATCCAAAGGGGTGAGAATTTAACTGTAGCACACAACAGAGCAAGGAGGGGTTGAGAGGGCTGGGAAGGAATGAGCAGAGGAGGGTTGCCACTGATGTTGTTCATGTCTCTGCTGTCTCATATTGGGCAAGGCTTTGTCTCAGCTTCACAGCCTGCAGAATGGCTACAGGCACCCTGTTACCTGTTGCTGAGATAAATGACAGGATGAGGAAGAGTCACAAACAGTGTCCAGAGTAAGAGAATGTAATTTTTTGGCCTGGAAAGCTGAACAAACAGGGCTCCTGAATTTTGTATCTTTTGTTCATTTGAGTAGAGAGAACATTGACATATACACTCACACATAACCAGACATTTCATGAAGACCATGCAGTGTTATTTCAACAGCAAAATGATGCCAAAGTGACACCAAGTTAGATAAATAAGGCTGGTGCTGAAATGATGCTGTGCTGTCAGCAAGAGGAATGGAGCTCATGGCTGGCCTGGAGCAGGGCTGTGCAGGGGCAGCTCATAGAATCATAGAATCAGCCAGGGTTGAAAGGGACCACAAGGATCATCAAGTTCCAAACCCTCTGCCATGGGCAGGGACACCTTACCCTAGATCAGGCTGCCCACAGCCTCATCCAGCCTGGCCTTAAACACCTCCAGGCATGGGGCCTCAGTCGCCTCTCCGGGCAACCCATTCCAGGCTCTCACCACTCTCATGCTGAACAACTTCCTCCTCATGTCCAGTCTGAACCTACCCATCTCCAGCTTTGCTCCATTCCCCTTTGTCCTGTCACTCCCTGATATCCTAAAAAGTCCCTCCCCAGCTTTTTTTGTAGCTCTGCCAGGTTGGGGCACCAGTGTCCTACCCAGAACCCCAGAACTGCTGGGAACTTCCTAAGGGCTGCTGAGATAGAATCAGAGGGAGAATGATTTAAAACAGTGTTTGCAATTGGTGCTTCTGCAGTTGTCAAATAGGACCACAGAAGCTGTCTCTACTTCTGAGATGTAGAGTCGTATCTCCAATGCCCAGGTTAAGCCACATAAATTCACTTTAACTTTTAGACACCACCAAACTTTAGGCTCAACTGATCCAAAACAAGGCAGCCAATGGCAGGAAACAAGACATAACACTGTTCATCTCTACCATCTGCATGATTTCTTTCCCTGCATGATTTCCACTGTAATGTCATTCAAAAGAAAATCTCAGGTGTATTGAAGAGGATAAATTTTATTCTAGTGCTGTATAAGGGTGTCTCAGGTTACTCATGAAATCTCTGTAGGAAATGGCTTAGGACCTTCATTTACTAATAGTGTGAAACACATATTGAGATGTCTTTTAGTCTTGCCACCCCCAACCACTAATTTTAATACTATTCAGGTTCTTGCACAGTCACAGATAATAACCAGAACTAGCAATATCCAGCACAATATATAAACATTAATTGAACTGGAAGAGAAGGTTCTTGTGGCTAAATATGGCTTCTTTTCAATATACTGCTTGCCCACTGGATGGACTCAAGGAGCTCTTTCTGCTTATGGCAGAAGGCAATGGAGAAGAACAAAGAGGCTTTAAAGCATTTACTCACAGAATGATTATTACTGGCTCATGGGGTTAGCCACAGACCCAGACAGTGCCCAAATGCCCTCAGGCAACTCTGTCTTGTCGGCTGCTGAGACTTGGTTCTTCCCAGGCTTCTGGGGAAAGGAGGCAGGCAATCTCTGACCTTGTCTCCTGGCTCCTCTGGACAACCTGTGTATCTCCAGGGCTCTAGTCTTAGCAGGAGACTTTCAGGTGCAGGCAGCACAATGTCACGCTGGCCATGCAGGCTGATCACTTGCAGGCATTTAGAGCCTGTTCCTGGTAAACTCATGACAATGGAGTTTCCAGGCAAACAATAAGGCAGTAAGCAATGGCAGCAGGCAACAGCAGGCATGAAGAGAACGGCAGAGCACACTGCATTTACCTGCATATCTCTTTTTATCAAGGTTAATTGCCCTTTGGACACAGAGTAGCCAATCAGAATGGTAGTTAGCCAAGCCTGACCACAGTAGGCAAAACCATAGGCTTGCTGTAGCCAAATTTGGGAAAAGCATAGGCCTTGCACAAGGCAGGCACAAGCTAAGTGTGTGTACCTTGTTTATCACAGGACAAAGACGTGTCTGAGCAGGCCAGAGTCCTTAGACTTAGTGGCTCCAGGTTCTTTTGTCTTCCTTCCAGCAGTTGCTTCTCCCGTGGAGCAGAAAAACATGGCTGGGCAAGCCAGGACTTGTACAAGCCTATTTTGGGCCCATCAAGCCTACCATGACAGCTGAGTTGGGCTGGGTTGGGCTTGGGTGTAGAGTTAGGTCCAGGAGATCCTTCTGCCTCATGGCATTTCATGCTGAGAAATTCAGAGGACTTGGCAATGTCCTGCCTTTGTTTGCATGCATGCTCAGCTACTGCATGTGAGTAGTTTGTATGAAGGAGACTTCACAGGACTCTGCTCACTGGACATCACTGGAGGACATGGATGGGACCTCAGTAAAGATGGTCAAGTGGAGTTAACAGAAGTAAAGAGAAAGTTCTTCACTGAGAGAGTCATTGGACACTGGAATGGGCTGCCCGGGGAGGTGGTGGAGTCGCCGTCCCTGGAGCTGTTCAAGGCAGGATTGGAGGTGGCACTTGGTGCCATGGTCTAGCCTTGAGCTCTGTGGTAAAGGGTTGGACTTGATGATCTGTGAGGTCTCTTCCAACCCTGATAATACTGTGATACCGTGTGATAAAGGTGTAGCATGGACACCCAGGTGCTTCAACACAGCTCCTGCAGCTGCAGGTAATCACCCTCATCTACAGGCCCTGACTTCAACATCCATAAACCATACTGGAGCCAAGAGCAGCAAAACAGGACAGAGTGGAATCATTTCACCAATGTTAATCTCAAATCCTGCATTCTTGTTCTTGCAGTATTCTTACAGAGCTCTAGTTCTGTACCAAAACTAAGTCACCACTTTCTGTTGACCCAAAGTTTTATTCTATGTGCTCTGTATTTTGTATTGGAAGTTTTTGCTGTTGGCTGAAAGCTACTTAAAATGTAATTAAAAAAAAACAAAGAGAGACACATTTTGCTGTTATTTATGAGACTTTTGCTTCACACTTTGGTGTGAGGTCTGTGGTTTCTAGTCTAGACCATCCAAGTGTGAAAGCTCTGTTTATTTATTTGTCTCCTAGGTGATTATGGCTGGCTTGGATGAATGCATAAATCAAACAGTAGTTTGTCGTATTTCTTCCTGTTCTCTAAAAAGCAAACACCCTGGGGGTTATAGTGGAATAAAGAAGTGTTCTAATAATGCACTTTTGGATCTTAATGCTATTGTATCATAATGCCCCAGGGTGTGATAGTCTGGATGGGTACACATTAATCACTCTTCATTGGATTGGTTTTCTGGAAGCAGAGTTCGCAGCAACTGTGCATGGGGCTGAAGAAGCAACAGCAGAGCCAGCAGATCTGGAGGATTGGTGTTCCTCCCTACTCAGCACTTGTGAGATACGTCTGGGGCACTGTGTCTACTGCTGGGTCCCTGACTTAAGAAAGGCAAGATAAAATTGTCAGAAAGATATTTTAGATATTTGTAATCTGAGTGTGCAATTAATCTCACTTAATATGAGGATGATCAGAGGGCAGGAGCACCTCTCCTGTGAGGAACGACTGAGGGAGTTCACAGTATCACAGTACCACAGTATCACCAAGGTTGGAAGAGACCTCACAGATCATCAAGTCCAACCCTTTACCACAGAGCTCAAGGCTAGACCATGGCACCAAGTGCCACCTCCAATCCTGCCTTGAACAGCTCCAGGGACGGCGACTCCACCACCTCCCCGGGCAGCCCATTCCAGTGTCCAATGACTCTCTCAGTGAAGAACTTTCTCCTCACCTCCAGCCTAAATTTCCCCTGGTGTAGCTTGAGGCTGTGTCCTCTCGTTCTGGTGCTGGCCACCTGAGAGAAGAGAGCAACCTCCTCCTGGCCACAGCCACCCTTCAGGCAGTTGTAGACAGCAATGAGGTCTCCCCTGAGCCTCCTCTTCTCCAGGCTAACCAATCCCAGCTCCCTCAGCCTCTCCTCGTAGGGCTGTGCTCAAGGCCTCTCCCCAGCCTCGTCGCCCTTCTCTGGACACACTCAAGCATCTCAGTGTCCTTCCTAAACTGGGGGGCCCAGAACTGAACACAGTACTCAAGGTGTTCAGGCTGGAAAGGAGAAAGCTCCAAAGTGATCTACTTGTGACCTTTCAGTATCTGAAGAGGGCCTATAGGAAAGCTGGAGAGGGACTGTTTAGGCTGTCAGGTAGTGATAGGACTAGGGGAAACAGAACAAAGCTAGAAATGGGGAGATTCAGACTGGATGTTAGGAAGAAGTTCTTCACCATGAGAGTGGTGAGAGGCTGGAATGGGTTGCCCAGGGAGGTGGTCAAGGCTCCATCCCTGGAGGTGTTTAAGACCAGGCTGGATGAGGTTCTAGACAGCCTGATCTAGTGTGAGGCGCCCATGGCAGGAAGGTTGGAACTAGATGATCCCTGTGGTCCCTTCCAACCATGACTGATTCTATGATTCTATAATATAATCTGTGTATAAATTAATATCCATTAGTTCTTCTAGGCTGTTTTTAGTCAATGGAAAGAAAGACAGGGCTTGACTCAGTTGATGTCTAAGACAAATGGAAAGAAGCTACCTCTTTCTCCAGTGACAACAGAAGTGCATTAAATGCCCACCTATGACTAAAATCTAGCTTAGGGACACTTAAGGTTAGATGAGGTGCATCTTACCCTTATTGACCCAAAGCTCCCTTTTGTCTCAGAGAGGATAGTTCATTTTTTTCCCCCTTTCCCTCTTCTGAACATCATTAACCTACTGTTTGTGGTTTATTCTCCAAATTTAGAAGCTCTGCAGAGGCAGTGTCATTTTGACTTTGAAAATAGGAAGATACAGCCCCAGTGCTTCTATGTGTCCCCTTCACAGTACCCTCAGTTTTTGACTAGTCAAGACAGACAATGTGTGTCTTCTCTTACACAGGAAAAATCCCTGATGTTCTGTTTCTTGGTTATGTGTTTAAGTGCTGTAAGTACCACACGGTGTGTTGATGATACTGATGTTTTTATGCTCTATTTTCTTCTTGTCAGGATACAACTACCTGAGGGGTGGTTGTGGCCAGGGGGAGCTTGCTCTCTTCTCTCAGGTGGCCAGCACCAGAACGAGAGGACACAGCCTCAGCCTGCGCCAGGGGAGATTTAGGCTGGAGGTGAGGAGAAAGTTCTTCACTGAGAGAGTCATTGGACACTGGAATGGGCTGCCCGGGGAGGTGGTGGAGTCGTCGTCCCTGGGGCAGTTCAAGGCAAGGTTGGATGTGGCACTTGGTGCCATGGTCTAGCCTTGGGCACTGTGGTAAAGGGTTGGACTTGATGATCTGTGAGGTCTTTTCCAACCTTGGTGATACTGTGATACTGTAACAAACAAAACCAACCCTCCCACACCTGATTGACCCCTCAAGAGAGGCATGAGGGATTGCTTTGCAGAAACAAAGTTTCTGGAGAAAACCAAACCAAACCAAAAAAGGTCTCTGCAGACTATGTATTAACTGTTTATTTGTATTAATATTTGAGATTTGTTCAAAACCTGTTTACACACAGCCTTGAGCAGTTTTCTCTAGCTGACTCTACTATGAGCTGGAATTTGGGCTAGGTAGTCTGCAGAAAAGCCTTCCAATCACTGGTGGTCAGTGGTTCCATGGAATGACACGAAAGCTAAGAGGAGTTGCAGGGTGAGTTGACTGCACAGCTCAGCCTGTTTGAAAAGAAAGGCTGAAAGGTTCATTTGTTACAGTGAGCAAGTGTCTTCATGAGGAGACAACAGTCACAAAAGGGCTGTTCAGGGGGAAGAGAAGAATGCAACAACCAGGAAAGGAAGTAAGATAATTCAAGTGAGAAAAGCTAAATGGATGGAGAAAAAAAACTTCTGATAGTAGATGAACAAGCACTGAATGTGTCTTTGACTGCCTTCCTAGGGGCAAGATTTAGGCAAATATGAATTACCTCTTTGTTAAATAGAATCATAGAATCAACCAGGTTGGAAGAGACCTCCAAGATCATCCAGTCCAACCTAGCACCCAGCCCTAGCCAGTCAACTAGACCATGGCACTAAGTGCCTCAGCCAGGCTTTTCTTCAACACCTCCAGGAATGGCAACTCTGCTACCTCGCTGGGCAGCCCATTCCAATGCCAATCACTGTCTCTGCAAAGAACTTCCTCCTGAAGGGACATTGTAGCCAGGTGGGGGTTGGTCTCTTCTGCCAGACAACCAGCAATAGAACAAGGGGACACAGTCTCAAGTTGTGCTGGGGGAAGTATAGGCTGGATGTTAGGAGGAAGTTGTTGCCAGAGAGAGTGATTGGCATTGGAATGGGCTGCCCAGGGAGGTGGTGGAGGCACCGTCCCTGGAGGTGTTCAAGAAGAGACTGGCTGAGGCACTTAGTGCCATGGTCTAGTTGACTGGATAGGGCTGGGGGATAGGTTGGACTGGATGATCTTGGAAGGTCTCTTCCAACCTGGTTGATTCTACGATTCTTTGATTCTACTATTCTATGATTCTAACATCCAGCCTATACCTCCCCTGGCACAACTTGAGACTGTGTGAGACAGCCTCCCTTCAGGTAGTTGTAGACAGCAATGTGGTCACCCCTGAGCCTCCTCTTCTCCAGGCTGCACACCCCCAGCTCCCTCAGCCTCTCCTCACAGGGCTGTGTTCCAGGCCCCTCACCAGCTTTGTCACCCTTCTCTGGACACATTCTAGTATCTCAACATCTCTCTTGAATTGAGGAGCCCAGAACTGGACACAGTGGGCAAGAACTGGACACAGTTTATTACTCTTTAAATTCAAGTTATTCATTCTAATGCAGGAGGTTTGCTTGGATTACCTTACACACTTTGTTTATTCCTAAATATTGAAGGGCCTATCTTTGATAGCCAAACAGAATAGAATTTAACTATAGGGAAGATGATTCATTCAGGCTGTAGCAGACTAAAGCTTCAACATCAAGCTTTGCTCCTTAAGGATGTTCTTAATGGTTGCCAGAACTGCCTGTTGCTTTTATCTCTCTTTGCATTGAGAGCTGCCTTACAAGTAAATGGAAGGGAATTGGAAGCAATGGAAATGAGATTGTTTCAGCACCCACTCATGGGTAGATACCAGAGTGTAACTCTGTGATGCAAAGGACAGTGTACAGTGCCTGTGCTTTACAAGAAGCTTCACTGATGAGGTTTGTCTTTCATAAAAGAAGGTCTGCCTCATACCTGACAACAGAAAAAAACACACTGATAAGATAAGATAAGATTTTAAAGAGTTTTAAAGTTATTGTTCTGACACAAAGATAATTTACAGCTTGGAATCACCTCTGAAGGTTTTACTGCAGTATAGAAGAGAGATTTTCCCCGTGAGGATGCTGTACAGCATTCCCAAGTGGATATCATATGATCTGCTAGGAAAAAAAAACCAAGAGATGTGTGGAGTAAATCTATCTGTCCACATGAATATTAACATGGTGTTGCCTGGCTTCATGTGGGCACTACTTATTGGCCAGACACTAAATCTCTTTTCTGAAATCTTGAGGTCAACTGAGACCACAGCAGAACCTATGAATGTTAATGAGGCTGAAGCCTACACTAAACAATGTTGATTCCTTGTGTTAAAAGTGGTTTGGAGACTGAATAATTCAGACCACCTTAGAGATAAAGTGTGTGTCCTTCTCCTGCACAATAAGAATACAAAACAGGCATGGTTTGTTTTATAAGTGGAGTTGTTTGGCCTTCCATTCACATTCTGAAGCAGAAAAGAGGGAAACAACAATGTTTTTTTCTCCAAGGTAGGAGGATGTTCATGACAAGAGAATTTCACCCCATAGCATGGAGAGAAACCACCATGTCAGAGGTCATAGTTGTTTCCTGCCTGCAGGAGGAGTGCTGAGGCTTTCCATCTCATACTTACAGAACTGAACCCTGTACAAATGAGCCAGCTACTGATTCCTTCAACTCACCCTGCCTCATTCAGTGCTGAACCACAGAGTTGGAGACATGCTCCAGGACATACTTCAGTGAACCCTGACTGTGGCTTCATGTAGAACAGTCAAAACATAGAGGGAAGCTTCCCTGCTGTTAAGATATAAACCTCAGCCAGTTGCTAGCTATTTCAGAAGGTGAGTGAATGAAGCCAGTGCTCTTCCTTAGAAATAAATGCCTGGCTCAGCAATCACTTCTCCTAGACAAGTGTGGTAGCCAAAAGTTCCTGTTTGCTCAACTAATCCCAAACCAGCAGGAGCCATTCCCTTTATCTTCACACTTTCCCCATTTCTATCAGTTAAGACTCCTGGAAGGTTAGTGCAGAGAAACTGCCTCTGCCTTCCTGACTTCTTTCTTTGAGCAGGTTTGGATTTTGTATTAGAGAAGGAAATAAACTCTGTGTCTTTTCAGTACAACTTAAGTTTTAGACAAATTTTGTGGACTGAAAAATAATAGCACATACCATTCCCAGCTGTGCTGCAAGAAATTTCTCTTTAAAATTGAATAAGCTCTGGTCCTACATAATCTAATGTCTTTGTTTTGGTAAAGAAATACATTTTAGTCATTAGGGGGTTATTTTTTGGCATTTACTTTGTTATATATCTTCATGGGAGTGTGCTAGTTTGAAACTAGCTAGAATGTTTTGGTGAGAAGAATTAAATGGTAGGCTGGGAAAAGGAAACAATGGTGATGTCTGCTTTACTCATAGGCTTGCTGAGATGTATAAGAACAAGAACATAAACATAGATAAGGCAGTTGTTTTCTCTCTGTCTTTGGGGGCTGCATGAACTTCTCTCTCTAACCTAACCTGCTGTCTGTGTCACTAATCCATCTGCTACCTAACCCCACTGACTGACCCTCCAAACTCGCCATTGAATGTAAGGCAAAGTCTAGGATCAGGTAGAGGGGTGGAAAGGAGGTGGAAGGGTGGTTGGGAGTCCCTCCTGGGGACTCAGGTTTCTGGGAGGGCTGTTGTGTGTCTGTATTACTTTTTAACTTGTATATTTCTACCTATAGCTGTAGATATTGCAAACACCTGTTTGTATATTGTGCTAAGCTTTAAGTATAAAGCTTCATTCTTCAATTTCCAGTGGCTGAGCCTAGTCTGATTTCTTAAGTTGGGGGGGTGGCAGGTAACACCCAAACCATCACAGGGAGTAAGAAGAGATGTCAAGAAAAGACTGGATGAGGCACTTAGTGTCATGGTCTAGTTGACTGGCTAGGGCTGGGTGCTAGGTTGGACTGGATGATCTTGGAGGTCTCTTCCAACCTGGTTGATTCTATGAATCTATGATGACATGAACTAAACTATAGGAAACTTACAAGCAGAGCAGAGAGTGAGCACTTTGGACACTAAGCTGATGGTTAGGCTGCTGTTAAAAAGAGAAGAGCATCTAGCACCTGCCTCTCCCATGAAGTGCAGCAATGTGCACTTCCCAGGATTGCTTTAAACAGCCACTTCATATACGTTTTGTCTAGCTCAGATGGTTGTTCTCAAGTTGTCTAATTGAAGGGAAACTCATTCTGTGTGAATGGCTGTTTGCTACAAGGAAAGGAAACATTTCTGTTGTAGAATAACACCCACACTGTTGGGACTAAATGAACTTTGCATTTGGCTGGTATCATCATTCAAGTTCTAGGTCCCTCAGTTCAAGGACAGGGAATTGCTTTAAAGAGTCCAGCACAGAGCAACAAAAATGATTGAGTGGAACATCTTCCTTATGAGGAGAGACTGAGGGAGCTGGGACTCTTTAGCTTGGAGAGGAGACTGAGAGGCAACCTCATTCATGTTTATAAATATGTAAAGGGTGAGTGCTAAGAGGATGGAGCCAGGCTCTGTTCAGTGATGCCCAATGGCAGGGTGAGGGGAAGTGAGTGGAAGCAGAGGCATAGGAAATTCCATTGAAACATGAGGAGGAACTTTTTCCCTGTGAGGGTAGCAGAAGGGCAACAAAGCTGGTGAGGGGCCTGGAACACAAACCCTATGAGGAGAGGCTGAGGGAGCTGGGCCTGTTTAGCCTGGAGAAGAGGAAGCTCAGGGGTGATCTTATTACTGTCTATGACTACCTGAAGGGACATTGTAGCCAGGTGGGGGGTGGCCTCTTCTCCCAGGCAACCAGCAATAGAACAAGGGGACACAGTCTCAAGTTGTGCCAGGGTAGGTATAGGCTGGATGTTAGGAAGAAGTTCTTCACAGAAAGAGTGATTTCCCATTGGACTGGGCTGCCCAGGGAGGTGGTGGAGGCACCGTCCCTGGGGGTCTTCAAGAAAAGACTGGATGGGGCACTTAGTGCCATGGTCTAGTTGATTGGTTAGGGCTGGGTGCTAGGTTGGACTGGATGATCTTGAAGGTCTCTTCCAACCTGGTTGATTCTATGATTCTATGATTCTATGAGAACACTGGAACAGGCTGCCCAGGGAAGTTGTGGAGTCTCCCTCTCTGGAGACATACAAGACTCGCCTGGATGTTAGGAGGAGATTCTTCCTAGAGAGTTTGCCATTGGAATGGGCTGCCCAGGGAGGTAGTGGAGTTGCTGTCTCTGGAGGTGTTAAAGAAAAGCCTGGCTGAGGCACTTAGTGCCATGGTCTAGTTGACTGGCTAGGGCTGGGTGCTAGGTTAGACTGGATGATCCTGGAGGTCTCTTCCAACCTGGTTGATTCTATGATTCTATGATATATGGACTTCCAGTTTAGCCACTACAGTTATGCCACTGCTGCTGGGAGACTGCACCAAGGCTGAAATAACTTGGGAAATGCTACATGCTAAGGTGCATCAAGCCTGGAACTTGAAAACTACTTTTTTTCTGCCTTAGGCAAGAGATAATATTGGTCACATGGTGTTGTTGCACAAAGGACGATGAGACAGTTTTAAATGAGCAAAGATTTATTCTTGGAGCCTGCAGCTGATGGCCTGCAACTACTGGAAAAGTACCTTTGGGGATAATACAAAGGAAAGAAAGAGAAAGAGAAAACTTTCACCTATGGCTGGCCATGAAAGAGGTGCAACAGAGTCTTCCATGCAAGCACCTTCTTCTGGGGATCCTCTCCAGCTGGTGCTAATGATGATGATGATAACTTTCCATCACGTTTTTCCATAGTAATCATAGAGCTTTCATCTCAGCCTGCTCAAATTCCCTTCTGGAGACTCTTGCTCAAAGCAGTATTTGAGCTGAATGGAGCACAGGTGTTCCCACTGAGCTGGGATGCATGTTATTGCACTATTCTAACTGGAGATTTCAATCACCATTATGTAGTATGTTATTGATGGCTGACTTTTCTCTGGTGTAAACTAAAAGCTACAAAAGAAGGGAGAGCAAAGGGCAGGAGGAAGTCATTCTTACTTGGGGAGCAGTTGTTTCCTATGAGAAATCAGACATAAGAATAATATTGGGGCTTGCAGATGTAACATGATGAGAATAACAGGATGAGAACAACAAACTGTGAACAGGGCAAAAAAACAGTGATAGCAGCTTTGGTGAAAGGTGACAGAGCTGCAAACTGAAGGCAGACTAGAGAACTGCAAAGGGAAGGACAGCCCCAGCTCCCTCAGTCACTCCTCATAAGATATATTCTCCAGGCCCCTCACCAGCTTTGTTGCCCTGCTCTGGACATGCTGCAGCACCTCCATATCTCTCTTGTATTTCTGTGCCCAAAACTGCACACTATACTCGAGGTGTGGCCTCACCAAAGCTGAGTACAAGGGGACAATCACCTCCCTGCTCCTACTGCCCTCAGCATTTTTAATACAAGCCAGGATGCCATTGGCCTTCTTGGCCAGCTGGGCACACTGCTGGCTCTCTATTACAACCCCCAGATCCCTTTCTACCAGGCAGCTCTCCAGCCACACTGCCCCAAGCCTGTAGCATTGTTTGGGGTTACTGTGGCCCAAATGCAGGACCTGCACTTGGGTCACAACAAGTCCATTTTCATAAGAGAAGGTTTGCATCAGCAGGCTTATTCTCAGGCCAGTTGCTCTGCATGGAAAAGTCTGTTCCTGATAAGCCTGTGATTTCCTCCCTATTTGATTTACACCATCTGAGGATACAGCCTTCTGGCTACAGGCACTATCTAACCTCAGTTTCCAGGCCATAAAATTCATTACAATATTAACTTGGCATGTGTTTCATACAGTAACAATTTTCTGGGACAGTAAACTTTTCCAGGGTAGTAAACTCAACATTTCCCTGCTTGCAATCATATATTTGAGTCTGCTGCCAGCTGCTGCAGATTTGCCTAATTCTGGCACAGCCCCACTTGATTTTAAAAACAAATCATTGTTGATATGTATCATCTCTTTACTTAGAATCCCCTTGGAGATATGTGTTATTATAGGTAAAAGATATCAAATTCAATGCAAAGTAAGTTGTGAACAAAGCCTCGAGGGTGTCTTGGGTTTTGCAAGTGAGACACCAGCTGGTACTGTGGGACCCATTTATGAGGCTCATAGAAGCATAGAACTGTTTTGGTTCTAGTATAATCCTAGAGGCAAAATAGTATGAGGAGAGCAAAGCAGGAGGAAGATGGCATCAGTGACTCGAGTGCCAAAATGTCTAACCATAGCTGAGTTTGCTCAGGATGCGTTCAGCCTGAGAGTTGGAGTTTTGATTTTTACAAGGATTTTCTCTCACAGCTGAAAGGCAGTGTGGGAGACACTGGATGGGTATTTGCTTGCTATTGTGGCAGATGAAAGATCACACATTCAGCACAGTGAGATTAGTTGTGTGTATTTTGTATGACATGGTATTCCTTAAAGATATGGGTAACCTTATCTTCCTTAAAGATATGAGGTAAGCTCAGCACTGCTTCAGCAAATCCGTGAGTGACTGCTAGTGAATGAAGCTGTCAAATGTTGTGGTGCAACTGTGCTAGTGTGGGGACTGCTGAACAGTGCTGGACATACCAAATGTTGAGAAGCTGATAGCAACTGAAAGAAGTCTGTTGTTCATCTGAACCAAGCTGGACGTGAACATAACTACAAATACATCTGGTTGTCCCCGAGGGCAAGAATGTACTTGTCAGGCACCTGGTCTGGCAATGGGTGCACTGGGAAGAGACCTCCAAGATCATCCAGTCCAACCATGGTCTAGGTGACTGGATAGGGCTGGGTGCTAGGTTGGACTGGATGATCTTGGAGGACTCTTCCAACGTGATTGATTTTATGATTCTGTGATTCTAACCTGTCACCCAGCCCTGTCCAATCAACCAGACCATGGCACTAAGTGCCTCAGCCAGGCTTTTCTTCAGCACCTCCAGGGACAGCGACTCCACCACTTTCCTGGGCAGCCCATTCCAATGTCAATCACTCTCTGTGAAGAACTTCTTCCTGAGGTATTGGACCCTTTGGCCTTGCTTTACCACCTCTACACAATTTTGGCATTCCTTCTTAACAGACAATCCCAGCTCTGACTGATGCATATCAAGAAATGTCTACATTTGCTTTGCAGGAATTAACTTCATAAACAGCAAAAATCTACTCCTGTTACAAAGTTCTAATTCTTAAATTGTTCTAGCTCCTATGCCCTGAGACTAAGGAAAGGGATATTTTTGCAGTTACTCAGAAGTAGATGTCTCAAGAGAGAAGTGGATGTTTTCTGCTCAGCATTTGAAATTTGAGGGTCAAGCATTTGTTCATGAGGACAAGTCATTGATGCCCTAGGGGTAGCCCTGATGAGTATAATACATTTTCTCATAACTGGAGGCAAAGCAGACATTTTCATATATAAAATCAGCTAGTATAATTAATAGATGCTTGTATTTGTATATCAGAGCTGAGTGATGATGATGATGACAAAAAAAAAATCACTTAGCATTCAACTTGTCACCATATTAAATAAGACTGGGATACCTTGAGCCCCAAATGGCTGTAATAAATATTCCACCTTTTTTCCCTGGTTCCCTTTCCAGCTGTCACAGTCTCCTTTGTTCTGATTAATAGAATTAACCTTCTGAAGTTAATGATAAGAAATAATTTTAAATGGCAAAGCAGGATAGCTGTAACGAGTGCATGTTCTGTTCAATGCAGCGGAAGAGAGTCACATAGGAGACTTCAGAGAGGCTTTCAGCTGGGAATTTGAGAGTGTGAACAGAAAACTTTGTGGAAGACTAGGCTCAGCTGAGATGGAAATTAAGGAATGAAGCTTTATATTTACAGCTCACACCAATATACAGTATTGAAATCACTCAGACTGTGCTCAGCTGAGCTGGAAATTAAGGAATGAAGCTTTATATTTACAGCTGGCACAATATACAAGCAGGTATTTACAATCTATACAGCTATAGACAGAAATATACAAGTTAAAAATGATACAGAAACACAACAGCCCTCCCAGAAACCTGAGTCCCCAGGAGGGACTCCCAACTGCCCTTCCATCTCCTTTCCACCCCTCTGCCTTATGCCAGACTTTGTCTTACGTGCAGGGTGAGTTTGGAGGATTGGCCAGGGGGTTAGAAAACAGAAGGATCAGTTACACAGAAAGCAGGGTAGGGAGAAAAGTACAGGCACCAGATGCAACAGAGAGCCACTGCAAATGTGTTATCTGCTTTTATGTTCTTGTTTTTATACAACTCATCAAGCCTATGAGTGAAGTAGCCATTACCACTGTTTCCTTTTCACAGCCTATAACCTAATTCTTCCCACCAAAACATTCCAGCTAGTCTCAAACTAGCACACCAGAGCCTGACAGCAACACTGCTAAAAAGCCACAAAAAAAACTCTCATGGCAAATATTCCTCATAAAAACACACTCGAGCACTGATGCCTGAACATTGCATCCCTTTGTTTGTGTTTTCAAGTGCCTGTGAGAGCAGGGCACTCAGCCACCCTTTCCCTTTGGAGAGCAAAAGCTATCTGCAGCTGTTCAAAATGATACTCCTCTAGCAGCATTCATTCTGAATGTACTCTCTTTTATTGTTTATATTTTGAAGAATTCCCTGTGGCTCTCAGAACAAAGCAAAGTGGGACCTCCACGGTGGAGTGAAACCAGCCACAAATACCTTGTAGAGCACGAGTGGTACGAGAGTGCTGAGTGAATGCTGAGTGCCAGGGGAAGTACAGGCTGGATGTTAGGAGGAAGTTGTTGGCAGAGAGAGTGATTGGCATTGGAATGGGCTGCCCAGGGAGGTGGTGGAGGCACTGTTCCTGGAGGTGTTCAAGAAAAGCCTGGCTGAGGCACTTAGTGCCGTGGTCTAGTTGACTGGCCAGGGCTGGGCACTAGGTTGGCCTGGATGATCTTGGAGGTCTATTCCAACCTGGTTGATATTGATATTCAATAGGACTGGGCCCAGCACTGAGCCCTGGGGAACACCACAGTGACAAGTGTGCAATGCCACTTGTTTTGGACTTCATTATAACTGTGTCTGTGTGCTTTTGTCTCCAGTTTTTGCAGAGCTTATCCCTCCTGTGTTCATCCAGCCATACTTTATGCATCTATCTCTATCAGCAGCAAATTGTATCACAGTATCACAGTATCACCAAGGTTGGAAGAGACCTCACAGATCATCAAGTCCAACCCTTTACCACAGAGCTCAAGGCTAGACCATGGCACCAAGTGCCACATCCAATCCTGCCTTGAACAGCCCCAGGGACGGCGACTCCACCACCTCCCCGGGCAGCCCATCCCAGTGTCCAATGACTCTCTCAGGGAAGAACTTTCTCCTCACCTCCAGCCTAAATCTCCCCTGGCACAGCCTGAGGCTGTGTCCTCTCGTTCTGGTGCTGGCCACCTGAGAGAAGACAGCAACCTCCTCCTGGCCACAACCACCCCTCAGGTAGCTGTAGACAGCAATGAGGTCACCCCTGAGCCTCCTCTTCTCCAGGCTAACCAATCCCAGCTCCCTCAGCCTCTCCTCACAGGGCTGTGCTCAAGGCCTCTCCCCAGCCTCGTTGCCCTTCTCTGGACACGCTCAAGCATCTCAATGTCCCTCCTAAACTGGGGGGCCCAGAACTGAACACAGGACTCAAGGTGAGGTCTAACCAGTGCAGAGTACAGGGGCAGAATGACCTCCCTGCTCCTGCTGACCACACCATTCCTGATGCAGGCCAGGATGCCACTGGCTCTCTTGGCCACCTGGGCACACTGCTGGCTCAAGAATGTCTTCAGGAATGGAAAGCATGGTCTGAAGCAGTGATTTTAGTTGGCATTTCAGGAAATTGGGAACAAGTGTTTGATTAATCAGCCTGGCTGAAGGGTTGTACTGTGAGAAGATAAGGAGATTTTTTTTGTTAGACATAAATCTCAGAAATCCTTTCCTTAGCCTGGCTGGAGGTAACATTGCTCACAATCACACACGACAGTTTTACACATTGTTTAATTGGCCTGAGCCAATTCCCTCATTTCAGAAATGGTCTGAAAAACTAATGCATGTATTCAGTGTCCATCACCTTGCTTTCTTGGAACAGGAATCCCTTAAACCCCACCAAAGATCAGGCTGCCTCTCCAGTCCTTCTTCAAGCAGCATTTCCACTGATTTCAATATAAGCCTACCTTTACTGGAAAGTCTTGGGACAGTATCCTGGTTTTGGCTGGGAAATTAGATCCAGCAGCTTTGCCATATAAAACCAAATTAGGCAAAATCTACTATGCTTGTCTTTCTGAGGAAGCATGATAGCTTTTTTCCAAAATTGGAACAGAAAGCTGCAATCCACTTTGAAATATACTCACAGGATTTTACTGGCTCACCATAAGTATTAAATTGCAGCTTGATGTTTTCATATGACATTATAGAATCATAGAATCAGTCAGGGTTGGAAGGGACCACAAGGATCATGCAGTTCCAACCCCCCTGCCATGGGCAAGGACACCCTACCCTAGATCAGGCTGGCCACAGCCTCATCCAGCCTGCCCTTAAACACCTCCAGGCATGGAGCCTCAACCACTTCCCTGAGCAACCCATTCCAGCCTCGCACCACTCTCATGCTCGACAACTTCTTCTTCACATCCAATCTGAATCTCCCCACCTCCAGCTTTGCTCCATTCCCCCTAGTCCTGTCACTCCCTGATAGCCTAAAAAGTCCTTCCCCAGCTTTTTTTGTAGACTCCATTCAGATACTGAAACGCCACAAGAAGGGCACCTCAGAGCCTCCTCTTCAAGTTTGTACTTGACCAGGAGCTGCCAAAGCCTTTTGTCTCTAATTTCCACTCCTGTCAAGTGGGAATTAGTTTTAAGAGCTGAACCCACCACTTTGACCCAGAGTGCTGCCTGTGTGGCACACAGAAAGCTTTAGGCACTGCTGCACTGGGCAGCAAGTTGATTAAGCAAACTAGAAATGGATTTTCACAGGCACTTGAAGCCTCTTCCAAAGCTGAGAACAAAGCTGGATAAGAGGTGAGAGTTTTCATTTAGGTATGTTTGACCTGGATGAGAGGTGAGAACTTTCATTTAGGCATAGGAGGACTCAATTTCCTCCTTTTGCTGAAGAGATTTCAATGTTCATCTCTGTGCTCAGTGTTTTATGACTACACTAAACAAGTACTGGCCTGGGGATATCTGATAACTATCTGTCTCTTAGGTCTCTATAAAGGCTTTCCCTAAGCACATTTGGATTACATTATTTCTTGTAGAGAAATAGGAGAGCCCTGCAGAGGGACCTTGCCAGGCTGGATGGGTGGGCAGAGGCCAGTGGGATGAGACTGAACAAGGCCAAGTGCAGGCTTCTACACTTTGGCCACAACAACCCCAGGCAGTGCTACAGGCTACAGGCTGGGGACAGAGTGGCTGGAGAGCAGCCAGGAAGAAAGGGACCTGGGGAGACTGGTAGATAGTAGCTGAAGATGAGCCAACAGTGTGCCCAGGTGGCCAAGAGAGCCAATGGCATCCTGGCCTGCATCAGGAACAGTGTGGCCAGTAGGACAAGGGAGGTTATTCTTCCCCTGTACTCAGCACTGCTCAGGCCACACCTTGAGTACTATGTCCAGTTCTGGGCTCCTCAATTCAAGAGAGATGTTGAGGTGCTGGAATGTGTCCAGAGAAGGGCAATGAAGCTGGTGAGGGGCCTGGAACACAGCCCTGTGAGGAGAGGCTGAGAGAGCTGGGGGTGTGCAGCCTGGAGAAGAGGAGGCTCAGGGGTGACCTTGTTGCTGTCTAAATCTACCTGAAGGGAGGTTGTAGCCAGGTGGAGGTTGGTCTCTTCTGCCAGGCAAGCAGCAACAGAACAAGGGGACACAGTCTCAAGTTGTGCTGGAGGAGGTCTAGGCTGGATTTTAGGAGGAAGTTTTTCACAGAACGAGTGATTGGCATTGGAATGGGCTGCCCAGGGAGGTGCCTGGAGGTGTTGAAGAAAAGCCTGGCTGAGACACTCAGTGCCATGGTTTAGTTGACTGGCTAGGGCTGGGTGCTAGGTTGGACTGGATGATCTTGGAGGTCTCTTCCAACCTGGTTGATTCTATGATTCTATGATCTGTAGCAGAGGCAAAGCTGCTGCCTGAGCTATTTTCTTTATCAGAAGAATGACAGATATGGGTTGTTCAGTCCTCAACTGGAAAATGTAATAAGATTTGCCAATTACAAGAAAAAAATCCATTTCTGATGGTGGGTGTACTTGATGACTTATTAAGGCTTCGCTCTACCTCCAGCATCTAACTTTCACTATAGTCAACAAATCGTAGTTACATCTCCTGTCCATTGAAAGCCTAGAAAGTGATATACACTTCACAGTCCCATGAATTACATTACTGAACTTCAAGCATTTAAATGAAGCAGGCTAATGTGTCATAGAATCAACCAGGTCAGAAGAGACCTCCAAGATCATCCAGTCCAACCTAGCACACACTACTTCTGGCCTCTAAGGTAGAATTCACTTGGGAGAGGAATGAAGGTTTATATCTGTGGTTAAAAATGTTGTTCAGAAACCTGGTGAATGGCTGAAAGTGAACTCCACATTTGATGGACAAGTTAGTATTTGCTAGAATAAATGCCTGTAGTGGACCAGTGTCCTTATGGCAGTGAGAAGCTTTTGTATCAGTCTTTCTGAGCTCATCTGGTGTAAGGCAATGCTGACCCACAGGCTTCATGAGTGACTATTTCATATCTGTTGAGAAGATGGCACTTAGCAGCTTCTTTTCTTGGTTTAACTTCTAAACCCATTACAAGATTATTCTTGTAACCTCTTCACCCTCTACATAATGGATTCTGTGGAAGAGATTGATTTCCCTGGCATGTTATGTTCACTGATTGTTAGGAAATGGCTTCACCACTTAGTCACAGCTTGAGCAACAACACAGTTTCTTAGTCACAATAATTTACAGCAGTGATTAGTAAATGATTTATATATGCCTTAATGTCCACCTAGAATCATAGAATCAACAAGATTGGAAGAGACCTTCAGGATCATCCAGTACAACCTAGCACCCAGCCCTGTCCAATCCACCCATCCAGCCTGTCAAAGTCCCTCTGCAGGGCTCTCCTACCCTCCAAAAGACCCACACCTGCTCCTAGCTTGGTGTCATCTGCAAACTTACTGATGCTGGACTCAATCCTCTTGTTCAGATCATCAATAAAGAAGTTGAACAGGACTGGGCCCAGCACTGATCCTTGGGGCACACCACCAGTGCCAGTTGCCAACTGGATGTGGCACCATTCACCACCACTCTCTGAGCCTGGCCTTCCAGGCAGTTCTTGACCCATTGCAGAGTGGATCTGTCCATGCTACGAGCTGCCAGCTTTGCCAGGAGCTTGTTGTGGCAGATGGTGTCAATGGCTTTGCTGAAGTCCTGGTAGACTACATCCACAGTCTGCCCCACATTCACCAGGCAGGGAACCTGATCATAAAAGGAGAAGTAAGAAAAAGATGAAGGAAGAAAGTGTCTGAGGAGAAGAAAGAGAATAAATGGCCACTAGAACAGAGGATTCTGCAGGTATGGGACTTGGTGAAAAAGGTGTCTAACATCTCAGACTGTCACTGAAGATTATTCTTTGGAATTGTGACTGAAGTATCATCATCATCATAGAATCATCATAGAATCAACCAGGTTGGAAGAGACCTCCAAGATCATCCAGGCCAACCTAGCACCCAGCCCTATCCAGTCAACTAGACCATGGCACTAAGTGCCTCAGCCAGTCTTTTCTTGAAGACCCCCAGGGACGGTGCCTCCACCACCTCCCTGGGCAGCCCATTCCAATGCCAATCACTCTCTCTGTGAAGAACTTCTTCCTAATATCCAGCCTATACCTACCCTGGCACAACTTAAGACTGTGTCCCCTTGTTCTATTGCTGGTTGCCTGGGAGAAGAGGCCACCCCCCACCTGCCTGCAATGCCCCTTCAGGTAGTTGTAGACAGTAAGTATGGATGGGAAGGAGTCAGAAGTCTGGCAGAGACCTGGAAATGGTTGGAATTTAAATGGAAAGTGAAAAGCTTATGCAAAGGACAGAGTTGCAGTCTGCTTGATCCTGGTTGCAGAAAGTTTGGAGAATTCTTTCTCTAGGTCACATTAGAAGTTAAAAAAAAAAATTAATGAAATGTCTGGTCTTAATTACATAGGTGGGTTGTGTGTCACATCAGTAAACATACTGAGTTTAATTGGCTCACCCTTTCTTTATTTGGTCAAGATGTTCTTCACAAAGAGTGTGGCATAATGAGCTAGATAAGGAAGGGCTGTGTTTAATAGGAGCTTCCCTTTGAAATGCTGAAACTATAACAAGGAGTTATAGTAAGGCAAGTCTGGTTTTCTCCAAAATTAGCAACGTGTTTCCTTCAAGCTTTTCTTGTACAAGCAAAAATGAGTCAATTAAAAGGTAGTAGATAATTGCCACTGCTCGATTTAACATTGTGCCTGGTATGTTTGTATGGTGGTTGGATAACAAGAGAGGGCTCAGTAAACAGTACAGACCTGTTTCCAAGTTCTTCATGATCAAAGAGGAATAATACTCTGAGGTGATAATGGATGGTGTTTACTATTTGGCTTGGCCAATACCTGACCACAAAGCAATAAATCATCTGAAATTTTGTTACAGAAATAAACCACTAAGATTTTTCTTCACATAAGACAAATCACATAGGATAAGAGGAAAAAAAATAGATAAAATCTGATGCAGAAATTCCAAGCGTAAGAAGTTATGGTTAGAATCATAGAATAGAATCATAGAATCAGACAGGTTGGAAGAGACCTCCAAGATCATCCAGTCCAACCTAGCACCCAGCTCTAGCCAACCAACTAGACCATGGCACTAAGTGCCTCATCCAGGCTTTTCTTCAACACCTCCAGGGATGGCAACTCCACCACCTCCCTGGGCAGCCCATTCCAATGCCAATCACTCTCTCTGGTAACAACTTCCTCCTAACATCCAGCCTATACCTCCCCCAGCACAACTTGAGACTGTGTGCCCTTGTTCTATTGGTGGTTGCCTGGCAGAAGAGACCAACCCCCACCTGGCTACAACCTCCCTTCAGGTAGCTGTAGACAGCAATGAGGTCACCCCTTGGCTCCTCTTCTCCAGGCTAAACAACCCCAGCTCCCTCAGCCTCTCCTCACAAGGCTGTGTTCCAGGACTCTCACCAGCTTCGTTGTCCTTCTCTGGACAGGTTCCAGCACCTCAACATCTCTCTTGAATTGAGGAGCCCAGAACTGGACACAGCACTCAAGGTGTGGCCTGACCAGTGCTGAGTACAGGGGCAGAATAACCTCCCTTGTCCTACTGGCCACACTGTTCCTGAGCCAGGCCAGGATGCCATTTGCTCTCTTGGCCTCCTGGGCACACTGCTGGCTCATCTTCAGCTACTATTCATCAGTACCCCCAGGTCCCTTTCCTCCTGGCTGCTCTCCAACCACTCTATCTCCAAATAGAGAAAAAAATGAATAATTTGCAGGAAAAATGTGAAGAAAGAAAAGAAAATAATTTGAAGAACCAAGGGCATGGAAAGGAGAACTTTTTGACGTTTCAGGCTATATATTCTTGCATGAGTGAAAGGTGGATGTCCAGGGACCACCAAGTCCTGGATGGAGGGAGAAGCTTGGTAAGTTGAGAGGTCTAGAAAGCAGAGAAGGACTGTGGGCAAGTAACTGGCTTCTCTGCCCTTCCTTGTCCACACAGAGATGGGTATTTGGGAGGGAGATTTCTAACAGCTGAAGTTGTTGGTCAGGTTTTTCAAATAACATTTTACACCTCATCTTTAGTTCATTCTTATTCTCTCCCCATTGAAAATGTCTGGCCTGGTGAAATCTTCTCCATTTATATAAATCATGTAATATTGCACTGTTCTGAAGGGAATTGATTTGCTCCCTGACCTAAGTTCTGACCTCTTGTAAGCCATTCAGGTGTACTTGTTGCAGTTCTAAGAATACATTCAGAAAAATGAGTCTAAGGGATAAAAATCTGCATGCAATATATAATTTTCTCTACCCTTTTCAGTATTATGGCTCAAACTCTGATTCCAGAGAAGGGCGACGAGGCTGGTGAGAGGCCTCGAGCAGAAGCCCTATGAGGAGAGGCTGAGGGAGCTGGGATTGGTTAGCCTGGAGAAGAGGAGGCTCAGGGGTGACCTCATTGCTGTCTACAACTACCTGAGGGGTGGTTGTGGCCAGGAGGAGGTTGCTCTCTTCTCTCAGGTGGCCAGCACCAGAACAAGAGGACGCAGCCTCAGGCTGCGCCAGGGGAAATTTAGGCTGGAGGTGAGGAGAAAGTTCTTCCCTGAGAGAGTCATTGGACACTGGAATGGGCTGCCCGGGGAGGTGGTGGAGTCGCCGTCCCTGGAGCTGTTCAAGGCAGGATTGGACGTGGCACTTGGTGCCATGGTCTAGCCTTGAGCTCTGTGGTAAAGGGTTGGACTTGATGATCTGTGAGGTCTCTTCCAACCTGATAATACTGTGATACTGTAATTGCTGTGATTATCTAGGCCAAGATAAGCTCCAGATAGATTTTTCTATCCAGTAAAAATATCACATCTGCCCTAAAAAAAAAAACAACAAACAACCCCACATTATTTTTTATTCTGTGTAAAGGGGGAAATAAAGTCCTTTGGACTAAGAAGCACTTTGAGAGTGAGGATGGCTGGTGCATTTGGTTTGAATCTTAAACTTCTGCCAAACTGAACATGTAGGATAAGGAGAATAAAGTCCTTCATTTAGCCTTCTAAAGTCAGTCATTTTACTCTGAGTTTCCAGAACAGTTTGTCTTTGACATAAACCTCAAATGTACTTAGATGCGAAACGCAGAAGTCATAGAGTCATAGAATCAACCAGGTCGGAAGAGACCTCCAAGATCACCCCGTCCAACCTATCACCCAGCCCCATCCAGTCAGAATGGTTTTTGTCTGTGTGTTTGTTCATTTGTTTTTCTTACTACTATAAACTCAAAGGTTGCAAACTGACTTTATAAGAAGGCTGGGGAAAATTAATTAGAGCTACACCAGTACTATGCTTTGGAATAAACCCTGTGTGATCTTAGCAGCCTTGTTCAGCAAACAAGTGTAATTGGATTGCAACTGACTAACTGCACTTTATTCCTAGAGAGTATGAAAGGTTTCACTTGGCAAACTGTATCCTGCATCTCTTTATGCATATTTTAAGTTAAAGTCCTTTAAGAAGCACCATAACACTCCCAAAGTGAATCTGCCACTATTAAATTGTTATTTCATCCTGTTCTACATGACTTACATTTTTTTTTTTTGGAGTCAGCAGAGCAGTAAAGAAGCTTTATGATGGATATTTGCCAAACTTATTGATAGTTTTGCCTCAACAGGGGATTCTACAGTGTGTTTTAGTTTTTATAGTGTGGGTAAGGGAGCAGTAAAATTGCATCTGGAAACTATTTCACTTCAAATTTAAACTGAGAGACTTAGGAAATGAAGTAGACATGACAGTAAAGGAAGAAACCTGAAGGTAGTAAAGAGGAAAACCAAAAATCAGTGCCATAGTGTATTTCAGTTCAGCTTTTATTTAAAAAGGCAAAGATGTTGGAATATGTGCCAAATTGTGTTAGAATGGGTGGATTAATTCTTTTGCAATTATACATCACCAGAAGTATTGCAAACATTGCAAAGACTGTGCAGGAAATGGACTTTTCCAGGCAAATCTAAACCCTAGAGGGATCCTCATCCATTGTCAATGTCCACATGGAGACTACAGCAGAAAATAGCTTGGCAAGGAAGACAACATATGACTACCTGAAAGGAAATTGTAGCTAGATGGGGGTTGGTCTCTTCTCCCAGGCAAGCAGCAACATAACAAGGGGACACAGTCTCAAGTTGTGCTGGGGGAGGTCTAGGCTGGATGTTAGGAGGAAGTTCTTCACAGAGAGAGTGATTGACATTGGAATGGGCTGCTCAGGGAGGTAGTGGAGTTGCTGTCCCTGGAGGTGTTGAAGAAAAGCCTGGCTGAGTCACTTAGTGCCATGGTCTAGTTGATAGAAAAGGTCCCTGTCTTGAGTGTCCTTGCCTTGAGAGTTCCTGTCTTGAGAGTTCCCCATCCTGAAAGAGCCCCTGATAGAGTGCCTGGCAGGACAGGTTCCTGCTGTGACTGTAAGGTCCCTTCTTTTGGACAGCTCCTATCTTTTATACAGCTCTTGGTTTTAGCCTGTCCCTGCCTTTGGACAGGTCTCCCCATTTTTCCACCCTTCTGTGCAAACTTGCAGGCTTGGCAAGCCCTGGAGCCCTTTAAGAGAGCTGCCAGTGGCATCCAGACCGTCTCCTCTTGAACCATATCAGCAGCTGACTACCTGACTGCCTCCTGAATTGGGAAGATGTTAGCAGTTTTGGCTCTCCCCTGCCACTGTGAAGGCAGCATCATTCCATGGTCATCCCATTTGTGGAAGAAATGCTTGAGACATTTCCAAGTTTAGCAGCTCTGCCACTCACCTCGGGCTTCTGCTGTGTGGATCTGTACCATTGGATATTCCCTCCAGCAACAGAAGGCTGCTCCTGCAGAGGACTCCAGCAAGGGATCACTGTCGAATATATATCTCACCTATCCATGAGTAAGACCTCTTGTTCCCTTAATTCTCTGCTGCAGCCTGATTGATAGTGGGGAAAAGCTGTGTTTATAGCTTATCTTTTTCCATCTACTGACTTCCTAAATAGCTAAATTTATCTATAGAATCATAGAATCAACCAGGTTGGAAGAGACCTCCAAGATCATCCAGTCCAACCTAGCACCCAGCCCTAGCCAGTCAACTAGACCATGGCACTAAGTGCCTCAGCCAGGCTTTGCTTCAACACCTCCAAGGACGGCGACTTCACCTCCCTGGGTAGCCCATTCCAATGCCAATCACTCTCTCTGCCAACAACTTCCTCCTAACATCCAACCTATACTTCCCCCAGCACAACTTGAGACTGTGTCCCCTTGTTCTGTTGCTGGTTGCCTGGGAGAAGAGACCAACCCCACCTGGCTACAGCCTCCCTTCAGGTAGTTGTAGACAGCAATGAGGTCACCCCTGAGCCTCCTCTTCTCCAGGTTGCACACCCCCAGCTCCCTCAGCCTCTCCTTTTGGAAGAAATTCCTGATCAAACCGAATCTGTCAATAAACCTAAACTATTTTTTAGATATAGTTTGGGGGCAGGATTCCAGGCAAATAAGATAATTCTACTTTTATAATTCCTGGCCTGGCCACATTAATTCCCTGTCTCCATGCCAGCTTTAAGAAAAAGACCATAACATGAAATTCCCACTCAAATTTTTTTTGGGGGCAGATTAGGTGGATTCTGAAAGGACAAAACACAAAGCCTGTATAAACACAGACTGAATCAAAATAAATGAACCACTGCAGCAGTCATGGAAACCTGGAAAGTGATTTGTTGCCATCCTTTTACTAAAAGCAAATAATAACAACAAAAAGACTCCTTGGCAACAGTAAGGCAACATTGAAAAGCAGGGATAGCTTTTTTGAGCCATCAGATGAACTATCTCTCAATGACAGATGAAGTGTCATATTAAAGATGCAATCTGGACACCTATCCAGGAAAGATTTTTTTTCCCTTTGTGTTTTCTTACAGCTTCTTTTTGTTGTTGTTGTTGTTGAAATGCAAAGGCAAAGCAGATGATATATTCCTTTCCAAAAAGCACTTGGATAAAAAACAAATGGTGAAGGGAATGAAGCTGGAACCCACATATGCATTGCCAAAGGTTTGAATGGTGGGGGAGCCAATCTGCATCACAAATATGACCATCAAAGTGAATTTAAATAAGAAGAAAGAGAGAGAATTGTAGCTTTGGCTCAGAATGAACTGTGTCAGTGTAATTTCAGAGAAATCATAGAATCATAGAATGTCAGGGGCTGGAAGGGGCCTCGAAAGATCATCTGGTCCAGCCTCATTGCCAGAGCAGGATCACCTAGAGCAGATCACATTGGAATGCATCGTGATGGGTCTTGAATAGCTCCAGAGAGGGAGACTCCACAAGCTCCCTGAACAGCTGCTTTCAGTACACTGTAACCCTCACAGTGAAAAAACATCTTCCTCAGGTTCACATGGAACCTCCTATGCCTCAACTT
The DNA here is from genome assembly GCF_015220805.1 of Pogoniulus pusillus. Taxonomy (NCBI): domain Eukaryota; kingdom Metazoa; phylum Chordata; class Aves; order Piciformes; family Lybiidae; genus Pogoniulus; species Pogoniulus pusillus. The sequence continues at coordinate 7,650,601 of NC_087266.1, forward strand.
CCACCCACTGCTCCTTGTCCTGTCACTGGGCATCACTGAGAAGAGCCTGGCTCCATCCTCCGGGCACTCTCCCCTGACATACTGTTAAGCATGAATGAGATCACCCCTTAGTCCCCTTCTTTCCAAGCTAAAGAGTCCCAGCTCCCTGAGGCTCTCCTCATAAGGAAGATGATCAACTTCCTTAGTCACTTCTGTGGCTCTGTGCTGGCTCTCTCAAGCAGCTCCCTGCCCTTCTTGAGCTGGGGTGGTGGAGGGTGGTGCAGAACTGGAAACAATACTTCAGATGGGGCCTCACCAGGGCAGAGTAGAGGGGAAGGAGAACATCACTCAACCTACTAACCACAACCCTGCTAATACACCCCAATCCTTCTTAAAGAATCACAGAATTGCCTCTTGGGAGCAATATTTGATCCATACTACAGCCCAAACTCTTGAGAATTGTACAGAGAGTAGTGTGGGAGTCCAGTGACAGGGACTGTTCTAGCAAGCAAACAGTAGACACAATCCTGAGGCTGAGGTTCATCATCTGACATTGTTTAATTTACCAGTACAGGAACAGCCAAGGAGTGGCCTGGACCCAGCTATGCAGCGAGGTTGTGCCATGAAGATTCAGGCTTTTGGTCCTGTTCTGTTTAATGGTATAAAGGTAGCTTTCCATCTCTATTGCTAGGTTATTCTGGGTACCTTTCAACTGACTACAAGTTTAAAGTCAGGAGGTGTTCAAGCAAAGCCTGGATGAGGCACTTAGTGCCATGGTCTAGATGACTGGTTAGGGCTGGGTGCTAGGTTGGACTGGATGATCTTGGAGGTCTCTTCCAACCTGGTTGATTCTATGATTCTATATGCTTACCTGTTTCACTGACTGCATCCTAGGACTGAATTTCCCATGTTCAGATTCTTCTACCATCACAAAATGTCCTGAATAACCCAAGATTAACCTGGCTTTCTTCTTCAGAGTTGCAGGATTCTCCCTCACATTAGAAAAGGTATTTCAACCCATCTTGTTACTTCACTCTTCTTGTTGATCCATGCATGCCAACTGTCATGTGTCACAAGTCTCCCTGAGTGGGGAGCAAAGGAATTTGCAGCAGAATCTTCCTGATGGATCTACAGCTATGTTTTAGGTAACTGTAGTTTATAGAGCAGCTTTTCTATATTTATAAGTTGCTTCTGGTTTGCAGAGTGTAATTAGCATCACACTCCACTGTTTGCATCAACTTGGCTTTGTGAAACTGCCTGCTCATTAACCCAATTGCTACACGGGGGGATATTCTGCACAGCCCATTTCATACTGATGGGTTCCTTTTGATCTCATTTTGTATTAACCACCATGACTTTCTCTCCTAATCAGTTTTTCTCAATCTTTAAATCCCCTGGTGTCCTTAAGGCATTGGTGATGCTAGGTACTTTAGTGCTGGTCTGGAGATGAAAACTCCATCAGAAAAATTGGGTTTAGGTGATGTGGGTATTATGTGAGCCAGCTAAAACAATTTGGTAAACATTTGTGCTATTCTGAAGTTCATTTTTCCACATGCTTAACTTTATAGGTCCATCCTAGGTGGTCTGAGAGGAATTTACTCAGCCTTTCTTTCTGTGTGTGCAGCAGAGTGAGTTACAGATTGGTTTTGTAAGAATATAGCATTGTTGGGCTAGTTAAGATGAAGCATGAAGTGACAAAGCAACATTAGAGATGGATTCAACTTAAATATGTAATATTTTTATCAACAAGCATTACATTTTCAAGGAAATTCTTCTGACCTCCCTCTTAGGCGTGTTAGACTTGAGAAGAACATCTTTATGAACTTGTTGGAAGTCTCAGTTTACAAACATTTTCCATTCCTTGCTGGCATGCTTAGCAACAGCTTGGCAAAATGTAGACTGTTAGGGAGCTGCAGTAACTACCTATGTCCCCCATCTTTATTCAGGTGCTGTTGCTTGTGCAGTGATTAGAGTGTTTGGAGACTGTAAATATGTAATTCTGACAGATTTTTTTGCTTTGTTATTCAAACCATCAAGATTTCCACTCAGGAGCAAGCTGTAGTGATGTGGATGTGCTGGAGCATGTCCAAAGAAGGGCCATGAGGATGCTCAGAGGGCTGCAGCAGCTCTGCTATGAAGACAGACTGAAAGAGTTGAGGCTGTTCAGTCTGGATCAGAGAAGGCTTCGAGGTGACCTTCTTGTGGCCTTCCAGTGTCTGAAGGGGGCCTACAAAAAGGCTGAGGAGGGACTTTTTAGGCTGTCAGGGAGTGAGAGGACTAGGGGAAATAGAGCAAAGCTGGAGGTGTGGAGAGTCAGAGTGGATGTGAGGAGGAAGTTGTTGAGCATGAGAGTGGTGAGAGGCTGGAATGGGTTGCCCAGGGAGGTGGTTGAGGCCCCATTGCTGGAGGTATCACAGTATCACCAAGGTTGGAAGAGACCTCACAGATCATCAAGTCCAACCCTTTACCACAGAGCTCAAGGCTAGACCATGGCACCAAGTGCCACATCCAATCCTGCCTTGAACAGCTCCAGGGAGGGCAACTCCACCACCTCCCCGGGCAGCCCATTCCAGTGTCCAATGACTCTCTCAGGGAAGAACTTTCTCCTCACCTCCAGCCTAAATTTCCCCTGGCACAGCCTGAGGCTGTGTCCTCTCGTTCTGGTGCTGGCCACCTGAGAGAAGAGAGCAACCTCCTCCTGGCCGCAACCACCCCTCAGGTAGTTGTAGACAGCAATAAGGTCACCCCTGAGCCTCCTCTTCTCCAGGCTAACCAATCCCAGCTCCCTCAGCCTCTCCTCGTAGGGCTGTGCTCAAGGCCTCTCCCCAGCCTCGTCGCCCTTCTCTGGACACGCTCAAGCATCTCAATGTCCCTCCTAAACTGGGGGGCCCAGAACTGAACACAGTACTCAAGATGTTTAAGGCCAGGCTGGATGAGGCTGTAGCCAGCCTGATGGAGGGTAGGGTGTCCCTGGGCATGGCAGGGGGTTTGGAACTAGATGATCCTTGTGGTCCCTTCGAACCCTGACTGATTCTTTTCTGCTAGAAAGCAAGGTCACCAATTTTTCATCCCTGTCAGTGGCACTAGGGGCTGGCAAGCAGTGCCATCAATCCCTGTACTAACCACAGACAGACTTTCTCCCATTCATCTTTTTTTGTGGATGTTAATTACACTCAGTTGTTTCTGATTTGGGATTCAGTTACTGAAAAGTGCTAACTAGGAGAGTAGCATGCAGCAAATAATAAGCAGATGATGAGCTTTTGGGTATAAACTTGATGAAATATTAATATTCATGTTAGTGTTCTTGAAGCTCTCAGGAGCTGAGAGCATTTCCTTTGCGATCTGGAAGATGTGTAAACGTTTTATACACTTGTGAATGCATTTCCTTATTGCTTCTACTTTCTCCTTGAGATTAGCTGTGTTCTGTACGCTGAACATAAAACCTCAAATACATTTTGATACTGAAAATATTTGTTTCAGCTAATGAAAATCTCTCATGTGGGCTGCTATTTCCTGGTAAAAGTGGGATGCTTTTTGTAACGTGAAGGTGGTATTAGATTTTTAATTATATGTTGCTTAAATAGGACTTGAGAGTGAATTCTTGTGTAGAGAATAAGTAAAATTTAATGCATGGGTTCCATTTAATTAGGTATTTTCTGCTTACATAGTTGCATTCCTTACTCAGATTTAATTTCCATAATCAAGCCGTGTTTAGACTGTTGACATACTGTTACTTCATCAAACATTCACAACAACCTTTGCTTTCCAAAATTCTCATTACTCTAGGATTAATTGAGAATATCTGCTTAATGCCAAAAGAAAATTAAGTTTCCCAAGAAGTGGATTTCCACATGCTCCCAAGTTTTGGTATTTTAATGAGTGAAGTCGTTGGGTAAGATTCAACAGACGAAGCATCACTGTTACTGCGGGGTTTAAAGCAGCAGAAGATATTGCAAGTGTGGTTAAGTGCAGTGAAAAACACATACCAACATTTGTCATTTGAAAGCCTTATTTCTCTCTTTGTTATTCAAATACATTATATGAAATAACATTCTCTAAAAGTGCTTGTCAAATATATCAGCTAAAATAAGCACTTAAAGGTTTGAATTCAGCATCGATGAAGATAAAGCTTTTTAGCTGTCATGGTTTATGGAATCTCTCACAAGATTGTTTTACAATTTAATGTGAACCAGTTCTGGTTAAGGTGGCAATCTGGGACAGGAGTAAGGAGTTCTGCTGTTGTGTGTTCCTAGTAGACTTCTAAGTACCTAAAGCAGAAATCCTATGAGGAGAGGCTGAGGGAGCTGGGGGTGTGCAGCCTGGAGAACAGGACACTCAGAGGTTACCTCATTGCTGTCTACAACTACCTGAAGGGAGGCTGTAGCCAGGTGGAGATTGGTTCTCTTCTGCCAGGCAACCAGCAATAGAACAAGGGGACAGTCTCAAGTTGTGCCAGGGGAGGTCTAGGCTGGATGTTAGGAGAAAGTTGTTGTCAGAGAGAGTGATTTGCCACTGGAATGGGCTGCCCAGGAAGGTGGTGGAGTCACTGTCCCTGGAAGTGTTGAAGAAAAGCCTGGCTGAGGCACTTAGTGCCATGATGTAGTTGACTGGATAGGGCTGGGTGCTAGGTTGGACTGGCTGATCTTGGAGGTCTCTTCCAACCTGGTTGATTCTATGATTCTATGATTCTATGGTGCTGAGACTGCATCACATCTGCCTCTGCACCTGAAGGTTCTGCCTAGAATCCCTGGACATATACACAGATCATCCAGAAGAAGCCAGGAGACAAGGTCAGAGATTGTCTGCATCCTTTCCCCAGAAGCCAGGAAGATTCAAGCCTCAACGTCCAACAAAACAGAGTCCCCTGAAAGCATTTGGGCACTGTCTGGACTGTGGCTAGTGCCCACAAGTGGGTAATAATAATAATCTGTGAGTAAATGCTTAAATGCCTCTTTGTAATTCTCTACTGCCTTCTGCCACAGAGCAGAAAGAGCTTGAGCCCAGCTACTGGGCAAGCAGCATATTGACCACAAGTGGCATTTGGCCGTGGGAACCTTCTCTTCCAGTTCCACTATTGTTCAAATATTTTGCTGGTTATTACTGGGTGTAGATATTATCCATAGAATGCTTCCATGACCGTGTAAGAATGGAAGTATTATTAAACTTGGTGGATGTGGGGAGGCCTGTGGATGTGGTCTATCTGGACTTCAGCAAGGCCTTTGACACTGTCCCCCACAGCAAACTGCTGGCTAAGGTGTCAGCCCATGGCTTGGATGGCAACACTCTGTGCTGGGTTAGGAACTGGCTGGAGGGCCAGACCCAGAGAGTGGTGGTGAATGGTGCCACATCCAGCTGGCAGCTGTCACTAGTGGTGTCCCTCAGGGATCAGTGCTGGGCCCCATCCTCTTTAACATCTTCATAGATGATCTGGATGAGGGCATGGAGTCAGTCATCAGCAAGTTTGCAGATGACACCAAGCTGGGGGCAGATGTGACTGAGTTGGAGGGCAGAAGGGCTCTGCAGCGGGACCTTGACCGCCTGGACAGATGGGCAGAGTCCAATGGGATGGGGTTCAATAGCTCCAAGTGCAGGGTGCTGCACTTTGGCCACAACAACCCCATGCAGAGATACAGGCTGGGGTTGGAGTGGCTGGAGAGCAGCCAGACAGAGAGGGACCTGAGGGTGCTGATTGATACCCACCTGAACATGAGCCAGCAGTGTGCCCAGGTGGCCAAGAGAGCCAGTGGCATCCTGGCCTGCATCAGGAATGGTGTGGTCAGCAGGAGCAGGGAGGTCATTCTGCCCCTGTACTCTGCACTGGTTAGACCTCACCTTGAGTACTGTGTTCAGTTCTGGGCCCCCCAGTTTAGGAGGGACATTGAGATGCTTGAGCATATCCAGAGAAGGGCAACGAGGCTGGGGAGAGGCCTTGAGCACAGCCCTACGAGGAGAGGCTGAGGGAGCTGGGATTGTTTAGCCTGGAGAAGAGGAGGCTCAGAGGTGACCTTATTGCTGTCTACAACTACCTGAGGGGTGGTTGTGGCCAGGAGGAGGTTGCTCTCTTCTCTCAGGTGGCCAGCACCAGAACAAGAGGACACAGCCTCAGGCTGCGCCAGGGGAAATTTAGGCTGGAGGTGAGGAGAAAGTTCTTCACTGAGAGAGTCATTGGACACTGGAATGGGCTGCCCGGGGAGGTGGTGGAGTCGCCGTCCCTGGAGCTGTTCAAGGCAGGGTTGGACGTGGCACTTGGTGCCATGGTCTAGCCTTGAGCTCTGTGGTGAAGGGTTGGACTTGATGATCTGTGAAGTCAATACTGTGATACTGTGATACTGTGATACTGTGATACTGTCTCTTCCAACCCTGATGATACTGTGGTACTGTGAAAATGAGTGGTCAGGGGTGGTGAAAGTTCTGAATAGCAACATTAATAAACAATGTTAATCATCTCACATCAATTAATTTCCCCTCCCCAACAACACCATTGGTCCTTTTGGTTTGGGTTAACAGTAAAATGGGTGTCACAGAATGTGCCACTGCAAGGTAAGCACTAAACTGATCACAGAACAATTTGGGTTGGGAGGGACTTTAAAAGGTTACCTTGTCCAACCCCTGTGCAATAATCAACTAGATCACAAGTGCTGTTTGATAGGTGAGACATTTTTTGCCTTCACCTGCTCACTCTACATAAACATCTCTCTGCAATGAATCTTGGTTTTCTTTTTTCCTTCCTTTACTGCCTGTTTGTCACTGAGGCACTAACATTTCAGAAACCATGCAAATCTAGAGGAAAATAACATGTATTTGATAACTTTTTGATCCAAGCAAGACATTATAATTTTCCACAAGGCTGTTGTTAGTGTCACTTGATGTAGAAATGTTGGAACTGAGACAGAGTTAATAGCAGCACAGTGACAGCCATTGGAACTTGATAAATGACAGTTTTCTCCCTACCTCTCTACTCTCTGTGAACCTCTCTCTGCAGTAAGCATATGCCTTATAACTTCTTCTTGTCACGGGTGTAGCAATAAAGCTTGTGACTCCAAATGTACTGTAGCCTTTACCCCCTGGCCCTCCTTCCATCTACTTTCCTCCACCCTTTCCATGTAGCTAAATTATTTAAGCCCAAGGCTCCTTTGCATGGTTCCTGCCAAAGCAGCTGTTTGCTAAATCAAAAAGCTGAAGGGAAGGACTGGAGATTAAAATAATTCCCATATTCCTCTGGCAGGGACTTGGGAGTGGTGCAGGGTTACCTTGTCTGACCTCTCCCATGATGGATTCATTAATCTCACTGAAGGTGCTAGAGATCACCTAACTGCTTTTCCTATTTGACTGCCTTTAGATGGCACTTCTGAAGAAACAGTGAAGATTGGATGGAAATCATGACTTGAATTTCAACAGCCCATTGAGTATTTCCTCTAAGAAAAAAACAGAAGTTGCCTCATTTCCTTTTAAAATTGTCCATGGAAAGCATCTGGAAGAGCATAAAGACTCTTCCTTAACTGATTGAGACACATCCTTCAGCCACAGTAGATACCATTCTGCACCATACAGAGTTTTCATTTGCACTGAAGTGATTCTTAACCCAGATAGTTTGTCCACAGTTGTAGGTGAGAAAAAGATGCACAACAATCATTATAAAATCATTTAAAAGTCTGAATTATTTTTGTGACAGCCTGATACTGTGGCCTAAGCCAATCTGCCAGACAGCAACCTGGTCTCAGCCTTCAAGGCACTATGATTTCTGCTGTCCATGGCATGCATCTGTGATCTCTGGTCAGACCACACCTTCAGTCCTGTGTCCGGTTCTGGGCTCCTCAGTTCAAGAGAGATGTTGAGATACTGGAATGTGTCCAGAAAAGGGCAACACAGCTGATGAGAGGCCTGGAGCACAGCCCTGTGAGGAGAGGCTGAGGGAGCTGGGGGTGTTTAGCCTGGAGAAGAGGAGGCTCAGGGGTGACCTCATTGCTGTCTACAATTACCTGAAGGGAGGTTGTAGCCAGGTGGGGGTTGACCTCTTCTGCCAGGCAAGCAGCAATAGAACAAGGGGACACAGTCTCAAGTTGTGCCAGGGGAGGTCTAGGCTGGATGTTAGGAGGAAGTTGTTGGCAGAGAGAGTGATTGGCATTGGAATGGGCTGCCCAGGGAGGTGGTGGAGGCACCGTCCCTGGAGGTGTTCAAGCAAAGCCTGGCTGAGGCACTTAGTGCCATGGTCTGGTTGAGTGTCTAGGGCTGGGTGCTAGGTTGGACTGGATGATCTTGGAGGTCTCTTCCAACCTGTCTGATTCTATTTATTGAATAGTATTGTCCTGCTCTGGCAGGGGGGCTGGACTCGATGATCTCCTTGGGTCCCTTCCAAACCCTCACATCCTGTGATCCTATGATCTGCCTCAAAATACTGCACTGTGGGCCTGAAGACTCTTCTGGTTAACACACAGTGATGCTATATGTTTTACTTAGAAGCTTCTATGCCACCTGCTCTCTAGGGTGCCAAAAATATGCATTCATAGTCAAGCTAAAGAAATGGCCTGTGTCCAGTGTAAGAAAAGCTCCTGAACAGTTCACAGGATTTTCTCCCATTAAATGATTTTAAGGTGAGACCCTGAATCTGTGTCTTGGACTGTAGAGAATGTGACTGCTTTTGCTCTCACAGGTACTGTTTTGTCTGAACACACAATTTAGAAGGAGGTAAGAGTGTGGTCATTATGCCATAATTAACTTTGGTTCTCCAGAGTAGCAGAGGGCTCATACCTGAGACAAACACACATGGGGCTCTGCAAGGAAGGAGAAGCTCTTTGGAACTTCCAGAGTGGAGAAGCATTATTCAATATTTGTTTGGGGAGAGCTTATGAACCAATTTATGCTATTGCTCAAAGGGTTTTATGGACACTGTGGTGACATTTATGCTGCTAAATAAGCAGTGATGTGGATGAGCACAAGCCCAAGATTTGAGTCTGTCCCATTGTAGTCACTTATTTAGCATGCACATCACTTGTGAGAGTCAGTTCATACCCAAGGACCAGCAGACTGTATAGGCAAGGCAAACATATGACAGGGTTCAGAGAGAAGAGCTGGAGTGAAAAGAGTGGCTGGAAATAGTTCTGTAGGGTCACAGGCTTGATTAATTTTGTCTTTCCTTCTGGATGTGTTTAATGAAATCACAAACAGAGAGATAATAGAAATGGAGGCTGGGGAAAGAGTTCAAATGAAGAGTGAAAAAGTGCTGGGAAATAAACAGCAATGATGTGTGTGGACCAACTGTCTTGCTGCTCTCCTGAAGGGAAACCTCAGAGGAAAGGGTGGAGGAGTAAAGCTGAGGTTATTGCTCATTACAGGGCCTTTTGCTTTTTAATTTTGTTTTGTCTTTTTGTCTTTGGCCGTTTTTTTTTTTTTTTCAACTCCTCCCAATTTTCTTCCAAAATTAATAAAGAGGAGAAGCTGTTCTGTTCCCCTGGATGGCTGCCCTTAGACAGGGCACATCCCCAAGGGCTTCATGGTCTAGGTAAGTGCCAAACAGCTAAACTGGGCTTTATAGGACAGCTGGGCAAGAATAGAGATGGGATTTTAAACTGCAGGTTAATATTCCCTGCCCAGCTTCCTTGTGTGTCCCCTTCAGATACTGAGAGCCTGCTATAAGGTCTCCTCAGAGCCTTTTCTTCTCCATGCTGAACAAATTCAACTCTCTTGGACCATCTTTGAGGTGCTCCAGCCCTCTGATCATTTTTATGTCCCTCCTCTGGACCATCTTCATCAGGTCCTTGTCCTTGTGTTGTAACTAAGACATGCTATTTTATTTTAATTTAGAATCATAGAATCAACCAGGTTGGAAGAGACCTCCAAGATCATCCAATCCAACCTATCACCCAGCCCTATCCAATCAACGAGACCATTGTTGCAGAATTAGCTGCTTGCTTGCTTGCTTGCCCATGGGAAACATGGTCAAAGCCCTCGCAGATCAGTGTGATCAAAGGCAATGCCACATGGACTTCAGATGATTCAATGTGAATTATACCAGAGACCTTTATAGATCATTTGGCTCTCAATATATCCCCTCAGGGCATAAAGCACACACCTACACATTAGCATAATTAGTCAAGGACAACTCACTCCATCAGCATAAACCATGCCCTGTTTTCCTCATTAAGGAGGTGTCCGTTATCTATCCCTTCTGAGATAAGTTAGCCAGCTGCTTGTGAGAACCAAGGTCAGCATCCACCTGTTGTTATTCTTCTTCACTCTGTTCCCACAGACCATAGAATCATAGAATCAACCAGGCTGGAAGGACTTCCAAGATCATCCAGTCCAAACTAGCACCCAGCCCTAGCCAATCAACTAGACCATGGCACTAAATGACACTCTTTTCTTGAACACCTCCAGGGATGGCAACTCCATCAGCTCCCTGGGCAGCTCATTCCAATGGCAAATCACTCAATCAAATCCATGGTCATTCTGCCCCTGTACTCTGCACTGGTTAGACCTCACCTTGAGTACTGTGTTCAGTTCTGGGCCCCCCAGTTTAGGAGGGACATTGAGATGCTTGAGCATGTCCAGAGAAGGGCGACGAGGCTGGGGAGAGGCCTTGAGCACAGCCCTACGAGGAGAGGCTGAGGGAGCTGGGATTGGTTAGCCTGGAGAAGAGGAGGCTCAGGGGTGACCTTATTGCTGTCTACAACTACCTGAGGGGTGGTTGTGGCCAGGAGGAGGTTGCTCTCTTCTCTCAGGTGGCCAGCACCAGAACAAGAGGACACAGCCTCAGGCTAGGCCAGGGGAGATTTAGGCTGGAGGTGAGGAGAAAGTTCTTCACTGAGAGAGTCATTGGACACTGGAATGGGCTGCCCGGGGAGGTGGTGGAGTCGCCGTCCCTGGGGCTGTTCAAGGCAGGATTGGACGTGGCACTTGGTGCCATGGTCTAGCCTTGAGCTCTGTGGTAAAGGGTTGGACTTGATGATCTGTGAGGTCTCTTCCAACCTTGATGATACTGTGATACTGTGATTTCATTTTCTTTGTTTGATAGAAGTGAACACAAAGTTTAGCTAAGCCAGCATTTGAAAGAAGTGTTTGATATAAAACAGTCTGTGTGCTTCTGCACATGTGGCTGGGGGATAGGTTGGACTGGATGATTTTGGAGGTCTCTTCCAACCTGGTTGATTCTATGATTCTATGTGTGTGTATTGCAAAAGCAGGCATGATTTCAAACATTTCAGGTAGTACAACATCCTGGCAAGATCTGATGGATTTGCTGTTCCTCGTCAAAGGAGGTTATTCAACTTAAGCGCTGTCTTTTTCAACATGCTTTTAAGGTTCATCCTAATGGAAACAATAATACTGAATAGCTGGATAGCAATCCACATATTCAAAGCGCTGTGCAAACATTAACTAATACAGTTACACAACATCTAAATAACTGTAATACTGGCTGTCAAGGCAGTGAAGAAGCAGATAAATGCAGAGCACCACATGCCGTTCTGGAGTGCGTTCAGCAGTGAGGAGGGAGGGAGAGAGATCTTTCCCAACGGAGGGAGATCTGGTGTGCCAGTGTGCCCCAGGTTTGCATTGTTCTGTTTCAACTACCTGTGATGTTATGATTAAAGTGTTAATTAGCAGGTAGCAGATGCTGGTCCTCTGCCAGTTCTGCCTTGCAAGTGTTCTTTGTACTGTACATCAAAATATAGTGATGCCAATTCCAGGTTTCCAGTGACTGTCTGGTTTCATAGAATCACAGAATCATAGAATCAACCAGGTTGGAAGAGACCTCCAAGATCAGCCAGTCCAACCTAGCACCCAGCCCTAGCCAGTCAACTAGACCATGGCACCAAGTGCCTCATCCAGTCTTTTCTTGAAGACCTCCAGGGACTGTGCCTACTGTGTACAGTTCTGGGTACTGATATTCCCAGAAGTTTTAAAGTTTCTGCTAATATTAATTTTTTTCCTGTTTTTTGTTTGTTTGTTTGAGGTGTTTGCCTTTTTTTTTCCCCTTTGTTTTGGCTTCTTTTGGTTTTTTTTGGTGTGTGTATTTGGGTTTTTTGTTTCATAGAATCATAGAATCATAGAGAAGGGCACCAAGGCTGGTGAGGGGGCTGGAGCACAGCCCTGTGAGGAGAGGCTGAGAGAGCTGGGGGTGTTTAGCCTGGAGAAGAGGAGGCTCAGGGGTGACCTCATTGCTGTCTATGACTACCTGAAGGGAGGCTGTAGCCAGGTGGGGGTTGGTCTCTTCTGCCAGGCAACCAGCAACAGAACAAGGGGACACAGTCTCAAGTTGTGCCAGGGGAAGTATAGGCTGGATGTTAGGAGGAAGTTGTTGGCAGAGAGAGTGATTGGCATTGGAATGGGCTGCCCAGGGAGGTGGTGGAGTCACCATGCCTGGAGGTGTTGAAGAAAAGCCTGGCTGAGGCACTTAGTGCCATGGTCTAGTTGAGTGTCTAGGGCTGGGTGCTAGGTTGGGCTGGATGATCTTGGAGATGTCTTCCAACCTGGCTGATTCTATGATTCTGTGAAGATCTTCTCCCTAACATCCAGCCTAAATCTGTCCTGGCACAGTTTGAGACTGTGTCCCCTTGTTCTGTCACTGAGTGCCTGGGAGAAGAGACCAACCCCGACTTGGCTACAACCTCCCTTCAGGTAGTTCTTGAGAGCAGTAAGTTCTCCCCTGAGCCTCCTCCAGGCTGAGCAACCCCAGCTCTATCAGCCTCTCCTCACAGGGCTGTGCTCCAGCCCCCTCACCAGCCTTGGTGCCCTTCTCTGGACACGTTCCAGCACCTCAACATCTTTCATAAATTGAGTGTCCCAGAACTGGACACAGCACTCATGGTGTAGCCTAACCAGTGCCGAGTACAAGAGAGAAATGACTTCTCTGGTCCTGCTGGCTACACATTCCTGAAGCTGACCTGCAAATTCTCTTTTACCCCTTGATGCCTTCACTACATCTACAAAACACTCAGCTTCTGTCTTGACGATTTGCAACACTGTCTCCATCAGCGGCACCTCTGAAGCCACGCTTCTGCTCTCACATCAGACACTTCTTTGGGAACCTGGACCGAAGTTTTCTTTCGCTTTCCATTAACACCAGCAGATGTCGTAGTTTGCCCAAAAAGAGCAAATTTCCCCCAGGGCTTCGAAACTGCAGCAGCTCCTTAGGTATTTGTGTGCAGTATTTAACACAGCGATAATTCTGTGCCAAGTTACTGTTAAGCAACGTTTGCCAAGCATCAGAGCTCTTAGCTACTCTCACTTTTAGGTAGAATATATTAATATGAAAGCATTCCTGTTTTACTTGCTGAGGCATAAGGAAGATTGTGCCATGATCACAGAATCATAGAATCATAGAATCAGTCAGGTTGGAAGAGACCTCCAAGATCATCCAGTCCAACCTAGCACCCAGCCCTAGACACTCAACTAGACCATGGCACTAAGTGCCTCAGCCAGGCTTTGCTTCAACACCTTCAGGGACAGTGACTCCACCACCTCCCTGGGCAGCCCATTCCAATGCCAATCACTCTCTCTGCCAACAACTTCCTCCTAAAATCCATCCTAGACCTCTCCTGGCACAACTTGAGACTGTGTCCCCTTGTTCTGTTGCTGGTTGCCTGGCAGAAGAGACCAACCCCCACCTGGCTACAGCCTCCCTTCAGGTAGTCGTAGACAGCAATGAGGTCTGCCCTGAGCCTCCTCTTCTCCAGGCTGCACATCCTCAGCTCCCTCAGCCTCTCCTCAGAGTGCTGTGTTCCAGGCCCCTCACCAGCTTTGTCGCCCTTCTCTGGACACATTCCAGCATCTCAACATCTCTCTTGAACTGAGGAGTCCAGAACTGGACACAGGACTCAAGGTGTGGCCTGACCAGTGTTGAGTTCACCCAAGGACTGTGTGGCACTGTCTCAGACTGAGTGCTCCATGGAAGCATTTTCTGAATTATACTGACACTGCCTCTCTATTCAGTTGCATGTTCGATGTCTGAGCTCTCTTTTGTGTTGCTGCTCTGATAGCTGTCAAAAATGGTTAAATTAACCCAAGTTAATGAGATTCTGCTTGGAGAGAATTACACAAGTGCTTTGTAACAAAAGCATGACTGATGGAATGAATGTACCTAGTAAAATCAGCCTTACATAGCTTTAGCTGCTTAAAAATTGGACAGTTTGTGTGAGGTGGGCACAAGGCAATCTCATAAGGTTCAACAAGACCAAGTGCAGGGTCCTGCATCTGGGTCAGGGCAATCGCAAGCACAAATCCAGGCTGGGCAGTGAGCGGCTGGAAAGCAGCCATACAGAGAGGGACCTGGGGGTGCTGCTGGATGAGAAGCTCAACATGAGCCAGCAGTGTGCACTTGCAGCATGGAGGACCAACCAGATCCTGGGCTGCATCAGGAGAAGTGTGGCCAGCAGGTGGAGGGAGGTGATTCTCTCCCTCTACTTGGGCACTGTGGTAAAGGGTTGGACTTGATGATCTGTGAGGTCTCTTCCAACCTTGGTGATACTGTGATACTGTGATACTGTGCTCTGCTGAGACCCCACCTGGAGTACTGCATCCAGTTCTGGAGCCTCCATTACAAGAGGGATGTGGAGATGCTGGAGTGTGTCCAGAGAAGGGCCATGAGGATGCTCAGAGGGCTGGAGCAGCTCTGCTGTGAGCACAGATTGAAAGAGTTGGGGCTGTTGAGTCTGCAGAAGAGGAGGCTCCCAGGTGACCTTCTTGTGGCCTTCCAGTATCTGAAGGGGACCTACAAAAAAGCTGGGGAGGGACTTTTTAGGATATCAGGGAGTGACAGGACTAGGAGTAATGGAGGGGAGGTTGTAGCCAGGAGGAGGTTGCTCTCTTCTCTCAGGTGGCCAGCACCAGAACAAGAGGACACAGCCTCAGGCTAGGCCAGGGGAAATTTAGGCTGGAGGTGAGGAGAAAGTTCTTCACTGAGAGAGTCATTGGACACTGGAATGGGTTGCCCGGGGAGGTGGTGGAGTCGCCATCCCTGGAGCTGTTCAAGGCAGGATTGGAGGTGGCACTTGGTGCCATGGTCTAGCCTTGAGCTCTGTGGTAAAGGGTTGGACTTGATGATCTGTGAGGTCTCTTCCGACCCTGATGATACTGTGATACTGTGAAGCTGGAGGTGGGGAGAATCAGACTGGACATGAGGAGGAAGCTGTTCAACATGAGAGTGGTGAGAGCCTGGAATGGGTTGCCCAGGGAGGTGGTTGAGGCCCCATGGCTGGAAGTGTTTAAGGCCAGGCTGGGTGGGGCTGTGGCCATCCTGCTCTAGGGTAGGGTGTCCCTGGCCATGGCAGGGGGTTGGAACTAGATGATCCTTGTGGTCCTTTTCAACCCTGACTGGTTCTATGATCCTCTGATTCTGTGAGGTGTCTGTCATTACTTCATCTCCAGTTAAGGGAGTAAATCAAACATGTCCAAGGGCCATTTAATCTCTAAGACTAGTGCTGGAAAATTGTCCTCTGAAGGTCTCTCTATTAAGTGCAGAAGGAACCTAAATGGCTGTTTTGACTTTGATGATTAGTTTGAAGATGATTTGAATTAGGTGATATTAACAGGCACAACAAATCAAGCACATTCTGCTTTCCTTTTCTCTTGCAGCCTGCTTAAAAACAACAGGACAATTGTATTCTGATCTCCATCAGCAGTAGTTAAGCTGACAATATTCACCTCACTGCAACTGTGCATGTACATGTGGCTTTTGGTGGAACAGTACTGAAGCTTCAAATCATTTCTGGCAGTCTCATTATGCTGTCTCTAGGTAAGGGCAGGTGATTAGGATTCCTGTTTTTCAGGTGCAGAGCTGAAGTACAGCAGCTCTCTCTGCAATCAAATGCATTATAGCTGACACAGCAAGGGTTAGTCCTGGGGTCTGAGGCACAAGACCCTGCAGGCTGAGTCAAAAGTAATCTTCTCCTCAGTGGTGAACTGGACAAGGGAGGGAAACCAAAGTGAAAGGTGATGAAACAGGTAGGAGTGAAGAGCTACCTTCCTTTGAGCAGTCTGCAGGGGAGTTTCTTGCAGAGAATGACAGTGGCACAGCTGGAATCACAGCATGAACCTGCTGAGCTGTCATGGTGTAGAGAGCATGCAAAGTGAATGCTTATGCATATGAAACTTGAGATATGCTCTGAAGAAGAAGGAAGAGAAAAGTCCAGTGGAGATGGAATGTAGCTAAAAAAAAAAAAGGTGTTGATTTTTAGCCCTTGTGGTTAGTTTTACTAGGAGGAAGGAGTGAGGTATGCTTAACAATTGCTGCTTAACATTTGGGAATGCAGACTAAGCTGGCTGTCTCAGCTCTCCCTATACTTAGTGGAGAAAGAGCAAGGGCTAAACAGGAGTCTCTATGTGGGTGGAATAGATTGTCATCTCCCTTCCTTACCTGTAAAGACAACCTCTGTAAGTAGTTTGACAGCTGTCAGACTGTGATGCTTTGGGTGTTACCTGCTCCCCCACGCTTAAAAATATCACCCAGACTACACTCAGCTGAGCTGGAAATTGAATGAAGCTTTATATTTGCAGCTTAGCACAATATACAAGCAGATATTCACAGCATATCCAGCTATAGACAGAAATATACAAGTTAAAAAGGTAATGCAGAAACACAACAGCCCTCCCAGAAACCAGAGTCCCCAGGAGGGGCTCCCAACCACCCTTCCACCTCCTTTCCACCCCTCTACCTTATACCAGACTTTGCCTTACGTTCAAGGTAAGTTTGGAGAATCAGCCAGGGGGGTTAGGAAGCAGAAGGATTAGTCACACAGACAGCAGGTTAGAGAGAGAAGGGAGGCAGCAAGAGCCAAAGAGCAACTCTGTTATCTATGTTTGTGTTCTTGTTTTTATACATCTCAGCAAGCCTATGAGTGAAGCAGACATCACCACTGTTTCCTTTTCACAGCCTGTAATCTAATTCTTCTCACCAAAATATCCCAGCTAGGCTCAAACTAGCACACAGTTTGCAATTCTATCCAAAAATCAAAAGATGAGATGTCTCTGAAAAATTATCAGTGTTTAGAGAAATCTAAACATTGAAATAAGCACATGCATGCAGCATGGTTTTGTGTCCAGGATGAGAAAGAGCTTGGTAACTTGAGCTGTAGGAGGCTAATGCAGATAAATGGTCAAAATAATAATGAAGATGCATGCTCTGTAAAGGGCTGGAATAATGAAGATACATGCTCTATGGATGGAAGAACAGAATCATAGAATCATAGAATCAACCAGGTTGGAAGAGACCTCCAAGATCATCCAGTCCAACCTAGCACCCAGCCCTAGCCAGTCATCTAGACCATGGCACTAAGTGCCTCAGCCAGGCTTTTCTTGAAAACCTCCAGGGATGGTGCCTCCACCACCTCCCTTGCACCACTAATCATATTAGTGGTGCAAGCTGAAAAAGTGCATTTCTTCATCTGCAAGCTGGTGGTATTGTTTTGCAGCCTGATTTGGACAAGGAAAAGGGTGGGATGAGGTGGCTTCTGCTTCCCCTTCTCAGTCTCAGCAACTGGTGGCCATACGTGATGGGGAGGACAAGAATATGGTGTACAAGTAGTGCTGTGTGATGGGAATAGGAACTGACCTTGCAAGGGAAAAAAAGGGCAAGTGCAGAGAGAAGACAAAGAGCAGTAACAATAACCCTGAATGCTGCAGACTTGCCCCTCTCTAGCTGCTACCTTTCACCCCACTCATCAGAATCATGGGATAATGGGGAAACAATAGGAAACAGCTCTGGCTTGCTGGTTCAGCCAGCTGCACCTTCACTTGCCTGATGTTAGTGCCTGCCACTAAGGTCATATATGGTAGTCTGGGATAAAAGCAGGTTCTCAGTATCATTAAATAAAAGAATTGTAGCTGTGCAAGTCTTACCCAAGAGATTTAGTGCCTGGAATCAGCAACAGGGTCTGGAATCAGTAACAGAGAGATTCTATAATTAAGGCAAATTGTCCTTGTTCAAAGTCAGAGGCAAGGCATTTATATTTTTTTAATCACTCTGGATTACAGAGTACTGTGCTGCAAAAACCATCTCAGTACTCAAAGCTAAGGA
Organism: Pogoniulus pusillus; assembly: GCF_015220805.1. NCBI lineage: Eukaryota > Metazoa > Chordata > Aves > Piciformes > Lybiidae > Pogoniulus > Pogoniulus pusillus. The sequence goes on from NC_087266.1 coordinate 7,668,590, forward strand.
AAACAAGTGGCAAATGTCATGTTTCCAGCATGACTGTGCTCTAGGAGTGCAGTCTTTGGGGAGCGAAGCACCTCCTCTCCTCATAGAGAGGATGAGGCTTCTCATTCCTCTCTTTCAACTCCTCTAGAGAAATTCTGGGTCATTGCCACATCCCTTCCCCAGAGTGCCTGACTTTCTCCTCTCCTTCCACTGAAACAGTTGGCTGTGATTAGCAAAGATGGTTAGCAGGAAATATTAAGACAAGGTGTGAAAAACCCTCACTGGGAAAGAATTCATCCCTGCTGCCAACAGAAGGTATAGAGAACTTGGCTATGTTACATCAAAGTGATCTTTTAGATGTTGCTGATGGAATCCAGTGTGCAGGGGTGATTTTTCCCTAGGCTGCTGAAGAAGGAGGATGGTGTGCTGTGGCTTGAGATCAGCAGGTTCGGTTTGTGCATCACCTCCCATGTTCCTTCTAAAACAACATTGATAGAAATCTTATGTGGAGAGTGAACTCTGTTTTGTATCCATTGTTAGTTAAAACATTCTGCAAAGAAAATCTTCTCTCTTCAGCATTTCTGCACTGCTTAGCCAATGTTTGGGGTTTTTTTTTGTTCCTTAATACCATTTTTTAAGTTGCCTGGAGCTGGAGACTTCATTGCATCAATTAACTGACTCCTAAGGTACTTTGCATCCAGGCAGAGGTACAGATCACAATTCTACCTCTCTGGCATAGAAAAAAATCATAGATTCAACCATGTTGGAAGAGATCTCCAAGATCATCCAGTCCAACCTAGCACCCAGCTCTAGCCAACCAACTAGACCATGGCAGTAAGTACCCCAGCCAGGCTTTTCTTCAGCACCTCCAGGGATGGCGACTGCACCACCTCCCTGGGCAGCCCATTCCAATGCCAATCACTCTCTCTGACAACAACTTCCTCCTAACATCCAGCCTATACTTCCCCTGGCACAACTTGAGATTGTGTCCCCTTGTTCTGTTGCTGGTTGCCTGGCAGAAGAGACCAATCCCCACCTGGCTACAGCCTCCCTTCAGGTAGCTGTAGACAGCAATGAGGTCACCTCTGAGCCTCCTCTTCTCCAGGCTAAACGACTCCAGCTCCCTCAGCCTCTCCTCCCAGGGCTGTGTTCCAGAGCTTTCACCAGCTTTGTCACCCTTCTCTGGACACATTCCAGTATCTCAACATCTCTCTTGAATTGAGGAGCCCAGAACTGGACACAGCACTCAAGGTGTGGCCTGAGCAGTGCTGAGAACAGGGGCAGAATAACCTCCCTTGTCCTACTGGCCACACTGTTCCTGATCCAGGCCAGTTTGCCATTGGCTCTCTTGGCCACCTGGGCACACTGCTGCCTCATACTCAGCTACTATCTACCAGTGCCCCCAGGTCCCTTTCTGCCTGGCTGCTCTCCAGCCACTCTGTCGCCAGCTTGGGGTTGTTGTGGCCAAAGTGTTGAACCCTGCACTTGGCCTTGTTAAATCTCATCCCAAATACCTATGGCTGTAAAAAAATACATACTGTTAGTGTCAGAAACACGAGTAGGTAAATTAAAAAATTAGGCTGTTTTCTAAAGGCTGCTTTTTAGAAAAGGCTTGGCAACAGATGAAAGTGGTCTCTGAACAGCATGCAGCACATTTCAATGTTGTTTCTAAACTCTGCTTCTCAAAAAGGAAATATGCTTCAGAGTCATGGGTAGAAGGGAATGGGCTGCCCGGGGAGGTGGTGGAGTAGCCATCCCTGGAGCTGTTCAAGGCAGGATTGGACGTGGCACTTGGTGCCATGGTCTAGCCTTGAGCTCTGTGGTAAAGGGTTGGACTCGATGATCTGTGAGGTCTCTTCCAACCTTGGTGATACTGGGATACTGTGAAATGCCTGGAATTAACTTAAAGTCTCATTAAGAATTCTGTTGAAAGGCTGAAGCTGTTTTTTTCTGCTGGGCCATCCAGTGTGTTTTTTTCTGTTTTTGAAATACCACTGCTCCCATCTTACCATCATCTCACAGCACCCTTACACCAGGGATCCTTTAAGACAGAGCTCTATTGTTTTAAACCCCTTTCCTCCCCTCTTTAATTCAAAGGAAGTTGTTCTGTTGGATTTGAGTAGAGAAGTTTTGCTAGCAGTGGTGTTACAGGGGTGACTTCTCCAGAAGCTAATAGAAGTTCTCTTATGTCAAATGTAGCCAGTGCCAGCTGGCTTCGAGATGGACCTACCTCCAGTGAGGGCTGAGCCCATCAGTAGTGGTCATAGTGACTCTTAGGTGACATGTTTAGGAAGGGAAAAAAAAACCTGAGCCATGGCAACAGCAGCCAAAGAGAGGAGTGCGAATATGTGACAGCAACATCTCTGCACTCACTGAGATCACAGGGAGAAGGAGGTGCTTCAGGTGCCAGAGCAGAGACTCCTCTGCAGCCTATGATTAAGATCATGGAGGGGCAGACTGTAGCCTGAAGCCCATGGACTTTGCTAGTGGAGCAGATATCCACTTGCAGCCATGGAAGACCCTATGCTGGAGCAGGTTCATGCTAGAAGGAAACAGTGATCTCATGGAGAACTGGAAAACTCCTGCCAGAGCAGGCTTGCTGGCAGGACCTGTGAACTCATTGGGAACACACTCTGTTCCTGAAAGACTCCATCCAGGGAATGCACACTTAAGCTGTTTATGAAGAATCACAGAGTCATATGATAGTTTGGTTGGAAGAAACCCTTAGAGGTCATCTAGTTCAGCCATCCTTCAACAAGCAGGAAACTGACCAGAAACTGCAGCCAGTGGGGACTCATGCTGGAGAAGTTCATAGAAGACTCTCCCATGGGAGGGATCCCTCACTGGAGTAGGGGAAGAGTGTGAGGAATTCTTCCTCTGAGGAGGAAGGAGCAACAGAAACAAGCTGAGATGGATTGACCACAACCTCCATTCCTTATCCCCTGTCCTGTTCAGTTGTTGGAAGCACAGAAAATTGGGAGTGAAGCTGAGCCTGTGAAGATGGGGAACATGGGAGAAAGTGTTTTAAGGTTTAATTTTTAGTTATCAGTACCCTACTCTGGTTTGATTGGCAACAAATTGAGTTAATTTCCCTGAACTGAGTCTGTTTTGCCTGGGGCTGTACCTGGTGAGTGATTCCCTTCTTGTCCTTACCTCTACTCATGAGCTTTTCATTACATTTTCTCTCTTCAGCTGAAGAGGAAAGTGATAGAGAGGCTTTGTGGGCACCTGGTATCCAGCCAGTGTGAACCCACTGCAGGTATTTTAAAGAGAATTTCATTCTGGAAATTGTCTATTCATTAATGGGAATTGTTTTCCTACCTCTTACTAAGGCTGCCTTTCTTCCCATTCCCAAGCATCAGCTGTCAGAAACTGTAGTCAAAGACGTATAATATTTTGGTTTTAGCATTATATTTTCTCCAGCTCTGTGTTACATTTAAAAAGTGATGATTTCTGCCTGCCTCCACTCTCTGTGATAAAGGGGTAGATAAAGATTCTTTGAGGAGAATATTTTGGGTCAGAAAAATGTTGTTTTCATAAAATCAGCTGTTTGTGAGAAAGCAGCTTCTGTGGCAAAGCTTTTACTGAGAGATTGTGCTGACCCTGGGGAGATTTGACTTTCAGATCATAGGGAAAGCAATCATTCCACTGTGGATTATCAACCAGCCAAGCAAAGATATAGAATGTGGGACCTGAATTCAAGACTCAGGTCCAGAGAAGGGTGATGAAGCTGATGAGAGGCCTGGAACACAGCCCTGGGAGGAGAGGCTGAGGGAGCTGGGGGTGTGCAGCCTGGAGGAGGCTCAAGGGTGACTTCATTGCTGTCTGCAACTACCTGAAGGGAGGCTGTAGCCAGGTGGGGGTTGGTCTCTTCTCCCAGGCAACCAGCAACAGAACAAGAGGACACAGTCGCAAGTCATGCCGGGGGAGGTCTAGGCTGGATGTTAGGAGGAAGTTGTTGTCAGAGAGAGTGATTGGCATTGGAATGGGCTGCCCAGGGAGGTGGTGGAGTCACCGTCCCTGGAGGTGTTGAAGCAAAGCCTGGCTGAGGCACTTAGTGCCATGGTCTAGTTGAGTGTCTAGGGCTGGGTGCTAGGTTGCACTGGATGATCTTGGAGGTCTCTTCCAACCTGGTCGATTCTATGATTCTATGACATTTTTTTAATCAAGACAATGCACTAAATTTGTTCCTATGAATCAAGTCAGCCAGAGATACACTGGCTATTCTATCACACCCAGATCTGTAATGTCAAAGATTTCTTCTATAATGATGATTCTCCTAGGTTATAAACAAGAGTAGGATTGTCAGGAGAAGGAATGCTTTGTTGTCAGAGCAGAGGGTAAGTTTTAAGTTGCATAAAACTTCCTTCACTTCCTTGCATTCCTAACATATCCTTGTGTTTTGTTGTTGCTGTTGGTTTGGGTTTTTTTTGTTGTTTATTAGTTTGGTTTTGGTTTGGTTTGGTTTAGTTTGGTTTTCTTTGTGTGTGTTTTTTGCTTGTTTCTTTTATTTATGTTCCCATCTGTAGCATTTGACTCAACAAAAGATACTGCTTTTCTTGACAAAACTTCCCTTCTGCAAAAGTTTGTCTCTACACAGCACAGTTCACCACAGCAAAATTCCCTGGCAAAACAACAAACCCCAAACAAACCCAACCTCTCAGACAAACACCACTTTTCAAGCAGCCTGTCTTGCTGTTTGAAATTCATGAAGACCTTCATGGAGATTTCCCTCTTCTCAGCAGGACGTTCAGAAATGTTCCAGTACTCACTGTGCTTTTGGGCTGATGGTCTTTCAGGTAGGTTTGAAAAGTGACAAAAGGATTTCAGTCTACTTTCAGGCTATGAAAGTATGCAATAAATCCATCACATGGAGAAGAAAATAGATACACAGAGTATCCAAAGCAGAAATTTATTGTCAGTAGCACATTCCTTTTGAACATAGAATCATACAATCAACCAGGTTGGAAGAGACCTCCAAGATCATCCAGGCCAACCTAGCACCCAGCCCTAGACACTCAACTAGACCATGGCACTAAGTGCCTCAGCCAGGCTTTGCTTCAACACCTCCAGGGATGGTGACTCCACCACCTCCCTGGGCAGCCCATTCCAATGCCAACCACTCTCTCTGGCAACAACTTCCTCCTGACATCCAGCCTAGACCTCCCCTGGCACAACTTGAGACTATCCTTGCATTACATAATCCTTTTTTTTGCAGGTTTGTGTATGAGGCACTTAGTGCCATGGTCCAGTTGATTGAACAGGGCTGGGTGCTAGGTTGGACTGGATGATCTTGGAGGCCTCTTCCAACCTGGTTGATTCTATGATTCTATGATTTGGTTGTGGTGCATGTACCCCAGAACACTGGCAGCAACAAAATAGACAGAAGCTCCTTGTGAGCAATCATTAATCAAGCCAAGAAAGAAGCATCTTGCCTTCTTGCTTCCTGGATTTTGCTCTATCAAATGATAGGAGAAAGGTTAAGGAATGTTTTCCTACTGACAATAACAAGAGCACATTGCCTTGCATTCAGTAAGCTATTCTGGATAGCCAGGAGATAACTGGGGAGCAGACTGTGTTCATAAACGTTGGTGTAAGGAGAGCTCAGACAGCCTTTAGTTTAGCAACGAAAGTTAGCTTTAAGTACACTTGGAGTTCAGTTCTACCTTTTCCCTGAGTGGGTAGCAGCCTTTGTGTGTAAAAGTAGCTCTGCTGCTCTGAGGTTTCTGTAATGAATTTCATGCTTTGGATTCACATCATTCTCACCAGATTTGTCTGCCAGTATAGTGTCCATACTCTCAATTCTTGCTGATCAACTCTTTGATTGAAGAAGCAGGAGGTGTGAGTAGGGATGAAGAGAGAACCTTCCTCACTGTTCTTTGTGGACAAGCAGACATTCTTATTGGGGTACAATATCCCAAGGGATAGGAAAGGGGGAATTTCTTTACTGTAAGGGTCACAGAGAGTTGGAACAGGCTCCCCAGAGAGGTTGTGGAGTTTCCTTCTCTAGGGATCTTCAAGGCCTGTCTGGATGTGTTCCTCTGTGATCTGTGCTAGTTGTGTGGTCCTGCTCTGGCAGGAGGGTTGGACTCAATGATCTCCTCGGGTCTGTTCCAACCCCTAACATCCTGGGATGCTGTGAACTGTAAATTTTGTTAGAGACTAAATAAGAAGCATGCCTGAAGGAGGTGAATGAAAATTTCACAAGCAGTTGTAATGCTGTTCTTTCTACACACTTGAGCTTTTGATTTCAAACCCTTCATTTCAAATTCATGCCAGTGTTTGTGAATATAGTTATAGAGCTTCCAGAATTAGCAGACAGGCTAAACATTAGGATGGAGGAAGAGAATTGTGGACATTGTGTTTGATAAAATGTGATGAACCCAAAATGTGTTGATAAGTAGTAATGTTCATAAGGGAACTGCTCTCCATAGCTGATTAGTATATATTTCACCACCTGGCAAGTCCAGATGGTTTTAAGCAATCATATGTATCCATCAGGAACTTTATGGACCTGAAAGCATTTAGAGCACCATCCTGATTAGAGGAAGAGGCATGAGCCAGACGCACTAGATCCCAGAAACAGAGAGCTGATTAGGTCTAGTAAAACCTCAGTGTTTCTACAAGAGTTTGCAGGTTTCATTAGTAAGACCAGCAGAAATCATAGAGTCATAGAATCAACCAGGTTGGAAGAGACCACCAAGATCATCCAGTCCAACCTAGCACCCAGCCCTAGCCAATTCAAGTAGACCATGGCACTAAGTGCCTCAGCCAGGCTTTGCTTCAACATCTTCAGGGACAGTGACTCCACCACCTCCCTGGGCAGCCCATTCCAATGCCAATCACTCTCTCTGCCAACAACTTCCTCCTAACATCCAGCCTAGACCTCCCCCAGCATGACTTGAGACTGTGTCCCCTTGTTCTGTTGCTGCTTGCCTGGCAATGCTGGAGGTGTTGAGAAAAAACCTGGGCAAGGCACTTAGTGCCATGGTCTAGTTGATTGGGCAGGGCTGGGTGCTAGGTTGGACTGGATGATCTTGGAGGTCTCTTTCAACCTGCTTGATTCTATGATTTATACAGGAAAAAATGCAAAAAAATGGCAATGCTTTTGAAACTTCACATTCTGCATTTTAAGAGGAATCTAATTTGACAAGAGTTATTTGTTGAGATTTTTTTGCTCCTTTTTTTAAATGCAAATTAGAAGAACAAAATTTTATTCTACTCCCTGCTTTGGGCTCATGGAAATTAAGATTGAGAAGCCAATATGAGATGTTTATAGTTTTCATTAGATTTTGAGAAAATGAAAGCCTGAAAATGGACTTTCCTTAGCTGTCACTTTTTTCTTTTATTCCCTCTTGTGAAAGAAAATCAAATTTGTGTAATAATGCATTTGTACAAAGCACACAGAACCAACAACAGGACTCTGCTTGGTACAGCTGGAAGGAGACTGCTCCAGGATATCTAACCCCATACTCTATCTTCTTAGAAAGTGATTGCTGGATGGACCAATTGCTTCCCAGATTTGAATGAGAGCTTATGATTAGTAGCTAAAATAAGAGCAAGTGGTTAAGAAGGGGGAATTTGGGTTATATATCTGTGTTTGTAATGCTAATGAATAAATGGAAAATCTTCATGCTGCTGTTGAACTTTCTGTGTACCCAGAAAAAAAGAAAAGCTCTTTGACAAGTCATGTGAGGAGAGAAACAATCCAAACATCTACTTATGTGAAAAGACCTCAAAGATGGCAAACCTGCAGAGAAACCTTGGGGTTTACAGGGAAGATGCTCCCCATGGATGCTGCTGTTGGGTTATATTCTTAATCCATTCCTGCTGTTGTTAGAGGCAAATATGTGATTAACTTCATTAAACTAAGTCAGGCATCATTTCCATTTCTACTTAACTATGTACTTATGGAAAGAGAGTGAAGTTGAATAGAGATCATAAAATTAAATGACCCAGTCTTTTTCTTCAGTGTGCACCATGTCTGTAGCTAGAGATCCCTGTGGGAACTCCTGTAGGTGTCTCATTGCTCTACCCTCAGTTATTACATGTAGTGTCTTAGTTCTCCCACAGCAGTAGGAAAAAAAATCCATCTTCCACAGTCTACTATTTACAAGAGGGATGTGGATGTGCTGGAGTGTGCCAGAGAAGGGCCACGAGGATGATGAGAGGGCTGGAGCAGCTCTGCTATGAGGACAGACTGAAAGAGTTGGGGCTGCTCAGTCTGGAGAAGAGGAGGCTCCCAGGTGACCTTCTTGTGGCCTTCCAGTATCTGAAGGGGGCCTTAAAAATGCTGGGGAGGGACTTTTTAGGCTCTCAGGGAGTGACAGGACTAGGGGGAATGGAGCAAAGCTGGAGGTGGGGAGATTCAGAGTGGATGTGAGGAGGAAGTTGTTCAGCATGAGAGTGGTGAGAGGCTGGAATGGGTTGCCCAGAGATGTGGTTGAGGCCCCACTGCTGGAGGTGTTTAAGACCAGGCTGGATGAGGCTATGGGCAGCCTGCTCTGGGGTAGGGTGTCCCTGGGCATGGCAGGGGGTTTGGAACTAGATAATCCTTGTGGTCCCTTCCAACTCTGACTAATTCTGTGATTCTACTCATTAGCTGTAATTGTTTATTTAGAAATAAGTGGTTTTAAAACCAAGTAATTGAAAAAGAACAGAATAGCTGGATAGGTGTATAGAGACCTCTTTAAACAAATGCATTGTAAAAACTGCATGACTGTGACATTTATTTGTTAGTGATGGAAGCAATAAGTAGTATTGATCCAGTAGATAAGTCATAAGCAGTATTGTAAGCAAGAAGTAGTATTGCTCCAGTAGATAATAAGCAGCAGTTAGTATGCAATATGCAATTAATACATGCTTGATAATCTCTTTTTACTTATAGCAAACCCTATGCAGCTAGCTTTTTACTTATAGCAAACTTATAGCAAACCTCAGGGATCAGTGCTGGGCCCCATCCTCTTTAACATCTTCATAGATGATCTGAATGAGGGCATGGAGTCAGTCATCAGCAAGTTTGCAGATGACACCAAGCTGGGGGCAGATGTGGCTTGGTTGGAGGGCAGAAGGGCTCTGCAGCAGGACCTTGACTGCCTGGACAGATGGGCAGAGTCCAATGGGATGGGGTTCAATAGCTCCAAGTGCCGGGTGCTGCACTTTGGCCACAACAACCCCATGCAGAGATACAGGCTGGGGTCGGAGTGGCTGGAGAGCAGCCAGACAGAGAGGGATCTGGGGATGCTGATTGATACCCACCTGAACATGAGCCAGCAGTGTGCCCAGGTGGCCAAGAGAGCCAGTGGCATCCTGGCCTGCATCAGGAATGGTGTGGTCAGCAGGAGCAGGGAGGTCATTCTGCCCCTGTACTCTGCACTGGTTAGACCACACCTTGAGTGCTGTGTTCAGTTCTGGGCCCCCCAGTTTAGGAGGGACATTGAGATGCTTGAGCGTGTCCAGAGAAGGGCGACGAGGCTGGGGAGAGGCCTTGAGCACAGCCCTATGAGGAGAGGCTGAGGGAGCTGGGATTGTTTAGCCTGGAGAAGAGGAGGCTCAGGGGTGACCTTGTTGCTGTCTACAACTACCTGAGGGGTGGTTGTATCCAGGAGGAGGTTGCTCTCTTCTCTCAGGTGGCCAGCACCAGAACAAGAGGACACAGCCTCAGGCTGCACCAGGGGAGATTTAGGCTGGAGGTGAGGAGAAAGTTCTTCACTGAGAGAGTCATTGGACACTGGAATGGGCTGCCTGGGGAGGTGGTGGAGTCGCCGTCCCTGGGGCTGTTCAAGGCAGGATTGGACGTGGCACTTGGTGCCATGGTCTAGGCTTGAGCTCTGTGGTAAAGGGTTGGACTTGATGATCTGTGAGGTCTCTTCCAGCCCTGATGATACTGTGATACTGTGAAACCCTACGCAGCTATCTTTTTACTTCTAGTAAACCCTATGCAGATATCTTTGGAGGTTCTGCTTACTTGCATTTGGGATATCTTCATAAATGATGCATGTTTGTCACTGATTCATTTTGTTGTCACTCCTATACTTCTTCCCTATGGAAAAAAAAAAAAAACCCTGATTATTCTTCAAGGTTTGAATGAGTGCAGGCAACCCTTTCAGAAGCTCTAGAGCTAGATGTAAAGGATAAACAAATACATATGAATGCACATAAATTAAACTATTGCTTGCTTGGTTTTGAAGGTTGGAAATGAAGACAACAATGTCTGGGGAAGGGAACTTGACCAATAATAAATCTTGCTGTCTAAACACTTATTTCAAAGTTCAAAATATGCAGTCTCCTTGAATCATAACAAAGTTCCCTTCAAATACCTGTCTTGTAGAAAATAAGAACTTTGAATCCAGAAGAAATCAAAGCTCCCACAGACTTTACTGAGGTGGAACAGAGAATGTGAAGCACAGTGTTCCTGCCAAGCAGTGCCAAAAACTTTGAGTCTTGCACTTTTAGGGATTTGTCCTCTTGCATTGTCAGTTTTAGTTGGAGTGGGGAGGAACCAGTGGGAAGGTTGTGTTGGTTTATTTGGCTTCTTCCTTGGCTTAATTTTGTTCTTTAACATTAGACTTTTTAACATTATGCTAGTTTGAAGCTCGCTAGAATGTTTTGGTGAGAAGGATTAGGTCACAGGCTGTGAAAGAGAAACGATGGTGATGACAGCCTCAAGCTACGCCAGGGGAGATTTAGGCTGGAGGTGAGGAGAAAGTTCTTCACTGAGAGAGTCATTGGACACTGGAATGGGCTGCCCGGGGAGGTGGTGGAGTCGCCGTCCCTGGGGCTGTTCAAGGCAGGATTGGAGGTGGCACTTGGTGCCATGGTCTAGCCTTGAGCTCTGTGGTAAAGGGTTGGACTTGATGATCTGTGAGGTCTCTTCCAATCCTAATAATACTGTGATACTGTGACTACTTCACTCATAGGCTTGCTGAGATGCATAAGAACAAGAGTAAAGGCATAGATAAGGGAGTTCGAGCACAGCTCGAGCTCTGGGCTGCATTTCTCTCTAACCTCACCCTCCATCTCTCTGATTAATTCATCTGCTTCCTAATCCCCCTGGCCAGCCCTCCAGTCTTCCTTGGGGCAAAAGACAACATCTGCAGTAAGGTAGAGAGGGGTGGGAGAAGGTGGAAGGGTGGTTGGGAGTCCCTCCTGGGGACTCAGGTTTCTGGGAGGGCTGTTGTGTTTCTGTATTACCTTTTACCTTGCCTATTTCTTTCTATGACTGTATGTACTGTAAATACCTGCTTGTATATTGTGCTAGCTGTAAATATAAGCTTCATTCAATTTCCAGAGCTGGCTGAGTCTAGTCTGGTTGATTTCCAAAGTGTGTGTAGGGTGGGTAACACTCAAACCATCACAAACATTTAACATCTTTAACATTAACATTTGATTTCCTCTCAATGAGCTTGGACTGAGGGTACAGTTCTTGTGTCCTTGCCTCAACAACTTTTAATCTAAAGGCAGAGTGAACAAAACAGCAGCAATCCATATTAGACCAAATGTCTGAGAAAAAACAGATAATTCATTGTGTTTTGATTGAATGTTAGTGATATTTCTAAGGAGCTCGAGGCCAGGTAGTCATCTGGTTTAAATCCCTTTTGCATTAACTTTATTGGACTTGCATCAGTTAATGACAGATGGAGGTCCAAAGTATTTGCACCTTTGCAGAGAGTGTGTCACCACTGGACAGGAGCTATTTCAATTCTGTGCTAATAAAGGTCTTGAGTGGTAGGATTATGCCATTGCTGGACTCCTGTATAGTAGATAGTGTTTATTTTTTGCAAGTGAGTGTTCAGAGCCCCTGGACTTAGTAGCAGCCAAATGGTGTAGCTCCTTTTCATCCATAGAGGTCAGATCCAGATGGATATCACATTGCTAGAGTTAATTTAGCATAATTTTTGTCTTCCTTTCAGTAGTATCACTTGGATGGAAGTCCAGCCCTCAGAGTAATGAATAAAACACTTTATCACTTTAGGTTTTTCATGTATTTATAGGTCTAATCCACCCTGATATTCATCTGAATCACACATCTGTTATCAATTCCCATTTTACCTGCTTCAGATCCTGAGAAAAGGAATATACATTATTGATACTAGGCTGATGACCAGCACCTTAATAGCTTTTCTGCAGTGTTTCAATGAAAACTAATAAACTTGATGTTGTATTAGCTTAATTTTGAAGAATCACATTGAAAGAATATTATCCTGAGTTAGCAAACACTCTGTGTAAACAGCCATTACTATGGAGACAAAATTGAGTTAAAGATAAAGCAGATTAGCTAAGAACATGAAGCTCACATAACTCAAAAAAGCTTATGGGTTCTCTCTCCAGCTAATATATTCCCTGGTCATCCTCTAAAGGAATTGTGTTGACTTTTAAAACAAGGAACTGTAGGTTGACAGATAAATGACTAATTAATTTTATACCAGAGAGTCATAAATATTTTGTTACTGTTCTTTCCCTGAAGATTTGTGTGTAAGCAGACATTGAGGCAGGATCTATGCTGCTCCTGACAGACAGCAAATGCAAGGGGGTAATTTTATGTTTCCAAGGCTCTGGACCACTGTGATGGCTAAATGAGCTCCAGAGATAGGCTCTGAGAATATCACAGTATCACAGTATCATCAGGGTTGGAAGAGACCTCACAGATCATCAAGTCCAACCCTTTACCACAGAGCTCAAGGCCAGACCATGGCACCAAGTGCCACATCCAATCCTGCCTTGAACAGCTCCAGGGACGGCAACTCCACCACCTCCCCGGGCAGCCCATTCCAGTGTCCAATGACTCTCTCAGTGAAGAACTTTCTCCTCACCTCCAGCCTAAATCTCCCCTGGCACAGCCTGAGGCTGTGTCCTCTTGTTCTGGTGCTGGCCACCTGAGAGAAGAGAGCAACCTCCTCCTGGCCACAACCACCCCTCAGGTAGTTGTAGACAGCAATAAGGTCTACCCTGAGCCTCCTCTTCTCCAGGCTAACCAATCCCAGCTCCCTCAGCCTCTCCTCGTAGGGCTGTGCTCAAGGCCTGTCCCCAGCCTCGTCGCCCTTCTCTGGACACGCTCAAGCATCTCAATGTCCCTCCTAAACTGGGGGGCCCAGAACTGAACACAGTACTCAAGGTGTGGTCTAACCAGTGCAGAGTACAGGGGCAGAATGACCTCCCTGCTCCTGCTGACCACACCATTCCTGATGCAGGCCAGGATGCCACTGGCTCTCTTGGCCACCTGGGCACACTGCTGGCTCATGTTCAGGTGGGTATCAATCAGCACCCCCAGATCCCTCTCTGTCTGGCTGCTCTCCAGCCACTCTGACCCTAGCCTGTATTTCTGCATGGGGTTGTTGTGGCCAAAGTGCAGCACCCTGCTCTTGGAGCTATTGAGCCCCATCCCATTGGACTCTGCCCATCTGTCCAGGCGGTCAAGGTCCTGCTGCAGAGCCCTTCTGCCCTCCAACTCAGTCACATCTGCCCCCAGCTTAGTGTCATCTGCAAACTTGCTGATGACTGACTCGATGCCCTCATCCAGATCATCTATGAAGATATGGTTTGCTGCAGCCTTGAACTGCAGTTCCTTGGGAGGTCTTGCAGTGTAGGCTGCTCTCAAAGGCTTTTCCATAGGGAAACCTCACTACTTTATGACATTCAGACTATTCTTATGGATGGGAGAAAAGATTCTGATCATTTAGCATGATCTACTTCTCTCATGAAGGGATGCCAAAGGACACTCTAAAGAAAGCTTTTGTCAAATGAATATTCAAATAGAAGAGCCTGGACTGTGGCTGATAAATCTTCAGTTTTGCCTCCAAAAGAGAATGCCTGAAAGAAAATGCTTCTTCATCTGTTTAGTTATGCCAATAATCAGAGTAGGTCCAGTCTTGGATGGCTTTTGCATATTGAAAGGGAGAAAGTGGAGCATACCAAACACTGTAGACAGCTCTTGTGGAACAAAGAAGGTGAAGGGACAATAAAATGTTACCAATCAGTCACAAGTCAAAAATGCTTGAAATTCTCACTTTCAAAATGTAATTCATAAAATAGGTCAGAGCCTCAACTAAGGTGAACAGAAGTATGTGCCTAGGCCAAAGGGTGGCCAGGTGTGTTTTTTTTCCTGCTGCTCTACTCTTGGAAAAAGGAAGCTACTTTTTTCAGTGCCTTATGACATGACCTTCTTTTGCTGAAGCTGAGCAGTTGAACCGAGATAGGACTGCGTGAGACATCTGCTTTGTGCTTGGTCCATATGTACATAGACTCACTCTTAAGTGAAATGAGCCAGGATCCAATCTTAGGCCCTTGAAGAAAAGTGGCATGGTATATCCTGGATCTACATAACCTCTCCTTGTTCTTTCCCTCAGAATGGGACAAACATCTTTCTCCTCCATATGGGGAAGGGTCCCTGTCCTATGCTACTCTCCAAACTATGTCCTGCACATCTTTGGGAGACTGTTGGCAGGCACAGGTCAAAACTACACCAAGGCCAGGCGTAAATATCACACAGTATCACAGTATCACAGTATCATCAGGGTTGGAAGAGACCTCACAGATCATCAAGTCCAACCCTTTACCACAGAGCTCAAGGCTAGACCATGGCACCAAGTGCCACGTCCAGTCCTGCCTTGAACAGCCCCAGGGACGGCGACTCCACCACCTCCCCGGGCAGCCCATTCCAGTGTCCAATGACTCTCTCAGTGAAGAACTTTCTCCTCACCTCCAGCCTAAATCTCCCCTGGTGCAGCCTGAGGCTGTGTCCTCTTGTTCTGGTGCTGGCCACCTGAGAGAAGAGAGCAACCTCCCCCTGGCCACAACCACCCCTCAGGTAGTTGTAGACAGCAATAAGGTCACCCCTGAGCCTCCTCTTCTCCAGGCTAAACAATCCCATATCCTCTCCTGATTCAGTTCACCCATACAGGCACAACTTTGCTGGCTATCAACTGATGGGGTTTAAGCAACTGAGTAACTGAACAAACTTAGGCCATTCTGATAAGGAGGCACGGTTGCAGAAAAATGGCCTTGGGAGGCTAGCAGAGAAGCTGAGAAAGTTCTGAGCTGTGTGAGGGGGCAGGCTGGCTAGCCCTGGGAACAAGCAGATGTTGTGGCTAGCTGCACAAAGGGGGATTAAGGGGGGTAGTTGGTCAGGTCTGCCTCTATGCATGTGGACAGCCCATATTCTGCTATTTGAGCCTATCAGAAGTGCACACCCCTGTGCTTAACTCCATGATATAAGTATCATGCTTAGCTTCAGTAAATGGATTGACCTCCTACGCACCATATTGTGTCTTCCGTGCTCCTGCGTGTGCTAAATGTGGCTGACTCAACAACCAACATGACTTCAACAATAAACGAGCAACCCAAAGTGCAGTGTGAATGCTGGTAACTTCTGACACACAGGTACTGCTGTGAGGAGATGCAGCAGGAGACCTGCTGATGCAGTTATGTCAGAAATTGTCATGTAGCTCAGTAAATGCAGCCAGTTTCCCTGGCATGTAGTGCCACCAAATGATGTGTTAACAACCCAACTGCATCAAGGACCCAGAGTTAGTTAGCATCTATGATTTCCCAAATGCCTGGGAATGTGTACAGAGACTTGACATAAGCTTTTGGTCCTGCATTTCACTGGGTGGTTTTCCAGTGAATTAAATGACTTTTCTCAGCATGTCATTGGAGCCCTGGACAATTGATCCCAGGGGTGCCATAGTCTTGCTGCAGGGAGCCCTACATTACTGCATGTTAGTGTTTCCTTTCAGTATAGAGCAAAATAAAACAAACCTTAAATGTTGTTTGTCTGATTGTAAGAGGATTTCAGGGCAAAAAGATTTGTGTTTATGTCTAAAGAGTGACTGATAACACTTACTGAAAGTTTCTAAGAAGTCACTTAGTAGAAGGTCGCAAGAAAGTCACCTGGGAGCCTCCTCTTCTCCAGACAGAACAGCCCCAACTCTTCCAGTCTATCCTCATAGCAGAGCTGTTCCAGCCCTCTGAGCATCCTCATGGCCCTTCTCTGGACACACTCCAGCATCTCCACATCCCTCTTGTAATAGGGCTCCAGAACTGGATGCAGTGCTCCAGAACTGGATGCACTTCCTTGGGGAGGTTATTCTAATGCTTGGTTGGTCCTCTTGTGTCCAGTTTTAATCTTCCCAGGAGAAAGTTGTACCCATTACACCATGTCTTTTCCATATTGTCTTGTCCCTGATGCAAAAAGAATCTCCATCTTTTTTGTAGCCATTGCTAAAATATTGAAACAGTGATTAGGTGTCCCCTAAGCCTTCTTTCCTCTAAGCTGAACAAACCCATTTCTCTCAACCTTTCCTCAATTGGCATCTTTCTAGTCTTTAATAATCTTCATGGTCTCTGGTCTCTTTCCAGCCTGTCCTCTTTTCTGCATATCAGGGGCCAAAAGTAAACACACTATTTGAGATATGACCTGACAAGCTCTGAGTGGGATAATGAATTCTTTTCTCTGCTGCTGATGCCCTTGATGATGCAATCCAGCATCTTGCTGGCCACCTTTGCCACTGCAGCACACTCTTCACTCATAATGAGGTTGTTGTCATGTGATGTCATGCTCAGCATATAAATCTGGAGGAAGAAGGAAAGGGAGAATGTTCAGAGTCATAGTGTTTGTCTCCCCAAGTAACTATTAAGCATGATGGAGCCCTGCTTTCCTGGAGAAGGCTGAACACCTGCCAGCTGATAGGAAAGATTGAATGAATTCACTGCTTTGCTTTGCTTTTCTGTACAGCTTTTGCTGTGCCTATTAAAGTGTCTTTATTTCAACACGTCCCACTAGGAGGAAATGAGTATGGGGCCTAGATACCAAGTGAGGGTAGATCATTTAGTAAGCCTCAGTGGTTGGAACCACTATGCTTCAGCCTGTGGTATATTTCAGCTGAAATTTGGAGACTTTGTTTCTGTAGATATTTTGCTGAGCAGCAGGGTCAACAAGTCTTAATTCTGGCTAGGATTGTGATGCATGAGCTGAAGTCCTCAGGATTAACATGTGGTGTATTAATAAAATAAAACAGAATAAAATTAACCAAACACAAATAAAATAAATTAAAAATGACTGAAATCAACCAGTCCTTTGACTTCAAGGTGCCAGGGAAGGTATAGGCTGGCGGTTAGGAGGAAGTTCTTCACAGAGAGAGTGATTTGCCATTGGAATGGGCTGCCCAGGGAGGTGGTGGAGTCGCTGTGCCTGGAGATGTAGAAGCAAAGCCTGGTGGAGGCACTTAGTGCCATGGTCTAGTTGATTGGCTGGGTGCTGGGTTGGACTGGATGATGTTGGAGGTCACTTCCAACCTGGTTGATTCTGTGATTCTATGATTCATAGTCAAGTCCTTCTTACAAGTGCTGGTTGCAAAACATACAGCTAGATGTTGCTGAAGAGGAGGGTCAAAATTGCTGGCCTCAGTCAAGACTTATACATGTCAGCCTTGGCTGGTTCTTAGACTGGGTGGTTTTATGCTTTGCCCTGAAACTCTTAAGATGGCATTCATTGGAAAAGTCTTGTTTAAAATTACTGCCTCCCACTTTGGTGGTACTAGATCACTGCAAATTATTACTAGGGTATAGTTTTGACACTTCAAATGTGACTTCTTCAGTGTTCAAGCAACACCTCTTGTCTGCTTGCAAAACTGCAAGCACATCCATAGGATCTGGTTTTTAGGAATTAAAAAATGTGATATCAACTGGCCAGTCCAGATAATAGATTGGATTAGAAGCCTGGATTTATGAGAGTTGTTTAGTCCTGGTTTTTACAGGAAAAAATGGGCTGCCCAGGGAGGTGGTGGAGTCATCCTCCCTGAAGGTGTTCAAGCAAAGCCTGGCTGAGGCACCTAGTGCCATGGTCTAGCTGATTGGACAGGGCTGGGTGCTAGGTTGGACTGGATTATCTTGGAGGTATCTTCCAACCTGCTTGATTCTATGATTCTATGATATGAATGTAGCTACTGTTGGTCTCAACATCTCAGGGATACAGCTGATTGAAAGAGACCTGCACAAGTTAAAAATGACATTTGCAGATGACAGAGAAATGTTCTATGTATTGAACAAGTGACCACGTTTGTGGTCGCTGCCTCCCTGGCTCCTTCCAGGGAGATATAAAACAAAAAGGCTGTTTGTGAATAGGAGATCTTCCTCCATTCAGCTGGTTGAAGAAGACTTTAAAAGGGGGGAGTTACTTCATAAGATTTCTTGTTTTCTTTGCTTTTGTTGTATTGTCTTTGCTGGAACAGAATAACTTTTTATTTGTGTGTATGAAGCAGTCCACTTGGAGCAGACACATTTTCCATCCTCTCAGAAATGGTGGGGAACAAAGAGCCCTCCAGATCATTTAGAGAGTGCTTCTTACCCACAGCCTCACCTTTCAGGGCCTGAGAGCATCACTTTCACTGTACTGCTACAATTTTGGACTTGATGATCCTAGAGGTCTTTTCCAACCTGATTAATTCTGTGATTCTGTGAAGATTCCTTGCAGTGTGGGGGCTGACACTGAAAACATAACATATGATAACCAGACCTTCTTTCTGGCACAAACAACATGGAAGCAGCTCTTGATCTGGGAAAATTCACCCTTTCATTATTTTTCATTTGCAATTGTGATCTAAAAAGCAAGAAAGGCCTTAACAGAAGGCATTCTATAATATTGGAGATGCTGTACCGTGGCTAAAGATTAGAAGAAATTTGAAGGAGTCTCCATGAGTGCAGTTCTCTAGGAGTAGTTGAAGAGAAGCAGGTCCTTTTGAAAATCCTGCTATCAGGAAACAACAGAGAAAGAAAGGACAATGAAACTGTCCTTTTGATTTGGTCTTATTGAGATCTATTAAGCCATAAGCTATTACCTTCAGGACTGGATAATCCTCAAGCTGTCTGGGAGCTATAAAAATCCACTGTCTTTCCAAATATGTGGCACTATTTGTCTTTTTCTTTTCCCTTCTGTGGCAGAAATAACTGCAAATAGTTATGACAAAGCCTAAAGACAAACTCTTCCCACAAAAAGGAAGCATTATCACTCTCATATTGATAGGATGAGGGTAAGAAGATCTATTAAACCCTCTTTCTAATCAAGCCTTGAGATAATTCTTAGTAAGCTATGTGTAAGATCTCTTCAAATGCTCTTGGCACAACTGCCTTTTGAAATATTGTCTAGCAGCTCACTCATTGACCTGAAGCAATAAAATCCTAAGAGGAATCTCTTTGAGCTATGGGATCCCCTTCTTCCTCCATTCAAGAGAAGAGACATCTTATCAAGGTGTCTTCCTTCTTGAAGAGATCTTTCCTTATCAATCATGCAATGGTCACGGTTGGAAGGGACCTCAAAGATCATCCAGTTCCAAGTCCCCTGCCACAGGTGGGCACACCTCACAGTAGATCAGGTTGCTCAGACCTCATCCAGCCTGGCCCCAACAAGTTTTGCTCCACTGGACAATGAAGAGAGAGTGTCCTTTGCAATGTGAAGGGATAGCAAAAAAAGATACTTCCCAGGTGAAGCAAACAGCAGAAGTGTCTTGGGTCTGCAGGGCAATGTCTGGATGATCTGTAGAAAAAACCCTTTACCACTTGTGCTAGTTTGAAGCTAGCTAGAATGTTTTGGTGAGAAGAACTCACTGAGAGAGTCATTGGACACTGGAATGGGCTGCCCAGGGAGGTGGTGGAGTAGCTGTCCCTGGAGCTGTTCAAGGCAGGATTGGATGTAGCACATGGTGCCATGGTCTAGCCTTGAGCTCTGTGGTAAAAGGTTGGACTTGATGATCTGTGAGGTGTCTTCCAACCCTGATGATACTGTGATACTGTGATACTGTAACTAGATCATAGGCTGTGAAAAGAAAACAATGGTGATGTCTACTTCCCTCAGAGTCTTGCTGAACAAGAGGAAAGTAAACATTAGATAACACTTTTGCCATTTTAACTTCACTCTGCTTCTGGCTTCGAACTCTGGGCTGCAGCTCCCTAACCTCACCTTCCACTCACCTTTGCTTCTTAACCTCTTGGCTGAACCTCTATTCTTCCTTAGGACTGGGGTAAGGTTGAGAGGGGCAGGGGGAAGGTGCAGGGGTGGTTGAGAGCCCCTCCTGGGGACTCAGGTTTCTGGGAGGGGAGTTGTGCTTCTGTATTACCTTTTACCTTGTCTATTTCTGTCTATAACTGTATATACTGTAAATATCTGCTTGTATATTGTGCTGCTGTAAATAAATAGCTTCATTCATATTCCCAGAGCTGGCTGAGTCTAGTTGAGTACTTCTAAAGTGTGGGGGGGCAGGGAACACCCAAACCACCACACCACTGGAAGACAATGTCAACTCCTGTCAAAAAACCTGTCTGTTACATAATAAATACCTTGAGGCTACACTGGTCCCCAAGTTCATCTTGTGTTGGGAGCACATGCATGTTTAAGGAAGTTGCACCAGGACTGGAGATGTTTTCATTGTGTCCTCTCCAGGCATTTGTAATGTTCCTGGACAGAAAGTGCACCATCCCACTTCATTCTTCCATGCACTTTCCTGGGATAAGTAACCTCATATCTATCTATCTATCTATCTATCTATCTATCTATCTATCTATCTATCTATCTATCTATCTATCTATCTATCTATCTATCTATCTCTGTATCTATCTCTGTATCTATCTCTGTATCTATCTCTGTATCTATCTCTGTATCTATCTCTGTATCTATCTATCTATCTATCTATCTATCTATCTATCTATCTATCTATCTATCTATCCATCCATCCAACTCTCCACAGGGAGAGACAGAGTAGAAAATTAAAGCCAAAAATAGTCACCAGTGACACTTGTACTCCACTGTGTTAATATCACCCATATGTTTCATCAAAGCTTTCTCCTGCCCAGAAGTTTAAGGAACATTCAACAAACAAAAAAAAACCCCACAAAATCTAAGCCTTATCATTCAGCATCCTGCAACACTTCTGCTTGTGGAACATAAGCTTGTTTTAAGGCTTCCCCAGTTTAATAAGCAATTTGTCTTGTGAGTCTAGCAACAGCTAAAATCTCCTTGTAGTGATATAAATCTCAATGCAGCTAGATGAAGTAGCAGAGAACTGGAGGAAACAGTCAGAATAAGTTTTGCAACACAATTTAAAATAGAAGAGGATTTGTTATGTGTATATATATATCTATAAGCTCAGTTTTGGTAGCATCAAGTTGATTCTGTTGATATTGGCTGTTAGGCTGAAGGGTGGTGAACAGTCTGGCTTTCAAGGTTCATAGATGGATAAGATGCACAATAGGTTTCATAACAAAATTAAAGTGTGATTTGTAGGAAAACGTGATGAAGCCTTCACCCCAGACTTTGAAGTAAATGCTGCTTTTGGCTTTAGTAGCAGGTGAAAACTCACAGAGAGGGAAAATAAGTTAGTTTGTTGTATGCATAGGGGACATGAAACAGAATTAAATCATCTTAATAAGATGCATTAGATTAGGCATTAGAAAAAAGACAGTATTGTGAAGGTGGTGAGGCACTGGAACAGGTTGCCCAGAAAAGTCATAGAATCATAGACTCAACAAGGTTGGAAGAGACCTCCAAGATCAGCCAGGCCAACCTAGCACCCAGCCCTAGCCAGTCAACTAGACCATGGCACTAAGTGCCTCAGCCAGTATTTCTTCAACACCTCCAGGGATGGTGACTCCACCACCTCCCTGGGCAGCCCATTCCAATGCAAATCACTCTCTCTGCCAACAACTTCCTCCTAACATCCAGCCTAGACCTCCCCTGGCACAACTTGAGACTGTGTCCCCTTGTTCTGTTGCTGGTTGCCTGGCAGAAGAGACCAACCCCACCTGGGTACAGCCTCCCTTCAGGTAGTTGTACACAGCAATGAGGTCACCCCTGAGCCTCCTTTTCTCCAGGCTAAACACCCCCAGCTCCCTCAGCCTCTCCCCACAGGGCTGTGTTCCAGGCCTCTCACCAGCTTCATTCTCTGGACATGTTCCAGTATCTCAACATCTCTCCCTCCCTAAAAGTGTTAAAGGCCAGGTTGGATGGGGCTTTCATCAACCTGCTGTAGTGGAAGATGTGTGGAAGGTGTCACTGCCCATGGCAGGGTACCAGAAACTAGATGCCAGGGTAGGTATAGGCTGGATATTAGGAAGAAGTTCTTCACAGAGAGAGTGATTTCCCATTGGAATGGGCTGCCCAGGGAGGTGGTGGAGGCACTGTCCCTGGAGGTGTCCAAGAAAAGCATGGCTGAGGCACTTAGTGCCATGGTCTAGTTGATTGGCTAGGGCAGGGTGCTAGGTTGGACTGGATGATCTTGGAGGTCTCTTCCAACCTGGTTGATTCTATGATTCTATGATTCTATATTGAAAGGTCTCTTCCAACTGGAACCATTCTGTGAGCCATTCAATAATTCTATCATTCTTTTGCTTTGTAGGTCCTTATACGTTTGAGGTCTACTGGCACATCAAGCTGCTCATTGTCACAGAGCAACTTTGCACTCTCTTCAGCTCATCCACATAGTTTTGGAAAACCAGATAAAGTGTTCCTAGGACTGAGGAGAGTGAAGGAATCACTTAACTCACTTGCAGATGTAAAATTTAGCAGAAGCCTCAGGGGTAACCTGGCTCCATCTGGCCTACTTATTACCTTTAAAACACTGGCAGTGCATGATGAGATTTCTCAATGGCACACATATCAAAGAAAAGCAAGGGAAAAAAAACCCAATCTCCTAAAGAAGTTCTTTGTTTCTATTTGGAGGATAATCATATTTGCAGGTCTATCTACAACGACCTTGTAAAATGATTGACTGCTCATTTCTTATTTTTGGTACATGCTGCTCTTAAAATCTGAGACAGGGCTCTATATTGGAACACCCTAGTCAGGAACAGCAGCAGAGATAATTTAATTTCACATTGAAATAATTCAATCTTCATGCTACCTTTCTGTTTTTATTTATAACCAAAGAACTAATCTTCTTTTGCCCTTCCTCTGCCTTCTAAGCCCCAAGAAATCTCTAGCAGCCTTCTATACACAGTCACATGTGGTGTTACAGTCCTATACTATGGACTTTCTTCCTTCTTTTCCTTCATCCAGCTCCCTTACTGCCTCTGTTGTAGAGTTTGTTGAATGCTCAGCTCAACAGCACTCAAAAGTCCTCCATCCCTGTTGGAAAAACACAGTTTTTAGACACACCAACCTGATTCTTCCATTTCAGTACAGAAGAATTCCACCTCTGCAATAAATAATCAGGAAGCTCATTGTCTTTGGCTGTTTCTGCCCATGAAAGTGCTGTGCTTCTGAAGGTTATTTGCCTAGAGTTATTTGCCTGTAGTCTCACTTAAGATTTGCAAAGGGCAGTGCTTTCTGTTTCTTAATTTTCAAGTCATAAATATCAGGATAAATGAATGTAGATCATGAAATTTGACAGAATAAAAACACAGCTGATTAGGGTAGCTCATGCAATGCTGAGGCCAGAACAGTACTGTTCTAAATGATATGTTCTTGTTCAGAGGGCAACTCAGAGCAGCAGCCTGTTTTTCAACACTCTCAATCACCCTCCAGAGTCCAGCTCTCTCTGCTGTGGAGGAAACAAGCTCTGAATGTAAGCTCCTAAAGGCAGGCTTGAGAATAAACTTCATGTTCCATTTCCTACATTGTCACTAACCTTCTGGTCCATTTGTTTAGAAATCCTATAGGATGTGGAAAAGTTTGGTTCAGTTCCTTCCTCTGCCTGGGGAAACGTGCATCTGCTTCTCTCCTTTCAAACAGTACAACAGGTTCTGTATTGTATAGAATCATAGAATCAACCAGGTTGGAAGAGACCTCCAAGATCATCCAGTCCAACCTAGCACCCAGCCCTAGCCAATAAACCAGACCATGGCACTAAGTGCCTCATCCAGGCTCTTTTTGAACACCTCCAGGCACGGTGACTCCACCACCTCCTTGGGCAGCCCATTCCTATGGCAAATCACTCTCTCTGGGAAGAACTTCCTCCCAACATCCAGCCTATACCTCCCTTGGCACAACTTGAGACTGTGTCCCCTTGTTCTGTTGCTGATTGCCTGGCAGAAAAGACCAACCCCCACCTGGCTACAACCTCCCTTCAGGTAGTTGTAGACAGTAATGAGGTCACCACTTAGAAGACTCTGACTTAATTTTAATTTTCCACCCCAGCAGATACAGGTAGAAACTGAGAAGATCCCCCCAGGCCTTTTGTTTTCTAGGCTGAACAGTCTCAGGTCTCTTGACCCTTCTCATCTGACAAGTGCTCCATTTCCTGAAGAATCTGTGCAGCCCTTTGCTAGAATTGTTCCAGGAAGTCTCTACTATACTTACTGGGAACTCCAGAACTGGATCCAGCACTTCAGATGTCTCATGAATGCTGAGTAGAGGAGGAGGATCACCTCCTTTATACTTCACCTAAAGCAGCCCACTGTGCTGTTGACCTTTGCCACAGCAAGCCATTGCTGTCTCATGTTCAATGCCTCGTCCACTAGTGCCCATAGAACTACCTCTACAAGGTGGTTTTTCATCCTGTTGTCTGTTGGCCCCCTTCTCTAGCCTGATGAGGTCCCTTTGAATGGGCACAGCCCTCAAGGGTATAAAATACTCCTCCTGTTTTCGAGTCATGCAAACACGCTGAGGATTCATTCTGCTCCATTGTCTGGGTCATTAATGAAGACAGTGAACAGTTTTGGTTCTACTATTAGCCCCTGGAGTACATGACAAATGTCCAGCTTCCAGATGGACTTATTCTGCTGAACATAACCTTTCCAGCCTGGCAGTTAACAACAGTTTTGTGTCCACTTCACTGATCCTTTATCTAGTCTGTGCTTCATTTGTTTGTGAGTGATTAAGTTGTGGGAGTCTTAGCCTTGCTAAAATCAAGATGAAGAATATACACTGCTCTCCCCTTATGCACTGAGTTACTCATCTTCTTGTCAAAGGCTCCTTTTGGTCAGGCATGAATTTTCCTTCATAAATCCATGCTGACAACTCCAAGTCACTTCTTGTGTTAAAAAATTTGGAAGTGGTTTCCAAGATTAGCTGCTCTATTATTTTCCCAAGGATCAAAGTGAGGCTGATCCTCTGAACCCTCTTGCTATTATTGAAGTGACATTTGCTTTCCTTCAGTCCTTAGGAACTTCCCCCAACTGTCCTGATTGCCACTATCAGAGTCGCCTTCAAGTGGTGTCACCCTGCTCCCTCAGCTCTCCTTAGATCCTGTGGACTTATGCATGCCTGGATAAGAGTTACCTAACCTGGACCCTCTCCACCAAGGGTAAATATTGCTTGATCTAGACTTTCCAACTGGAGCAAGGGCTGAGATCCCCAAAGGTCATTCCTACCAGTGAATACTGAAGCAAAGAAAACATTCAGTGGTAGTCTATCCTTTGTCACCAATTTTCCCACCTCGTTCAGCAGTGAGCACACATTTCCCCAAATCTTTCTTTTGCTGCTGATAGAGCAGTAGAAACCTTTCTAATTTTTCTTCATGTCTCCTTTAGATTCATCTCCAGGCAGGCTTGATCCTTCTTACTCCTTACCTGGTGTGATGGCTTGGGTGTTCCCCACCCCCCCCACACTTTGGAAATCACCCAGATTAGCCTCAGCTGGCTCTGGAAATATGAGTGAAGCTTATGTTTACAGCTGGCACAATATACAAGCAGATATTTACAGTATATACAGTTATAGACAGAAATAGACAAACCAAAATGTAATACAGAAACACAACAGCCCTCCCAGAAACCTGAGTCCCCAGGAGGGGCTCCCAACCACCCCTGCACCTTCCCCCTACCCCTCTCAACCTTACCCCAGTCCCAAGGAAGAATGGAGGTTCAGCCAGGGGGCTAGGAAGCAAAATGGATTAGTCCAAAATGGAGGGTGAAATTAGAGAGTAAGATGCAGCTCAGCCAGTTCCCCAGCAGCAGCCCAAATGAGACTGGTAATCTATGTATTTATTTCTTGTGCCTATACATCTCAGCAAGCCTGTGAGTGAAGTAGACATCACCATTGTTTTCCTTTCACAGCCTGTAATCTAGTTCTTCTCACCAAAACATTCTAGCCAGCTTCAAACTAGCACACCTGGGTATTTGGGCACTGTCTCTGCATTTCTGCTGGCTGATTTCACCCTGCTTGAACTCTTCTATGTGTAAGGTTAGTCAGAATCTGTTAATTCACAATGTGATGGTTTTTAACTTCCCAAATTCACTTTTATAGCTTATGAGCTATTCAGGTTAATCCATTTTTAGGTGTCTTTACTTTGAGTTGTCCCAACCTGATCATGCTGATTATTGATAGCCATTTTGTTAGTCCTATGTCTTACATCTGGCTTTATTCACTGAGTGTCTGTCCAAGCAGGCTCTGTTATTAAGACTCAGTTCTCCATTGCTTGGCCTGTGTCTGGTTGGAGCAGAGGAGTCATCTGTCTCTTTCCTCTCCATATCCTGACAAATACTAACATTTATATACATTCATTATGAGAAAAATGAATGATAGTATTTTTCATTTAGACAGTTAACTATCAATTCTTTAATAAATACACATGGTCTCATGAAAGGTAATCAATAGCTGGACACAATCCAGGCTGAGCAGACACCGTTGACTCATCAATGAGTGCAAGTAAGAGAGGGTGGCTCAATCAATACTCTGACTCAGATAGTGATTTTGGAGAAAATACTAGCAGAACATTCAGTGAACAGAATCCAAGAGATTGTAAAGTCCTTGTTAAAGACTGATGATGATGAATGAGCTGTCAAACTCCTGTTTGAGACTTCCTCTAGATATCAGGACTTGTCTAATCTCCTGTGCACTTCACTCCATCTGCCCAAGAATCATAGAATCATGGAATCATAGAATCAACCAGGTTGGAAGAGACCTCCAAGATCATCCAGTCCAACCTATCACCCAGCCCTATCCAGTCAACTAGACCATGGCACTAGATACCCTGCCATCATCGTGTCCTTCTGAGATGAGGAAGTGTTATGCTTAGAAGCTCAAAATGAGACACAAAATGGTCTTTGGGCTTATATTAGCTGTGTTGACCCGAGAGTGACCTTCTTCTTCCCTGCGTTCTCTTTTTCATCTGGATTTTTACTCACAGCCAAGCCTTGGCTGCAAAACATTAAGTAGCTCCTATAAAGTCTGAACATATAGTTTAAAAAAGGAGAATTATGATTTCTTATCTGTGTTTCCTCTTGCTCTGGTTGTCAAAAGCTGAGTATCACCCATCCTTGGCTGTCTCTGTCTGAACTGGCAGAAGTCTTTCAGAAAGTCTTGATCTTGCAAAAGGATGAGCTGCCTAGAGCTTTCAGCATGGCACTTTTTTGCCTCTTAGAGGAATGTAAGTAGCTTCAGAAAGGCTGGCTGTCAATGCAGGTGACTTTCCATGATGCACTGAAGAAGCAAAGGTAGCTTACTGCCTTTCTACTCTGTCACTGAGCTACAGTTCATTATTTCATATGTTTTAGAAGGTCTTTTATATAGTCCATGATATATTGCAGCCCTCTGGTTATGGAAGGAAAAACATCCTGCTGGTTTGATCTACACTATAAGTATCAGGAGAATGGAAAATATCCAGTCCCCCAGAGCTCTGGCAGGATGTTTATATCACACCATTTGAATGGTAAAGAATACATGTTAACTACTCCCAGTCATCTGTTTCATCATGTTTACTTTAGCAAAGCAAGTTACTCAAAGTTCAGCCTTTCTTCACTTCTGCATTGGGTGTATAGATTAAACCGCAGAGTACTACATGGTGCAATCATTGTCCTGCTGCAAATCCTTTGCACAGCAGTAAAGCCCTCTTGGCTACCTTCCAAAGTAGGTTTCAAAAGGAGTCTTGAACACCTAGAAAATACAACAGACACTGAGAGGAACAGTCACTTAGTTAAGAAGAAAAAAACCCCATTCTTCTCAGACTGACTTGAGGGTCTTTCACAGAGCAGTACTGAGTTTGTGTTACAGACTGTATGTCCCCTTTCCCTTCCTCTCAAGCTGTACTTTTAGTTGCCAATATTGACCTTGTGCTTGTTTAGTCAGTGTGACCTTGCTCATTCATTGCCTGTGTGAGAGTGGAAATACACGGATGGCAGTGCCATTTACTGTCTTTGGAGATCTGAATCATAGAATCATAGAATGTAAGGGCTGGAAGAGACCTCAAGGATCATCTAGTTCCAGCCCCCCTGCTATGGGCAGGGACACCTAACACAAGATCAGGTTGCTCAGAGCCACATCCAGCATGGCCTTAAAGATTTTCAGGGATGTGGGGCTTCCACTACCTCCCTGGGCAACCTGTTCCAGTGTCTCACCAATCTCATGGTGAAGAACTTCTTCCTAACATCCAATCTGATTTTACTCACTTCTAGTTTTGCTCCATTGCCCCTAGTCCTATCACTACACAACATCCTAAAAGGTCCCTTACCAGCTTTCCTTAGGTCCGCTTCAGATACTGGAATGCCACAATAAGGTCTTCTTGGACCCTTCTCCTCTCCAGGCTTGACAGCCCCAACTCTCTGAGGTCTATCTCCATAGCAGAGGTGCTCCAGCCCGCTGATCATCCCAGTGGCACTTCTCTGTCTATATCTTTCTTGTGTTAGGGGTTCCAGAACTGAATGCAGTACTCCAGGTGGGGTCTCAACAGAGAGGAGTAGGGGGGGGAGAATCACCTCCCTCCACCTGCTGGCCACACTTCTCCTGATGCAGCCCAGGCTCTGGTTGGCTTTCTGGGCTGCAAGTGCACACTGCTGGCTCATGTTGAGCTTCTCAACAACCAGCACCCCCAGGTTCCTCTCCCGAGGGCTGCTTTTAAGCTGTTGACATCCCAGCCTATATTGGTGCTTGGATTTGCCCTGACTCAGGTGCAGGACCTTGCACCTTGAATCTTGAAGACTGGCATGATGTATCATTTCTGTTTGTATTAAAAGCTGATTTCACTGACTCAAGCTGCAAGAAACACAGACTCTTTCTGAAGATGGGTTGTAAAGACAAAGGTGCTTCTGAAAAAAAGAATTGATCTCATAAAATAAAATAAAGCTCAGGAGGCTCAGGGGTAACCTCTTTGCTGTCTACAACTACCTGAGGGGAGGCTGTAGCCAGGTGGGGGTTGGTCTCGTCTGCCAGGTAACCAGCAACAGAACAAGGGGACACAGTCTCAAGTTGTGCCAGGGGGAAGTATAGGTTAGGTGTTAGGGGGAAGTTCTTCACAGAGAGAGTGATTGGCATTGGAATGGGCTGCCCAGGGAGGTGGTGGAGTCACCATCCCTGGAGGTGTTCAAGAAAATCCTGGCTGAGGCACTTAGTGCCATGGTCTGGTTGACTGGCTAGGGCTGGGTGCTAGGTTGGACTGGATGACCTTGGAGGTCTCTTCCAACCTGGTTGATTCTATGATTCTATGGTTTTGGACCATCATTTTTATTCTGATGGTAAGATAAACAAAACATATGTGGATACTAGAGATGGCTTCTGTTAGAAACCAGGATATGATCTCCAAGTTTAACTAGCAAGACCGGAATAAACATCTCATTGCAGTCATCAACCTATAGGGTTTCTCACAGCAGCAACTAAACCTTGGTTTGAATCTGGTTATTGCTTTGGTAGGGCATTGATATTGTTGTCCTGATTCTCAGTATTCTTAAATTTGATGGTCTTTCCTCCTCAGGGGGCTGGAAAATGAATCATCTCCTGTATATACTAGAAATAAAGCTCCAAGAGCTCTGCTGACAGCACTGGAGTTGCAGACAAAGTTACCTCAGTTTGAAAGAAAGTGAGATTCAGCCTATATCCTACCTTTTGTTTTTATTGTCCCCATGGAGTTGGTCTCACTAAAGGTCCAAAATAAAACAGCAGCTTCCATAGTTGTGGTTCTGTTTTGTTTTCATTTCTATAATTTACTTTACTAATCTCAAGGCTGTTTATAGTATTACAAAGTCTTTGCATTCACAGAATTGACCAAAATATTTGGGCTAAGAGAAATATTTTGAGGAATCAATGCTGTTTGAGTGATTTATATGCAATTTTTAATTCTAGAGAGCAATATCTTCTCAAAACAAAACAAAACAACCACAACCCAACCAAACAAAACAATCAAACACCCAAGGATCAGTGCTGAGCCCAGTCCTTTTCAGTATCTTTATTGATGATCTGGACCAGGGGATTGAGTCCAGCATCAGTAAGTTTGCAGATGACACCAAGCTAGGAGCAGGTGTGGATCTGTTAGAGGGTAGGAGAGCCCTGCAGAGGGACCTGGACAGGCTGGATGGGTGGGCAGAGGCCCATGGGATGAAATTGAACAAGGTCAAGTGCAGGGTTCTGCACTTTGGCCACAACAACACCAAGCAGCATTACAGGCTGGGGACTGAGTAGCTGGAGAGCAGCCAGGCAGAAAGGGACCTGGGGGTACTGGTAGATAGTAGCTGAAGATGAGCCAGCTGCCCCTGTACTGAACACTGGTCAGACCACACCTTGAGCACTGTGTCCAGTTCTGGGCTCCTCAAGAGAGATGTTGAAATACTGGAACATATCCAGGGAAGCTGGTGAGAGGCCTGGAACACAAACCCTATGAGGAGAGGCTAAGGGAGATGGGGTTGCTTAGTCTGGAGAAGAGGAGGCTCAGGGGTGACCTCATTGCTGTCTACAACTACCTGAAGGGAGGCTGTAGCCAGGTGGGGGTTGATCCGTCCACCAGGCAAGCAGCAACAGAACAAGGGGACACAGTCTCAAGTTGTGCCAGGGGAGGTCTAGGCTGGATGTTAGGAGGAAGTTCTTGCCAGAGAGGGTGATTGGCATTGGAATAGGCTGCCAGGAGAGGTGGTGGAGTCACTGTGGCTGGAGGTGTTCAAACAAAGACTGGCTGAGGCACTTAGTGCCATGTTTTGGTTGATTGGCTATGGCTGTGTGCTAGGTTGGACTGAATGACCTTGGAGTTCTCTTACAACCTGGTTGATTCTATGATTCTATAGCAGCATCATTTATTATAAATTACATTTGGTAAACAGAAAATGCTGAGGAGAAGTTCCAAAACACTTTCAGTACTATCTGTAACCTCCTGTTTTCATTTTGAAGGGAAGGGAAAATAAAAAAGGCAAGCTAAGAGCAATTTGTCTCTTATATCCCTGAATTCCTAATCATGGAATCATAGAATCAACAAGGTTGGAAGACAAAAACAAGGTTGTCCAACAAGGTAGGACAACTTGCCAAGGTGCATCCTCTGTCACCCTGTCCCAGAACAGGAGAGAGCTCTTCCACTTGGGCTGCTGCCTGGGCCTTTCTCACACTCATGGCAGTGGCCTCAGGAGTGCTACAGAGAGAGAGGGAGCCTGACTCTGGATAGCACTGGAATGGGCACAGTGTGTCCTGGGACTGCTGGAGATCAGGTGGCAGAAAAGGCCATGGAGGTCCCAGCTCAGCAGCAGCCAGCAAGGTGCCACTGCCCAAAGGCAGCAAGTGGTACCCTGGGCTGCACTGGGCAAAGCTTCACCAGCAAGTACCCAGTGTTGGTGAGACCACTATGAGGGAGACTTGGGCATACTGGGGAGAGCCCTCCGGGGCCCCTCCCCCACCCCTGCCTTGAGTGACCGTTGGGCTACTGTTGCCTTCACCTGGCGCTGCCTGGCAACGGCTCCAGTGCCTACAGGGAGCACACAGGAGAGGCAGCAGGAGAGCCAAGCTCCTCTTCACCAGCATCCCCATTTGTCATCTTTGGCTTAGCTCGGTTCTTCCCTGGTTTTCCATCACATCCCACACGAGGCTCCTCCACATCTTGGCAGCATGGGCCAGCTGAACTGCTGCAGGGGCTCCAGGTAGGCTTCAGTCAGGGCTCGGGGACACCTCAGCACAGCTGGGACCCACAGCAGCCACACTGCTCATGCCTGGTGCTCTCTGCTCTGCAGGGTTGAACCTGAGCCCGTGCAGCAGAGCCCACCTGTCCCAGCACTGCCCAGGCCACTGCTCCATGAACGCATGAGGCTGACTCTTGGAAGGAGAATGAGGCTGCCCTGGCCCTTTAGGCAAAGAGAGACCTCAGCCACCACTGTAGATGTGCCCAGACCATCGGGCTGTGGTGGCTCAGGTCTTCTCTTTGGCCAGCCCCTGGCTGCTCTATGCAGCCAGGATGGCAGGATGCCCCAGCCCATCCAGGTAAGCAAAGCCTGCCCAGGGCTTCCCCATCCTGCTTGCTCCTCTGGCAAGTGGTGGCCCCAGCAGAGGGGCTCTGGGTAGGGCTCGACCCAATGTCACCATCCTCCTGCCACCCTCTGTCCCGCACCGGTGAGAGCTGTGGAGCCCTCCACACTTGCTGCTGCCCCTGAGCAGCCTTCAGGCAGGGCTGGGACGGCAGGCAGGCAGCTCTCTCCCTCTGTCTGCTGCAGGACCTGCTGGCTCTGCTCCACCAGCGGGGGCCATCCACAGAAGGGATCTTCCGTCTGGCAGCTGGCGAGAGAGACTTAGGGGCCCTCCGGGAGGCCCTGGACAGCGGGCAGGAGGTGCCCCTGCAGAGCCAGCCCGTGCACCTGCTGGCTGCCACCCTGAAGGTGAAGCCTGCTGACCTGCAGCCCAGCAGCTCTGGGCTCTCTGGTGCTGATGGGCACCGGTGAGAGCAGGAGCCGAAAGCCAGTGGCTGCTGGCGAGCCAGGGCTGGGCAAAGCCTCAGCCAGAGCCTTTGCCATTGCAGGACTTTCTGCGCAAGATCCCTTCCAAGCTGCTGGAGGCTGAGCTGTACCAGCAGTGGATGGGAGCCCTGCACAAGAGCAGCAGGCAGGCGAGGCTGGCGGCGCTGAAGGAGTAAGTGTGCTCAGCAGCCTGCCTGCTCCTCAGGGACTGGCAGAGCTTGGCACTTGCCTGCACAGCAGTGGCCTCCTTGCCCAAGCTGTGTGTGCTGCCAGCCACCTCTAGCTGCTGAGGGCTGGAGCTCTGGGGGCAAGAGGCACACAAAAGCATTCCTCTCCTTGCAGCAATTCCTGCACACACTGGGGGCTGCTCCACCGAGGAATTCCTGCCAGAAGGGCAGGCAGGGAGGGAGGTGGGTGGGCAGGGAGCCTTCCTGCAGCTGGTCTTGGGTGCCATCAGCCTGTGTTGACAACATCCATTTTACTGACCTTGTGTTCCTCTTTGCCCAGGGTCACCAACAAATTGCCCCAGGCCAACCTCATTCTCCTCAAGAGCTTGCTGTCCCTGCTGCATAACATCAGCAGCAACACGGACAGCAGCAGGATGACAGCCAGGAGCCTTGCCATCTGTGTTGGGCCAAACTTGCTGAGCCCAGTGGAGGAGCCACCCCTGGACATGCTACTGGAGGTGACAAGCAGGGTATGCTGCCTTTCCTGGCTCTCTACAGCCTTGCAGGCCCTGCTGAGCTTTGCTGTTCAGGGGAACCTGCCTGCCTCCTCTCTGCAGCAAACACTTGGTGGGGAGCTGCCTGGAAGAGCAGCCCCACAGCTGCAGCTTTCTGTGCAGAAGCCAGGCTCAGCAGTGGGAAAGGCTCTTTGGCTCAGCTTCAGCCTCCCAGGAGAGAACCAATGGTTGTCTGTGTGCAGGTGACAGAGCTGGTGGAGCTGCTCATTGAGATGCAGGGAGAGCTGTTTGCAGAGGAGCAGGTGCCTGGCTCAGATGGACCATCAGCTGAGGAAGAGCCAGGAACCACAGAGGTATGTGAGTCCACAAACACCATGACAACAAAAGCCTCCACCCTCAAAGGGGGTACTGCTGCCACAGGGACAACCAGGCTCATCTGCCAGCCCACAGCTCTGCAGAAGTGCAGAGTAAGGCTGATGCCAGATGGACATCACACTTTGGGTGGTGATCTCGACAGAAGTGAGCTGAGTTGAACTGAGCTAAGCAAAGCCACCCATGGGATCTGCCTTCCAGAGCTGGAAGCAACTACTACATCAACTGAGGTCTCAAAAATCAACATTTCCTCCTGCAGGTGCCTCCACTTGCTCCTGGAAGGGACCTCCTGAAGAGCTCCTCTGAGGAGAGCAGGTAAAATGAAGGCAGCTTTGATAAAGAGCAGAGCTGCTGCAAGGGGATGATGGAAGTTCTTCACAGAGAAAGTGATTTCCCATTGGAATGGGCTGCCCAGGGAGGTGGTGGAGGCACCGTCCCTTGAGGTCTTCAAGAAAAGACTGGATGAGGCACTCGGTGCCATGGTCTACTTGAGTGGCTAGGGCTGGGGGATAGGTTGGAGTGGGTGATCTTGGAGGTCTCTTCCAACCTGGTTGATTCTATGATTCCATGGCTTTATCTGTCTCACAATGCTATTGGATGGAAAGTTCTCCAGGCTCTTCACAAGTCCATCATGAGCGAAGAGCAGCCTCTGAGAAGGGATGTGATGAGGAGCCAGGAAGGAAGAAGAAGAAGAAGCTGGAAGGAGTTTGCAGGCCTGGGCAGAGAAGGAAATCCAAGCAGGCAAGACGAAGGAGGAGCCCAGGTGTGTAGCAGACTCTGCTGTCTGTCCTTCAAAGCTCATGATGGGGTTCTGAGGACAGGCAATGTTTCTGCAGTGCCCCTGGGAGGACATGTGTGTCAGGAGAGAAATCCCACCCCAGCACAGGCACTTTTCACTTGGCACTTGTTAGCAGCTGCTACAGCAGGACCCCTCTCACTCATCTACCAGAGGTGTGGGCAGTCTGGAGAGCTCCTTGCTGACTGCAAACTCTCCTGCCTTGCTCCCATTTACAAGAAGGCTGTGAGGGAAGAGCCAGGGAAGTACAAACATGTTAGTCTGACCTCAGGACCTGGAGAAATGCTAGGTGAGGCCATACTGTCTAATACTCAGAGGCATTTCACACAAAGTGGAACTAACCCAAATGCCACATTCTGCATATGGGACAAAGTAGAGAGCGAGCTGCTGACCCTTCCTGCCTGACATCCAGAGCCAGCACCTGTGCAACGGTTGTAAGCTGCATCAGGGAGTGTTCAGGCTCGATCTTAGGAAGCGTTTCTCTGCTGTGAGGGTGGTCAAACACTGCCACAGGCTTCCTAGAGAGATGGCCTTTAGTTTTGCTGCATACACCAACTGCAGGAGGCATCACATGAAAAATGAAAATGGGAATGTTCTGAGCACACTTAGAAACACCTGGAAGGAGCTGTACATGCATGGTGAACAATGATCAGCGATGACTTGGGTCCTCTTCAAGCTCTTCTCTCTCAGCTGACCCTTGTCCCTAATTCCTGTTTGTTTTTCTCCTCTTCTTTCTCCAGGAAGCTGGAAGAGACTTCCAAAGAAATGTCTCCTTCATGTGCACCACCATGGCTTGTCACATTACCCTTCTGAGGCCCCCTACCTAGTGAAACCCTGCTCCATCTCCATGCTTTTGAATTGTCTTTAGAGTTGCTGTAGTGATAGGTAGAGTTAGAGTTGTTGCACTTAGTGTTAGAGCTGTTTACACTCACAGCGTAGGGTTAGAGTTGTTCACAATTATTATTCCTGTTACACCTGTTGTTAGTTAGAGTTGTTGTTAGTTACTGTTCTTGTTCTACCTGTTGGTATAGTTGTTGTTAGAGTTGTTACAGTGATAGTTGTAGGTATAGAGGTGACTTCTTACTTTGGACTTGTTATAGTTACAGATAGTTATAGCTGTTTGCACTTATAGTTGTTCTTAAGGTTAGAGTTGTTGACAATTATCATTCTTGTTATACCTGTTGTTCATTAGAGTCCTTGTTACAGTTCTTGTTCTTGTTCTACCCGTTGGAATAGTTGTTGTTAGAGTTGTTACAGTGATAGTTGTAGGTATAGAAGTCACTTCTTATTTTGGACTTGTTATAGTTACAGATAGTTATAGCTGTTTGCACTTAGAGTTGTTCTTAGGGTTAGAGTTGTTGACAACTATCATTCTTGTCATACCTGTTGTTCACTAGAGTCGTTGTTACAGTTATTGTTCTTGTTATACCCGTTGGTGTAGTTGTTGTTAGAGTTGGTACAGTGATAGTTGTAGGTATACTGATGGCTTCAGATAGTTCCTTTAGACTTGCATTTAAAGTTAGTTATAGTTGTTACACTTAGAGCTGGTTTAGGTTTATAGGTTTCACAATTTTGTTATTCTTGTTATACCTCTTGGTAGTTGGAGTTGTTGTTAGAGTTGTAGTTGTTACACTTCTTGTTCTTGCTATAGCTGTTGGTATAGTTGTTGTTACAGCTGCTGGCCCTGACGCTGAGCACTTTGCCTGGTTTCACCCGGACAAGTATCAAGAGCCGCTGCCGAGGTTGCAGCACCTCAAAGCACCAAGCTAGGAGGCCCAAGCAAGCCGAGCCCGCAGCTAGCCGAGCCGCAGCCTGCCGCTCAGCCTCTCCAGCTGCCTGCAGCGCGCAGCAGGGACTCGTCCCTCCCGCAGAGACAGAGCCCAGGCCCCTGCATTGCCGGCACAGCCCTGCACAGGCTGGAGCTGCGAACCTGCAAACACAGCCCTGTGTGAAGGGCGTAACTGCAGAGAAAGAGAGTGCTGGAAAAGAAAGAGGAGGAGATACTCCAGGCACCGAAGCACATATACCCCTGCAGCACATGCTGAAGACTGTGGCGAGGCAGGCTGTCTCTCTACAGCCCATGGAGGTTAATGGTGAAGCAGATATCCTCCTGCAGCCCATGGAGTGCTCCTCAGGTCACATTTGGGACACAGCACAGCTCCTGATGGGAAGAGGAAAAAAAGGATCTCCTCTTACATCATCATTACTTCTTCCACTGGAATTGGTTTTCCCTTATTCTATTGCCTCAGTCTTCACTTGCTTCATGACTTTTGGCTGATGACTAAACATGACCTACTGGCTTCCTGCGTGGGTAGAGCTCTTCTAATAGAGGAAGCATCCTGGTACTGGCTCACTGGTTGGGTCTTCACATTTGGCCTGTACAGCGATGCGCAGCAACTACACTCACTTCTCCCTCATGTTCTCTAATAACTGTCCATAAACAGATGGTAATTTCCAAACATTCATTTCCCCTTACTCTGAATAATTTTTTGCATCACTTTTTATGCTGGTATAATTTTCTGGCATTGTTTGCAGTTTACAAGAGGAAAACCAGATCTGGAATCTGAAGAAAAATATCAATATGCTGCAGAGTTCTGAATAATAATAAACAACTAATCAATTCTTCACAATTCTTTGTGAACATCTTGTGTAGGTTATCATTAATGCCACTAAATCACTGGAGGAAAAATAAAGAGGGGAAAAAGATACCATGCCATGAAAATTACTATCAAGGATAGTCATGAGCAAATGCATGTGTCAGGAGTTGAGGTCTTCTACTAATAGATTTGCATTCTATTAGTATCATAAATCATTAAAATGACAGCAAATAAGAGAATCAA
Source organism: Pogoniulus pusillus (assembly GCF_015220805.1). Taxonomy (NCBI): domain Eukaryota; kingdom Metazoa; phylum Chordata; class Aves; order Piciformes; family Lybiidae; genus Pogoniulus; species Pogoniulus pusillus. The sequence goes on from NC_087266.1 coordinate 7,705,812, forward strand.
CCAGGTTGGAAGAGACCTCCAAGATCAGCCAGGCCAACCTAACACCCAGCCCTATCCAGTCTTCTAGACCATGGTGCTAAGTGCCTCACCCAGACTTTCCTTGAACACCTCTAGGGACAGTGACTCCACCACCTCCCTGGGCAGCCCATTCCAATGCCAATCACTCTCTCTGCCAACAACTTCCTTCTAACATCCAGCCTAGACCTCCCCTGTCACAGCTTGAGACTGTGTCCCCTTGTTCTGTTGCTGGTTGTCTGGGAGAAGAGACCAACCCCCACCTGGCTACAGCCTCCCTTCAGGTAGTTGCAGCTGATTTAAAGCAACACCTGGCCAAATAGAGTGGCTATGAATTAACTGTACTTAATGAAGGAGAGGTGATAGATTTCAATATAGATAACAATATTCATGTTAAGGGACAGTTACACTTTTCATGTCTGACAGTTAATATTTTTCATCTCTGACAAGAAACACATTGTAAGTAGTATTAAAACTGACCTTTATTTGAAGCCATATGGCTTACTTAGCTTGGGTCATATTTGAAGATCACAGTATCACAGTATCACAGTATCACCAAGGTTGGAAGAGACCTCACAGATCATCAAGTCCAACCCTTTACCACAGAGCTCAAGGCTAGACCATGGCACCAAGTGCCACGTCCAATCCTGCCTTGAACAGCTCCAGGGACGGCGACTCCACCACCTCCCCGGGCAGCCCATTCCAGTGTCCAATGACTCTCTCAGTGAAGAACTTTCTCCTCACCTCCAGCCTAAATTTCCCCTGGTGCAGCCTGAGGCTGTGTCCTCTCGTTCTGGCGCTGGCTGCCTGAGAGAAGAGAGCAACCTCCTCCTGGCCACAACCTCCCCTCAGGTAGTTGTAGACAGCAATAAGGTCACCCCTGAGCCTCCTCTTCTCCAGGCTAACCAATCCCAGCTCCCTCAGCCTCTCCTCATAGGGCTGTGCTCAAGGCCTGTCCCCAGCCTCGTTGCCCTTCTCTGGACACACTGAAGCATCTCAATGTCCCTCCTAAACTGGGGGGCCCAGAACTGAACACAGTACTCAAGGTGTGGTCTAACCAGTGCAGAGTACAGGGGCAGAATGACCTCCCTGCTCCTGCTGACCACACCATTCCTGATGCAGGCCAGGATGCCACTGGCTCTCTTGGCCACCTGGGCACACTGTTGGCTCATGTTCAGGCGGGTATCAATCAGCACCCCCAGATCCCTCTCTGTCTGGCTGCTCTCCAGCAGCCAGATAATCTAAGAGTCCCAAGCCTAAACATGAACAAGTAGAAATGAACCCCTGATGCCAGCCCCTGTATTAGTCTATAGATATTCGATGCATCTGGGAAATTTCGGATCAGGAGATGTTGCTCTGACAGTATAATCATCTTTGAGCAGCAGAAGTAGAAGCTTGCATTCACTTTCCTATTCCTCTCTCAGAGCACACTCAGAAGAAGTATTAAAGCCTCTGCTTATCTCCAAACATGAAGCATAAAGCCAGGTTTGGTTTTGCCCTGGGACAAGCAAGGAACAGAAATAAGGACTTTGTTGCAGCCAGGTCATCTTTACTGCCTTTTCCCAAATTTGATCCACTGCTTCCTCTCCTAAACTGATACCTGCTTCTTATCAAAATGGTTAGTCATAATCATGCCACTAGTACAGATTTCCCTGTTATGCTTCAAGCCCCTCATATGCTCCCAATGCAAGTGTTGGATCTATCATACAAGTGTCTAGGTTTGAAATTGGGTTATTCCAGCTGGCCCACCTAGTCTCATTTTCTATGAGGAATTCTCTGGACAGCAAAGTTTTTCTTAGTGTTATATTTTGATCACAAAGATTTCTTCATTAGAGTGAAAAATCAGTGGAAGCTTGAGCTAATGTCATCCCTGCAGCAATTCAGGCAAAACCAGCAGAGCGACTTGATACCAGGCTGCCCAGCTTGGATGAACAGTGATTACAGGGGCTCTATTAAATGGAAGAACATCTGAAGGTAGTCAACCAGCACAAAAAAAGCAGCACACAAAATAGATGTTTGGTGCTTTCCAGAGCACAACACAGCATTCCTCACATCCTAATTCCAAATAATGAAAACTCTTTTCATTGACTGCTTAATTTACATTTCTTTCTTCTTCTAAAACCTCTCTCAATGAGAAAACAACAACATCAAAAGCTGTCATAGGAAAACATGTTTTATCCTTTTGAAAGAGAACCTCAAACAATTCTGGTCCTGAGTGCTAAACACTTTGGCATCATCCCTTGCCATAGCTTGGAAGAACTAGAATCTTGAAGACATCTATATTTCATGGTGTTGGTTGTTGGACATGATGATCTTGGAGGTCTTTTCCAGCTGAAGCAATTATATAACTCTACATCATTTCAGAGTTCAGAATCACAGAATTCACAGAAGTAACCAGCCTAAAAAGTCCCTCCCCAGCTTTTTTGTAGGCCTCCTTCAGATACTGGAAAGAGGTCACTTAAGAGCCTCCTCTTCTCCAGATTCAACAACCCCAACTCTTTCAGTCTATCTTCATGGCAGAGCTGCTGCAGCCCTCTGATCATCCCAGTGGCTCTTCTCTGGACGTGGTCCAGCATTTCCACATCCTTCTTGTAATGGGGACACCAGAACTGGATGCAGTACTCCAGGTGGGGAGTTCTCTAAGAATGTGAAATCTAAACCCAACTGCTGTTAGCAAAGCTGCTCTCCTGAGGGCTAATGCAGGCTGGGCTGTATTTGCCCAGGTTCTTAATTCAGCAATTCTGATCACTCATATTCTGTTAGGCATGTGCTGAAATGGCTGCAGGGTAAGTACTAGGATTATCCCAGTGAAGAAATTCAATGGTCCACATGTTTTGAGCATCTGTATCTTGACCGGAGTGAAATTTGTGGGTGCACCAGAGCACTTAAGTGACTAAGTGTGGTTTCCAGGGCCTCAAAGGATGGAAAACTTTTGATGGAGTCAGGATTCCATGGTAATGAAAAAAAAAAAGAAACTACAAACTCATGTTCCACTAAATTAAACTGCTATTCTTCACTGCTTGCCGCTATAGCCCAAGAGTCGGGGGTGACCTCATTGCTGGATGTAGCCAGGTGGGGGTTGGTCTCTTCTCCCAGGCAACCAGCAACAGAACAAGGGAATGCAATTTCAAGTTGTGCCAGGGGAGGTCTAGGCTGGATGTAAGGAGGAAGTTCTTCACAGAGAGAGTGATTTGATATTGGATTGGGCTGCCCAGGGAGGTGGTGGAGTCACCATCCCTGGATGTGTTGAAGAAGAGACTGTGTGAGGCACTTAGTGCCATGGTCTAGTAGACTGGATAGGGCTGGGTGCTAGGTTGGACTGGATGATCTTGGAGGTGATGTTGCAGCCAGATGGTTTTGAGCTGCAGTTTTGCTTTGCCTTTGCCATGGATGGATGTGCACAGTCTCAAGCACCATTGACCTTCCAGATATATTTTAGAAATGGGAGAAACAAGGCTTTGAAGCTCTGGTGAAACCTGGTGGAGTAACTATCCAAAGGTGAAGAAAAACTATATATGCTTTTCCTGAATTATTTAGTACAGTTCATTTCTGACAGCTTGTAATAGAATAAAATGGACATCTTTAACATGCTGAGAGTTTACAGGACACACAAACATCAATTGCTTGCAAGCCCAGGCAGTTGGTGTTGTTCTAAATATATCAACTTCTTTCTGGTAGTGTTGATACAAGAAGAATGCTGTTTTGGAGCTAATTAAAATATGCCAAATCACCAAAATACTTTCAGAGGATAGCATCATGAGATATTATAGGCACTGCTTTTGTAAATAGTAAAGCAGTCACTATTTTATGATGCACAGTTTTAATTATGGAGATGTGCTAGTTTGAAGCTAGCTAGAATGTTTTGGTGAGAAGAATTAGGTTACAGGCTGTGAGAAGGAAAAAATGGTGATGACTACTTTACTCATAGGCTTGCTCAGGTGTATAAGAACAAGAATAAAAACATAGATAACACAGTTGCTGTCTGGGCTTTGGGCTGAACTTCTCTCTCTAACCTAACCTGCCATCTTTGTGACTAATCCACCTGCTTCCTAAGCCCCCTGGCCAACCCTCCAATCTTCCTTGGGCATAAGGCAAGATCTGCTTTAGGGGAGAGGAGTGGGAGGAAGGTGGAAGGGTGGTTGAGAGCCCCTTCCTGGAGACTCAGGTTTCTGGGAGGAAATCTTCCTTGGGCATAAGGCAAGATCTGGTTTAAGAGAGAGGAGTGGGAGGAAGGTGGAAGGGTGGTTGAGAGCCCCTTCCTGGAGACTCAGGTTTCTGGGAGGGCTGTTGTGTTTCTGTATTACATTTTACCTTGTATATTTCTGTATCTAACTGTATATATTGTAAGTATCTGCTTGTATATTGTGCCAAGCTGTAAATGTAAAGCTTCATTCCATTTCCAGAGTGGCTGAGTCTAGTTTGGGTGATTTTACAAAGTGTATGTGGGGGGGGTAACACCCAAACCATCACAGGAGAGAATAACATCTTTATGACAGCAACATAGAAGTAATTACACATCAGAGGAGCTGGACTGGGCTGTGCTCAGTGCTGCATTCCTGAAACGCAGCTGTGCAGAGCAGGTTGTCAAACACCCACAAGTCTGTCACAGTCTGCTTTTGTTTTGCAGTCAGCTGAGCATCTCTGAGTAATGGTATGCCCCTCATGGCAGAGCAGTGTTTAATTGCCCACAGCTGAAAAATTGGCAGGCTGCATTCGAAGCAGGAATGGTCTGCGAGAAGAGCTTTTGTATGCTTGCGTAAGCAATAGAATCTAGGTACTAATGTACTGTGTTTTAGAATCATAGAATCATAGAATCAACCAGGTTGGAAGAGACCTCCAAGATCATTCAGTCCAACCTAGCACCCAGCCCTAGACCCTCAACCAGACCATGGCACTAAGTGCCTCAGCCAGGATTTTCTTCAACACCTCCAGTGATGGTGACTCCACCACCTCCCTGGGCAGCCCATTCCAATGCCAATCACTCTCTTTCTGGCAACAACTTCCTCCTAACATCCAGCCTATGCTTCCCCTTGCACAACTTGAGACTGTGTCCCCTTGTTCTGTTGCTGGTTGCCTGAGAGAAGAGGCCACCCCCCACCTGGCTACACCCTTCCTTCAGGTAGTTGTAGACAGCAATGAGGTCACCCCTGAGCCTCCTCTTCTCTAGGCTAAACTTGCCATATGGTTCCTTGCCCATGCTTAAAGTTACACCAAGAATAAATTATATCTTTACCCCTTTGTGATTCATAGAGGGTTTGTTTCTTTGAAAGCTTATGCCAAGTGAGCATCTTTTTAAATGGGATTATTCAGATGTTCTGCATACCACACTTTCAAGCCAAATGAAATATGAAGCATGCTTCAGAAACACACAAAGTAGTTAGGGATAGTCTTTAGGTAAAAATGACCAATTTATTCTTGCAGTTCTTGCTGATTTTTTTTTTTCTTCAGCTATTTTTCCCACCCCAGCCCCATTGTTGTTATGCCAAGTGAAACTGTCTCACTACATATGTATTTTTGTACTTGAATTCCAGAATTAACCAGGTTGGAAGAGACCTCCAAGAACATCGAGTCCAACTGGTCACCTAACACCTTCTAATTAACTAAACCGTGGCACTGAGTACCTCATCCAGCCTCCCTTAAACACTCCAGGAATGGTGACTCCACCACCTCCCTGGAAGTGTTCAAAAAAAGCCTGGCTGAGGCACTTAGTGCCATGGTCTAGTTGATTGGATAGGACTGAGTAATAGATTGGAGTGGATGATCTTGATGGTGTCTTCCAACCTGGTTGATTCTATGATTCTATAGACAGAAATATGGCTACTACTGGGTCATGGGCAGAATCCTACAGGAGCTGCTCTTGACAAATATGTCAAGTTTAACTACTGGTGTAACTTCCTGGTAGTTACTCTCTGAATATGGCTCACAACAAGTGTTCTCTCTGACAAGAATATCATCCAGGTCATTTTGCCTTAACTTACATTTGAGAGTGTTACAGGAGACAGCATGAAAAGCCTCATTAGTACTGCTCTGTTGTCTACAGGATGTTCTATTCCAGATGAGATTCTCTTGTGCTTTCTCTTGGTGAGTCATATGCATTTTTCATACACTTAAAGCCCCTTTCTTGACATTCCAGAGGTTATTCTGTCTCACTCTGGGACAAAATAAAAAAGGGTGTTTTTTCTTCCATTACAAGATAATGTCATTGTAAGACCATTTTCATTGTCATTGTAATAAATCTCCTTGTGTTAAATCTCCTCAGAGTAAAGCCTGGACATTTATTCATTATCCCAATACCTGTGAACTAATTTTCCTGTGCTGCTTTATGTAATAGTATTTGTTGTGCTAGCCTACATTGAATGAAATCACATTTTAGCTTGGATCTGAACAAGCATAGACAGATATAAAACAGTAGGTGAAATCCAGCCCTGCTGGGTTCCAACATATATGAAGTGGTGTTTGTTTGTTTTTAAGGTTGTGATGGTTTGGGTGTTCCCCCCCTCCCCTTTGAAAATCACCCAGACTAGATTCAGCTGCCTCTGTAAATATGAATGAAGCTTATATTTACAGCTAGCACAGTATACAAGCAGGTATTTGCAGTATATACAGTTATAGACAGAAATGTACAAGGTAAAAGGTAATGCAGAAACACAATTCCCCTCCCAGAAACCTGAGTCCCCAGGAGGGGCTCCCAACCACCCCTGCACTTTCCCCCTACCCCTCTCAACCTTACCCCAGTCCCAAGGAAGAATGGAGGTTCAGCCAGGGGGTTAGGAAGCAAAGTGGATTAGTCCAAAATGGAGGGTGAGGTGAGAGAGTAAGATGCAGCTCAGCCAGCAGCAGCCCAAGTGAGAGTGGTTATCTATGTTTTTATTTCTTGTGCCTATACATCTCAGCAAGCCTATGAGTGAAGTAGACATCACCATTGTTTTCTTTCCCCAGCCTGCAATCTAATTCTTCTCACCAAAACATTCTAGCTAGGCTCAAACTAGCACAAAGGTCTGCTTACTTTAAATAAAACAGTAGACTGTGTCTTAGCAACCAGAAAAATTGACAATTTAGGAGATTCTATTCTGTAGGTACAACAAATAATGAGTTTAGATCTACTACAGCTGTAAATATTGTTGAACTAGGGATTAATTTCCGTTTTAGTCTTTCATTTGGAGAAACAAAGTGGTTGAACAAATAGCTTTTTTGCAGTATCTCTAGAGATTTCATACTCTGCCTTATCACCTGGTTAGACCGTGAGGAAGTCACTTTACACTTTAGGTAATATATTGAGATTCCTGTTAGCAACTGAAATGCTGCAAAAAATGTGTGTAGGGTCAAAACATCCACAGACTGATTTTCAGTTACAACAGCTTGCTACTGCAGCACAGGAAGACTTTGGGAAATGTTACCATCTCTAGGTATTCTCTGTGCCTGTATTACCAAACACATACATTTGGTTTCCTGTGCATGCAGTACATTCTGAGGCCATTCACTCTTGGAAAGCACTTGACAGGTTGCTCTTCAAGGACTTGATGTTTTTCATCACTCTTTAAAACTATTTTGGGAGGTGGCTGAGACTGCTGGACCTGAGCAAAGCCTTTTACACTGTCCCATACCACGTCCTGGTCTCCAAGCTGGTGACACATGGGTTTGATGGGTGGACCATTAGATGAATAAAGAACTGGCTTGATGGCTGCACCCAAAGAGTGGCTGCCAATGGGTCCATGTCCAGGTGGAGGCCAGTGACAAATGGTGTCCCTCAGGGATCAGTCCTGGGACCAGTCTTGCTCAACATCTTTGTTGGTGCCATGGAGAGAGGCATTGGGTGCAGCCTCAGCAAGTTTGCTGATGACACCAAGCTGTGTGGTGCAGCAGACATGCTGGAGGGCAGGGATGGCATCCAGAGGGACCTGGACAGGCTGGAGAGGTAGGCACAAGCCAACCTCATGAGGTTCAACAGAACCAAGTGCAAAGTCCTGCATCTGGGTGGAGGCAATGCCAAGCACAAATCCATGCTGGGCTGTGAGTGGCTGGAGAGCAGCCCTGAGGAGAAAGACTTGGGGATGCTGGTGGACAAGAAGCTCAGCAGCAGCCAGCAGTGTGCACTTGCAGCCCAGAAACCCAACCAGATCCTGGGCTGCATCAGGAGAAGTGTGATCAGCAGGTCGAGGGAGGTGATTTTTGCCCTCTACTGTGCTCTGCTGAGACCCCATCTGGAGTACTGTGTCTAGTTTTGGAGCCTCTATTACAAGAAGGATGTGGAGATGGTGGAGTGTGTCCAGAGAAGGGCCACAAGGATGCTCAGAGGGCTGGAGCAGCTCTGCTATGAGGACAGACTGAAAGAGTTGGAGCTGTTCAGTAAGGAGAAGAGCAGGCTCTGAGGTGATCTTATTGTGACCTTCCAGCATCTGAAGGGGGCCTACAAAAAAGCTGGGGAGGGATTTTTTATGCTCTCAGTGGGGAGATTCAGAGTGGAGATGAGGAGGAAGTTGTTGAGTGTGAGAGTTGTGAAAGGCTGGAATGGGTTGCTCAGGGAAGCAGTTGAGGCCCCATGGCTGGAGGTGTTTAAGGCCAGTCTGGCTGAGGCTGTGGTCAGGCTGATCTAAGGTAAGGTGTCCCTGCCCATGGCAGGTGGGTTGGAACTAGATGACCCTTGTGGTCCCTTCCAACCTTGACTGATTCTATGATTCTATTCTGCGTCTGAGGCAGCTTCCATTGCTAATTACTAATTGATTTAATTTCAAAAGTCTTTTCTGTATGACAATGAAGCTAAAGGTGTCCTTCTCTGCAATCCTTTTGCTAAACGTTAAGCAGGTATTTTTGCTGCTGTTGTTTTGAGGAATGCTGGGAAAATTCCTTCTAGCTATAATGCAAAGAGCAATCACAGTATCACAGTATCACAGTATCACAGAGGTTGGAAGAGACCTCACAGATCATCAAGTCCAACCCTTTACCACAGAGCTCAAGGCCAGACCATGGCACCAAGTGCCACGTCCAATCCTGCCTTGAACAGCTCCAGGTACAGCGACTCCACCACCTCCCCGGGCAGCCCTTTCCAGTATCCAGGTTTGTTATCCAGTATCCAGGTTTGTTATCCAGTATTCAGATTTGTTATTTTGTTTGCTTGTTGGGTTTTATTTTTATGCAAGTCTAAATTAGAATGAAAATATTGCTTTAAAAATATAAAGGCAATGTCACATGTAAAACAATCTTGATATAGAAATAGATTGGCTCTTTAGAGGATTATTTCCCCCTTTTTTTGTCTAGGTACTTTAAAAAATCTGACCTGGAATTCAAAATAATTTTAAAATATTTTTTTCATGATGGCATATTTCTCAATTCTGTCTCCTGTTTCCTTCATCTTCTATTGGTGAAAATATCTTGTTTCTTGGTGTGAGAGTCTAAATTCTCTCTCTCTCATTCATCAACAAAGATAAAGATTGCCTTTATTAACCACCAGGGCTCAGAGATGGTGCTTGGCCAAAAGCTCTGAGATGCAAATCAACAGAAAATGCCTTTGAGGAAATTCCTGGACCTCAACCTGTCTTGAATGCTCAGGATGGGTACATCTTATGTCAGCTACCCCAAAGAGAAAAGGCTTATGTGTATTTGGGATATGGACAGGTAACCACCCCTCAGGTAGTTATTGCTGTCTACAACTACCTGAGGGGTGGTTGTGGCCAGGAGGAGGTTGCTCTCTTCTCTGAGGTGGCCAGCACCAGAACGAGAGGACACAGCCTCAGGCTGCACCAGGGGAGATTTAGGCTGGAGGTGAGAAGAAAGTTCTTCACTGAGAGAGTCATTGGACACTGGAATGGGCTGCCCGGGGAGGTGGTGGAGTCACTGTCCCTGGAGCTGTTCAAGGCAGGGTTGGACGTGGCACTTGGTGCCATGGTCTGGCCTTGAGCTCTGTGGTAAAGGGTTGGACTTGATGATCTGTGAGGTCTCTTCCAACCCTGATGATACTGTGATACTGTGACTTATGAATACACAGGAAGATTTCCTGGGGAGCTGCACCTGGACACCAATCTAAAAACTGTATAAAAAGACATGAGCAATGCCTGCCCAAGGGTGGACCTCCAGGTGTGCACCACCACCAGAGCTGCACCTCCACCAGAAGAACTCCTAACGAACTCCGTAGAACATCCCTGGGCCACACACCCCTCTCTCTCTCCCCCCTATATGCAGCCGATGGTGATACAATCCCTGCTCTTTTCCTTTCCTGTTTCTTTTCTTTTTCACTGTTGTTCTCTCTCTCTGTCCCCTTCTCTCTCCCTCTATTTTGTTCAACTTCATCCTTTAATAAATAGTTCTGTGGTGATATATGGTCTCATTTGCACCTTGATTTCACAACATGGAAATCCATAAGGACAGATCTTACTCCTCTGGACAAAGATATTTTTAATCTCTATTCTCTGGACCTTGACACTTGCACTTCCATAGCATTCAAAGCTCTTCATCCCTCGCCAGCCTCTAACACATTTGAAGTCTTGAATCAGTGAATCTGCAGTTGTGCTGCCTTGTTTTCTGGAGTCTATTTGTGCCAGTGATTGTTTTTCCCTGGAGAAATGCTGTAGAAATCTTCCAGAAGCTCAGTTAGCATATTCTCACGAATGACTGGATTGAAGCCATCTCCCTAACCATCTTGAGGTTTAATTTCCCATAACCTACTTAGGTAAATTTCAATTAGCACCACAAGAACGAGAAGCAATATGACACATTTTGGCTGAGAAACTTTGTTAAGTGCAAATCACTGCATTTGTATACAATCCTCTAACAGCAAACAGAACAGTAGTAGGATCAGTAACTGCAAGTTGTAAAGTGGCTTAGCTTAAATAGTGTCAACACTTAAAAGAAAATGCACAAACCATTTCTTGTGATGTTTGGTCTTGTTTTGCTTTGCACTTTCTAATCTCTATCACATGAAAAATGGATAGGAAGATTTAATCCTAAGGCATTTCTACTCCTTTTTGGATTTAATAACTGTAACCTCACAATAAACAAATCCTAGTAGAGGACAACAAATGAGAGGCAAAGAAAAGCATTCCTATGTTTTGGAAATGTAAAAGGTTAGTTTTTCCCTTTGCAATTAAAAAGAGTTAGGAGGAGAGGAGAGGAGAGGAGAGGAGAGGAGAGGAGAGGAGAGGAGAGGAGAGGAGAGGAGAGGAGAGGAGAGGAGAGGAGAGGAGAGGAGAGGAGAGGAGAGGAGAGGAGAGGAGAGGAGAGGAGAGGAGAGGAGAGGAGAGGAGAGGAGAGGAGAGGAAAGGAAAGGAAAGGAAAGGAAAGGAAAGGAAAGGAAAGGAAAGGAAAGGAAAGGAAAGGAAAGGAAAGGAAAGGAAAGGAAAGGAAAGGAAAGGAAAGGAAAGGAAAGGAAAGGAAAGGAAAGGAAAGGAAAGGAAAGGAAAGGAAAGGAAAGGAAAGGAAAGGAAAGGAAAGGAAAGGAAAGGAAAGGAAAGGAGAGGAAAAAAGAAGAAAAGAGAAGAAAAAAAGAAAAGAAAAAAGGAAAAGAAAAGAGAAGAAAAGGAAAAAAAAGAAAAGAAAACAAAAGAAAATGAAAAAAGAAAACAGAAGAAAAGAAGAGAAGAGAAGAACAACATCCTGAAAAAGCCTGCTAGAGAGCTTTAAATGATCTGAAATCTAGATTGTGAAGTTACATGCAACTATCACTCAATAATTACTTATAACTGAGGTTCTGCTGTCTTGAATTCATTCATGTCTTCGTTCAATCACTTGAAAAAATAGTTCAAACATAAAAAATCAGTTCAGGATAAACAATAGGCTTGAATATAATAGGAGAATAGAATCACAGAATATTTGAAGTAGGATGGCACCTCTGGAGACTGCTAATCTACCACCCCTGACCTAAGCATTGTCTTCACAAGCAGGTCTCACAAGTCCCTCTCCAGATGGATTTTGAGTAACTCCAAGTGTGGAAACTCCACAACCCTTCTGAGTAGCTTAAAAACTGCTAAAGATCTCTTAGGAGACCTGCCTTGCCTCTTCTTCACTTCAGAAATAATTAAAACTGTTTGTGCAACATTTTTAAAGCCAGAAATTGGATTCCTGTGGTGAGATCCATGAAGCTGTTTGAGGAAATGGCCCTAGAAATAGCAGGCAGGAAGGCAGTTTACATGCCAGAAGGTACTAGAGAACTCTCTGTGCTAAACTCTGGAGCTTTGGCCACATGTTTTAGTTTTATACCTTAGATTAGTAACCTTTCACCATTAAGGAAATCTAAAATCAAACTTTTTCTACTTTCTGTCCACAGCTATAGGTTTTTTAGGCAGTGCTGCTCATAGAGTGAATACTCTTGGGACTCTCTGTGACTGGCACTCATTTTCCTCAGTAAAGTTCCTTCTAAGCACTTATTTGGATATATAGGCCCTCAATCATGAAGCAGAAGCACTCTTTTATATTTTCTACCCAATAATATTCTACCTAATAATATATTTTCTACCTATATATATATGCTTAAAATCACTTGATGCCAGTATCTTTAATTAAATATGTGCTCATTTGCCTGAGGAAAAGGTTTCTTCCTCAATCACAGCATCTGAAAGATTATTTTATGGTAAAAAAAATAGAAGTATGTTTGAAAAGACAAAATCCTTTATCTGATTAGTTCATTATCATATGGGTTTTTTTTTCAGTTAGAATCATAGAATCAGTCAGGGTTGAAAGGGACCACAAGGGTCATCTAGTTCCTACCCTAGATCAGGCTGGCCACAGTCTCATCCAGCCTGGCCTTAAACACCTCCAGGGATGGGGCCTCAATCACCTCCCTGGGCAACCCATTCCAGGCGCTCACCACTCTCATGCTCAACAACTTCCTCCTCATGTCCAGCCTGAACCTACCCACTTCCAGCTTTGCTCCATTCCCCCTAGTCCTGTCACTCCCTGAGAGCCTGAAAAGTCCCTCCCCAGCTTTTTTGTGGGCCCCCTTCAGACACTGGAAGGCCACAAGAAGGTCACCTCAGAGCCTCCTCTTCTCCAGACTGAACAGCCCCAACTCTTTCAGTCTGTCCCCATAGCAGAGCTGCTCCAGCCCTCTCATCATCCTCGTGGTCCTTCTCTGGACACGCTCCAACATCTCCACATCCCTCCTGCAATGGGGGATGTGGAAAATATAGTTGAAAATATCAACATATTTCAATTTAACTGATTTAATTTGTACCACACCTAATTGTGAATATCAATTATGGCACAAAATTAAGATTATAAACTCAGATAATGTGCAGCTGTTCAACAGAAGGTATTACATACACCATGGAAGTGGACCCTTGATGATTCACAAGTGCAAAAAAAAAAAGAGCTTATTTTTGGAAATATCAAATGCCTGCAATTTCTGTGGGTTAAATATTTCCTGAAGGAAGCAAACTGTTTATGTGGATAAACATTCTGCACGCTTTGAAGAGATCATGCTAATTATCTACTGCTTTAAGGTACAGTAATATTCTTGCTGCTCTTGGGGCTGACAGAGGCTGCAGACAAAGCAAGCATAAACTCACCTCTCTACTGTTGCTTTTGTCATTTTGCCACAGAGGTGGGATGCTAGAGGAAAATAGAATCATAGAATCAACCAGGTTGGAAGAGACCTTCAAGATCATCCAGGCCAACCTACCAACCAGACCTGTCCAATCAACTAGACCATGGCACTAAGTGCCTCAGCCAGGCTTTTCTTCGACATCTCCAGAGACAGTGACTCCACCACCTCCCTGGGCAGCCCACCCTGACACCAATCACTCTCTTGGAGAAGAACTTCCCCCTAACATCCAGACTAGACATCCCCTGGCACAACTTGAGACTGTGTCCCCTTGTTCTGTTGCTGCTTGCTTGGGAGAAGAGACCAACCCCCACTTGGCTGCAGCCTCCCTTCAGGTCTTTATCTCCACTGCAAACTAAACACACTGCAATAAATACTGGGACTTTTATTCTATGTCTTTTCTATGTGCTGGCTGGCATTAAACTTGATTTGCAACTATCACCAGGGGTGGCTTAGCACACAGATGAAAAAGAGGGCAGAAGTCAGATCCAACTTAATGCTGTAGCTAACGCTGTAGGGTGGCATAACTTACAGAATCATAGAATCATAGAATCAACCAGGTTGGAAGAGACCTCCAAGATCATCCAGTCCAACCTAGCAGCCAGCCCTGTCCAGTCAACTAGACTATGCACTAGTGCCTCAGCCAGGCTTTGCTTGAAGACCTCAAGTGACAGTGCCTCCACCACCTCCCTGGGCAGCCCATTCCAATGCCAATCACTCTCTCTGTGAAGAACTTCCTCCTAACATCCAGCCTATACCTACCCCGGCACAACTTGAGACTGTGACTTGTGTGTGGCTTCAGATAATTTTCACAAAAGTTCAGCAATGTAAGAACCTTCATGTTAGAATTGGTTCTGTTGTGTCTAAAGGACTTAGGTGCTTTAAGGAGGGTGCTTTGTATTGCTGCAGAATCCTACAATTACTCTAACGCATCCAAGCCTGAAATTGCAAGGCAGCTATTGCTTACTGAAGGAATCCAATTGCTATTCTACACTAGATTTGCATGGGGGGTTCTAATAGGAGACAACAAAATGTTTACTAGTATTCTGATTACTTTTAATTAAGGAACTGATGGGGAAAAAAATAACCTAGAAATGAAAACTTCACAGTTGGCTGCATAAGAGAAATTGCAAAATGCCTTCCTTTAATGCTGTTCAGGCTTGAACATTAGCAGAAATATTTCTCAGAGATCAGTCATAGAATCATAGAATCATAGAATCAACCAGGTTGGAAGAGACCTCCAAGATCATCCAGTCCAACCTAGCACCCAGCCCTAGCCAGTCAACCAGACCATGGCACTAAGTGCCTCAGCCAGGCTTTGCTTCAACACCTCCAATGACGGTGACTCCACCACCTCCCTGGGCAGCCCATTCCAATGCCAATCACTCTCTCTGCCAACAACTTCCTTCTAACATCCAGCCTATACTTTCCCCAGCACAACTTGAGACTGTGTCCTCTTGTTCTGTTGCTGGTTGCCTGGCAGAAGAGGCCAACCCCCACCTGGCTACAGCCTCCCTTCAGGTAGTTGTAGACATCAATGAGGTCACCCCTGAGCCTCCTTTTTTCCAGGCTGCACACCCCCAGCTCCCTCAGCCTCTCCTCACAGGGCTGTGCTCCAGGCCCCTCACCAGCTTTGTCGCCCTCTTCTGGACACCTTCCAGTATCTCAACATCTCTCTTGAATTGAGAGGCCCAGATCTGGACACAGCACTCAAGGTGTGGCCTGACCAGTGCTGAGTACAGTTCTTCTACTGATCTCTTGTTCAAAGAGTCCCTGGGAATTCTCAGAAAATAGAATTCCTGTTTGCTTACATACAAACATCTACTTTTTGGTGTTACAACCTTTTTTAATCTAAATTTCATTTAAAAAAAACAACTTTCTGTCAGGTATTTGTTGTGAAGGGGTTCGTGTGGGTTTGGGGGAATGAAATATGAGGCTGAATTTTAAAAGGGTTTAAATAATTTAATATTATATACACAAGGATTCCCCCCTCCCCAAACTTATTTACAGCTACCCCACACAAGTTCTTTGTATGTGGTTCCAAGATTATAGAATCATAGAATCATAGAATCAACCAGGTTGGAAGAGACCTCCAAGATCATCCAGTCCAACCTAGCACCCAGCCCTAGCCAGTCAACTAGACCCTGGCACTAAGTGCCTCAGCCAGGCTTTGCTTGAAGACCCCCAGGGACAGTGCCTCCACCACCTCCCTGGGCAGCCCATTCCAATGCCAATCACTCTCTCTGCCAACAACTTCCTCCTAACATCCAGCCTATACTTCCCCTGGCACAACTTGAGACTGTGTCCCCTTGTTCTGTTGCTGGTTGCCTGGGAGAAGAGGCCACCCCCCACCTGGCTGCAATGTCCCTTCAGGTAGTTGTAGACAGTAATAAGATCACCCCTGAGCCTCCTCTTCTCCAGGCTAAACAGGCCCAGCTCCCTCAACCTCTCCTCATAGGGTTTGTGCTCCAGGCCCCTCACCAGCTTTGTTGCCCTTCTCTGGACATGTTCCAGCACCTCAACATCTCTCTTGAATTGAGGGGCCCAGAACTGGACACAGCACTCAAGGTGTGGCCTGACCAGTGTTGAGTTCAGGGGCAGAATAACCTCCCTTGTCCTGCTGGCCACACTGTTCCTGATGCAGAATGTCTATGGACAGCAAATTGGGAATTTAGCAGAGGTTTGAAAGGATTTAGGAAGAGAGTCTGTGGCATGACAGTGCCACTGGTAAGTTATTGAGAGTTTATGCTGGCTTAGATCGAGTTTCTCAGTTACTCACTGGCTGGAGTCAGCTTCGATGGTCCCAAATATGGTGGGTTTGAGTAGTTCAGCTCAGGGGTTATTGGGGTGCGCTGTCTGGAGCTTCCACGGGCACAGTGAAGCAGGGAGCGGCGGCTGGAGCGGCAGCTGGCCGGGAGTGTCTTGGTCAGTTCCCTGGGCTGGCGCCATGGGCTGGAGTCATGCAGCGGTGGTGGTCCCCAAAAGCGGCTGGAAGCAGCTAGGAGCAGCAGGTGGGTGGTAGAGGGTGGCAGGAGAGGAGCGAGGTGCGAGATGCGAGAGATAGCAGGGACACTGAATTGTCCTTTTTATGAGTTCTGACCCCGCAATTGGTGGTCCTTGGCCACACTTCTGTCCAATGAGGGCTTGGCAACAGGCCAAAACTTACCAAATAAGGTGAAGCCCGAGGGTCCGGTACCCCCAAATATGGAGAGGGCTCAGGTGGCTTCCCCACCCTAGGAACGTGAGCTTACACAACGTGTTTACTTCAACCTCCGAGGAGGCAACCCAGACTGGAAGGCACCAGTTCTATTGTCCCCCTTTGTCCCCCTTAACTTGTTTTGCCCAAGTTTAGGCAGGGCAACACTTTTCGAGGGGACAACATGTCTGGGCATGAATAGATCTGTAAACACAGTCATTCGGGGCCTGTGCAACCCTCCACCACAGTCTTGATTATTGCTTGTTTCTTTATCAGGCAAGGGAGAAAGGCAAGGTGGAAAGGGCAGGGGAGTGGCTCTGTATATTAGGGATGCTCTGGATGTCATGGAGGTAGAAATCAAAGATGATCAAGTTGAGTCATTATGGGTGAGACTTAAGGCGAAGGCCAACAAGGCTGATATCCTGGTTGGAGTCTGTTACAGACCACCCAACCAGGAAGAAGAGGTTGATTTATTACTCTTTAAGCAACTGGAGGCTGCCTCAAGATCACCTGCCCTTGTTCTGGTGGGCGACTTTAACCTACCAGACATCTGCTGGGACTTAAACACTGCAGAGAAGAAGCAGTCTAGAAGGTTTCTGCAATGTGTGGAAGACAACTTCTTATCCCAGCTGTTACGTGAGCCTACCAGGGGGGCAGCCCTGCTTGACCTGCTGCTCACAAATAGAGAGGGGCTGGTAGGGGATGTGGTGGTTGGAGGCTGCCTGGGGTCCAGTGACCATGAAATTATAGAGTTTTCAATTATAGAGTTTTTTTTTTCAATCAGACCATTGTGACAGTCTGGCTTTATTTGCTGAGAAATAATGTCAGGCAGAAATTGAAATAACAGTCAGATTTGAGTTATTACAAAACCCAACCCCCCCACGTTATTTTCCCTTCTAACTGAAAAGGTTACTTGACTTTAAGGGGAAAAAAAAAGCCCAAGAATTAAGTTTTACCATAATATTTCTGGAAGAAATGAGATTCTCTGATTATTTCTGGGAAAAAATCAGAGTAACATTTTTCATCATCAGTTGACCTCAAGAGCTGGTAAGTATGAGGCAACACTGACTCCACTCAGAGAAACTAGGGCATATTCTTCCCCTCTACTCAGCACTGGTCGGGCCACACCTTGAATACTGTGCCCAGTTCTTGGCTCCTCAATTCAAGAGAGATGTTGAGGTGCTGGAATGTGTCCAGAGAAAAGCAGGAAGGCTGGGGAGGGGCCTGGAGTACAGTCCTGTGAGGAGAGGATGAGGGAGCTGGGGGTGTGCAGCCTGCAGAAGAGGGCAGGGACACCCTAGCTGAGATCAGGCTGGCCACAGCCTCATCCAGCCTGGCCTTAAACACCTCCAGCAATGGGGCCTCAACCACCTCCCTGGGCAACCCATTTCACCCTCTCACCACTCTCATGCTCAACAACTTCCTCCTCACATCCACTCTAAATCTCCCCACCTCCAGCTTTGCTCCATTCCCCCCACTTCTGTCACTCCCTGAGAGCCTAAAAAGTCCTTCCCCAGCTTTTTTGTAGGCCCCCTTCAGATCCTGGAAGGCCACAAGAAGGTCACCTCAGAGCCTACTCATCTCCAGATGAAACAGCCCCAACTCTTTCAGTCTGTCCTCACAGCAGAGCTGCTCCAGCCCTCTGAGCATCCCAGTGGTCCTTCTCTGGACACACTCCAGCATCTCCACATCCTTCTTGTAATGGAGGCTCCAGAACAGGATGCAGTACTCCAGGTGGGGTCTCAGCAGAGCAGAGCAGAGTAGAGAGGCAGAATCACCTCCCTCCACCTGCTGGCAAAATAACAGAAAAATGTCCTCCCCAGGAGAAATTTTTCTTTTCTGAATCCCAAGTGAGTGGTTTCTTTTCCAGTGCTCATTCTAAGAAACACAGAAAATACTTTACAGAGTGTCTAGGTGAAACCTAACCAACTGCAAATATTGGTTCACTGTGTGGAAGGAGGCAAGATGGGGTTCAATAATATTTTTGAGTCTAAAGCTATGACTTGACAAGTTGAGTTATGCTTTTGAATGCAGGAAACTGTCCAGCTGCACTCAAGATAGCACAGTCTGATTTTCCCTTAGGAAGAGGTCCTTTGTCCTGGGAAAAGAGTTTCAAGAATGTCTTTTCCTTCTTTCTTTTATTAATATTTTTTAAAGAAATTTCCACATTATCAAAGATGTTCATTTTCCCAAAAGCCTCTGAGAAACAGTCCCTTAGATGTCACATTATTGGTGATGAAACAGGTTAAGATGCTGGAAGGTGTCCAGAGAAGGGCAACAAAGCTGATGAAAGGCCTGGACACAATCCTAAGAGGAGAGGCTGAGGGAGCTGGGGGTGTGCAGCCTGGAGAAGAGGAGGTTCAGGAGTGACCTCATTGCTGTCTACAACTCCCTGAAGGGAGGCTGTAGCCAGGTGGAGGTTGGCCTCTTCTGCCAGGCAATCAGCAACAGAACAAGGGGACATAGGCTCAAGTTGTGCTGGGGGAGGTCTAGGCTGGATGTTAGGAGGAAGTTGTTGGCAGAGAGAGTGATTGGCATTGGAATGGGGTGCCCAGGGAGGTGGTGAGGGCACTGTGGCTGGAGGTGTTCAAGAAAAGACTGGATGAGGCACTTAGTGCCATGGTCTAAATGACTAGACAGGGCTGGGTGCTAGGTTGGACAGGATGACCTTGAAGGTCTCTTCCAGACTTGTTGATTCGATGATTCTATAGCAGCATCATTTATTATAAATTACATTTGGTAAACAGAAAATGCTGAGGAGAAGTTCCAAAACACTTTCAGTACTATCTGTAACCTCCTGTTTTCATTTTGAAGGGAAGGGAAAATAAAAAAGGCAAGCTAAGAGCAATTTGTCTCTTATGTCCCTGAATTCCTAATCATAGAATCGTAGAATCAATAAGGTTGGAAGACAAAAACAAGGTTGTCCAACAAGGTAGGACAACTTGCCAAGGTGCATCCTCTGTCACCCTGTCCCATAGCAGGACAGAGCTTTTCCACTTGGGCTGCTGCCTGGGCTTTTCTCACACTCATGGCAGTGGCCCCAGGAGTGCTACAGAGAGAGAGGGAGCCTGACTCTGGATAGCACTGGAATGGGCACAGTGTGTCCTGGGACTGCTGGAGATCAGGTGGCAGAAAAGGCCATGGAGGTCCCAGCTCAGCAGCAGCCAGCAAGGTGCCAGTGCCCAAAGGCAGCAAGTGGTACCCTGGGCTGCACTGGGCAAAGCCTCACCAGCAAGTACCCAGTGCTGGTGAGACCACTATGAGGGAGACTTGGGCATGCTGGGGAGAGCCCTCCGGGGCCCCTCCCCCACCCCTGCCTTGAGTGACCGTTGGGCTACTGTTGCCTTCACCTGGCGCTGCCTGGCAACGGCCCCAGTGCCTACAGGGAGGGCACAGGAGAGGCAGCAGGAGAGCGAAGCTCCTCTTCACCAGCATCCCCATTTGTCATCCTTGGGTTAGCTCGGTTCTTCCCTGGTTTTCTATTGCATCCCAGACGAGGCTCCTCCACATCTTGGCAGCATGGGCCAGCTGAACTGCTGCAGGGGCTCCAGGTAGGCTTCAGTCAGGGCTCGGGGACACCTCAGCACAGCTGGGACCCACAGCAGCCACACTGCTCATGCCTGGTGCTCTCTGCTCTGCAGGGATGAACCTGAGCCGGTGCAGCAGAGCCCACCTGTCCCAGCACTGCCCAGGCCACTGCTCCGTGGGCACCTGCAGCTGGCTCTTGGAAGGAGAATGAGGCTGCCCTGGCCCTTTAGGCAAAGAGAGACCTCAGCCACCACTGTAGATGTGCCCAGACCATCGGGCTCTGGTGGCTCAGGTCTTCTCTTTGGCCAGCCCCTGGCTGCTCTGTGCAGCCAGGATGGTAGGATGCCCCAGCCCATCCAGGTAAGCAAAGCCTGCCCAGGGCTTCCCCATCCTGCTTGCTCCTCTGGCAAGTGGTGGCCCCAGCAGAGGGGCTCTGGGTAGGGCTCGACCCAATGTCACCATCCTCCTGCCACCCTCTGTCCCACACCGGTGAGAGCTGTGGAGCCCTCCACACTTGCTGCTGCCCCTGAGCAGCCTCCAGGCAGGGCTGGGGCGGCAGGCAGGCAGCTGTCTCCCTCTGTGTGCTGCAGGACCTGCTGGCTCTGCTCCACCAGCGGGGGCCATCCACAGAAGGGATCTTCCGTCTGGCAGCTGGCGAGAGAGACTTAGGGGCCCTCCGGGAGGCCCTGGACAGCGGGCAGGAGGTGCCCCTGCAGAGCCAGCCTGTGCACCTGCTGGCTGCCACCCTGAAGGTGAAGCCTGCTGACCTGCAGCCCAGCAGCTCTGGGCTCTCTGGTGCTGATGGGCACCGGTGAGAGCAGGAGCCGAAAGCCAGTGGCTGCTGGCGAGCCAGGGCTGGGCAAAGCCTCAGCCAGAGCCTTTGCCATTGCAGGACTTTCTGCGGAAGATCCCTTCCAAGCTGCTGGAGGCTGAGCTGTACCAGCAGTGGATGGGAGCCCTGCACAAGAGCAGCAGGCAGGCGAGGCTGGCGGCGCTGAAGGAGTAAGTGTGCTCAGCAGCCTGCCTGCTCCTCAGGGACTGGCAGAGCTTGGCACTTGCCTGCACAGCAGTGGCCTCCTTGCCCAAGCTGTGTGTGCTGCCAGACACCTCTAGCTGCTAAGGGCTGGAGCTCTGGGGGCAAGAGGCACACAAAAGCATTCCTCTCCTTGCAGCAACTCCTGCACACACTGGGGGCTGCTCCACCGAGGAATTCCTGCCAGAAGGGCAGGCAGGGAGGTGGGTGGGCAGGGAGCCTTCCTGCAGCTGGTCTTGGGTGCCATCAGCCTGTGTTGACAGCATCCATTTTACTGACCTTGTGTTCCTCTTTGCTCAGGGTCACCAGCAAATTGCCCCAGGCCAACCTCATTCTCCTCAAGAGCTTGCTGTCCCTGCTGCATAACATCAGCAGCAACACGGACAGCAGCAGGATGACAGCCAGGAGCCTTGCCATCTGTGTTGGGCCAAACTTGCTGAGCCCAGTGGAGGAGCCACCCCTGGAGATGCTACTGGAGGTGACAAGCAGGGTATGCTGCCTTTCCTGGCTCTCTACAGCCTTGCAGGCCCTGCTGAGCTTTGCTGTTCAGGGGAACCTGCCTGCCTCCTCTCTGCAGCAAACACTTGGTGGGGAGCTGCCTGGAAGAGCAGCCCCACAGCTGCAGCTTTCTGTGCAGAAGCCAGGCTCAGCAGTGGGAAAGGCTCTTTGGCTCAGCTTCAGCCTCCCAGGTGGGAACCAATGGTTGTCTGTGTGCAGGTGACAGAGCTGGTGGAGCTGCTCATTGAGCTGCAGGGAGAACTGTTTGCAGAGGAGCAGGTGCCTGGCTCAGATGGACCATCAGTTGAGGAAGAGCCAGGAACCACAGAGGTATGTGAGTCCACAAACACCATGACAACAAAAGCCTCCTCCCTCAAAGGGGGCACTGCTGCCACAGGGACAACCAGGCTCATCTGCCAGCCCACAGCTCTGCAGAAGTGCAGAGTAAGGCTGATGCCAGATGGCCATCACACTTGGTGTGGTGATCCCAAGAGATGTGAGCTGAGTTAAACTGAGCTAAGCAAAGCCACCCATGGGATCTGCCTTCCAGAGCTCAAATAGCAATTGCTACATCAACTGAGGTCTCAAAAATCAACATTTCTCTTGCAGGTGCCTCCACTTGCTTCTGGAAGGGACCTCCTGAAGAGCTCCTCTGAGGAGAGCAGGTAAAATGAAGGCAGCTTTGATAAAGAGCAGAGCTGCTGCAAGGGGATGATGGAAGTTCTTCACAGAGAGAGTGATTTCCCATTGGAATGGGCTGCCCAGGGAGGTGGTGGAGGCACCGTCCCTTGAGGTCTTGAAGAAAAGACTGGATGAGGCACTCGGTGCCATGGTCTAGTTGAGTGGCTAGGGCTGGGTGCTAGGTTGGAGTGGGTGATCTTGGAGGTCTCTTCCAACCTGGTTGATTCTATGATTCTATGGCTTTACCTGTCTCACAATGCTATTGGATGGAAAGTTCTCCAGGCTCTTCACAAGTCCATCATGCCAGAAGAGCAGCCTCTGAGAAGGGATGTGATGAGGAGCCAGGAAGGAAGAAGAAGAAGAAGCTGGAAGGAGTTTGCAGGCCTGGGCAGAGAAGGAAATCCAAGCAGGCAAGACGAAGGAGGAGCCCAGGTGTGTAGCAGACTCTGCTGTCTGTCCTTCAAAGCTCATGATGGGGTTCTGAGGACAAGCAATGTTTCTGCTGTGCCCCTGGGAGGACATGTGTGTCAGGAGAGAAATCCCACCCCAGCACAGGCACTTTTCACTTGGCACTTGTTAGCAGCTGCTACAGCAGGACCCCTCTCACTCATCTACCAGAGGTGTGGGCAGTCTGGAGAGCTCCTTGCTGACTGCAAACTCTCCTGCCTTGCTCCCATTTACAAGAAGGCTGTGAGGCAAGAGCCAGGGAAGTACAAACATGTTAGTCTGACCTCAGGACCTGGAGAAATGCTAGGTGAGGCCATACTGTCTAATACTCAGAGGCATTTCACACAAAGTGGAACTAAACCAAATGCCACATTCTGCATATGGGACAAAGTAGAGAGCGAGCTGCTGACCCTTCCTGCCTGACATCCAGAGCCAGCACCTGTGCAACGGTTGTAAGCTGCATCAAGGAGTGTTCAGGCTCGATCTTAGGAAGCGTTTCTCTGCTGTGAGGGTGGTCAAACACTGCCACAGGCTTCCTAGAGAGATGGCCTTTAGTTTTGCTGCATACACCAACTGCAGGAGGCATCACATGAAAAATGAAAATGGGAATGTTCAGAGCATGCTTAGAAACACCTGGAAGGAGCTGTACATGCATGGTGAACGATGATCAGCGATGACTTGGGTCCTCTTCAAGCTCTTCTCTCTCAGCTGACCCTTGTCCCTAATTCCTGTTTGTTTTTCTCCCCTTCTTTCTCCAGGAAGCTGGAAGAGACTTCCAAAGAAATGTCTCCTTCATCTGCACCACCATGGCTTGTCACATTACCCTTCTGAGGCCCCCTACCTAGTGAAACCCTGCTCCATCTCCATGCTTTTGAATTGTCTTTAGAGTTGCTGTAGTGATAGGTAGAGTTAGAGTTGTTGCACTTAGTGTTAGAGCTGTTTACACTCACAGCTTAGGGTTAGAGTTGTTCACAATTATTATTCCTGTTACACCTGTTGTTAGTTAGAGTTGTTGTTAGTTACTGTTCTTGTTCTACCTGTTGGTATAGTTGTTGTTAGAGTTGTTACAGTGATAGTTGTAGGTATAGAGGTGACTTCTTACTTTGGACTTGTTATAGTTACAGATAGTTATAGCTGTTTCCACTATAGTTGTTCTTAAGGTTAGAGTTGTTGACAATTATCATTCTTGTTATACCTGTTGTTCATTAGAGTCCTTGTTACAGTTCTTGTTCTTGTTCTTGTTATACCCATTGGAATAGTTGTTGTTAGAGTTGTTACAGTGATAGTTGTAGGTATAGAGGTGACTTCTTACTTTAGACTTGTTATAGTTACAGATAGTTATAGCTGTTTGCACTTATAGTTGTTCTTAGGGTTAGAGTTGTTGACAATTATCATTCTTGTTATACCTGTTGTTCATTAGAGTCCTTGTTACAGTTCTTGTTCTTGTTATACCCATTGGTATAGTTGTTGTTAGAGTTGTTACAGTGATAGTTGTTGGTATAGAGATCACTTCTTACTTTGGACTTGGTATAGTTACAGATAGTTATAGCTGTTTCCACTTATAGTTGTTCTTAGGGTTAGAGTTGATGACAATTATCATTCTTGTTATACCTGCTGGTCATTAGAGTCCTTGTTACAGTTATTGTTCTTGTTATACCTGTTGGTATAGTTGTTGTTAGAGTTGTTACAGTGATAGTTGTAGATATAGAGATGACTTCTTACTTTGGACTTGTTATAGGCACTTGGGCATCTCTCCAGCATCCTCGTGATGCTGATCAGCATGGAGAAGGCTTTTTCTCCACTCCGGGCCAGACACCAGTGGCTCTGCATGCAGTCAGTGGAATGCACTGGCAGCAGCTGCAGCACACTCCTGACCCAGCTCCTCGCTCCAGCTCCAGGGTGCACTGCCAGCGGGACCACACAGG
Source organism: Pogoniulus pusillus (assembly GCF_015220805.1). Classification (NCBI taxonomy): domain Eukaryota; kingdom Metazoa; phylum Chordata; class Aves; order Piciformes; family Lybiidae; genus Pogoniulus; species Pogoniulus pusillus. Next base: position 7,730,666 of record NC_087266.1, read on the forward strand.
CTCCATGTGCCCACCTATGCCAACAGCTCCTGCAGTCCAGGGGTGGCACAAAGGCCTGTCTGAAGTGGCACACTGCACCCAAAGGAGGCAGCAACTCATCTCCATCACACCGCAGTCATCCCAACATCCTGTGCTCCAGATGATGGCAGCTGAACTCTGTGTCTGACTGCTTAGCAGTAGCAGGAATAAATCTTGTCCTTGAGCCTGTGGCTGTGACTCCTGTGAAGTGATTCTGCTGTCATTTGTGCTCTTGTGAGCTTCTCCCGAGCTGAGCTTTGTGCTCCATAGCCAGGGAAAGTTTACACAGCAAGGATTAAATGGAGAGTCAAGGAGGAGAATCACAGAGTCACAGAATTAATGAATGTGTCCAGAGAAGGGCAGCAAGGCTGGGGAGGGGCCTGGAGCACAGCTCTGTGAGGAGAGGCTGAGGGAGCTGGGGGTGTACAGCCTGCAGAAGAGGAGGCTCAGGGCAGAGCTCATTGCTGTCTGCAGCTGCCTGAAGGGAGGCAGTAGCCAGGTGGGGTTGGGCTCTGCTGCCAGGCACCCAGGGACAGAGGAAGGGGACACAGCCTCAAGCTGTGCCAGGGTAGATCTAGGCTGGATGTGAGGAGGAAGTTGTTGGCAGAGAGAGTGATTGGCAATGGAATGGGCTGCCCAGGGAGGTGGTGGAGTCACCGTGCCTGGAGGTGTTTAAAAGTTACAGTTATTGCTGTTTCCACTTACAGTTGTTCTTAGCGTTAGAGTTGTTGACAATTATCATTCTTGTTATACCTGTTGGTCATTAGAGTCCTTGTTACAGTTCTTGTTCTTGTTATACCTGTTGGTGTAGTTGTTGTTAGAGTTGTTACAGTGATAGTTGTAGGTATAGTGATGACTTCAGGCAGTTCCTTTAGGCTTTATAGGGCTGTGGGCAGCCTGATCTACTTGGAGATGTCCCTGCTCACTGCATGGGGGTTTGGACAAATGACTTTAGAGGGTTCCTTCCAACCTGATGCAGTCTGTGAATCTGTGAAAGCTACAACGGAGGGACTTTAAGATCACAAAACTGTGAATAGTGAATAAGAGTCCCAACAGACTTGTGCATTTTGTCAGCAGGGATGGTACAGGTAGGTAACCTCAGAATTTCAGTTGCCTGTAATGATGCTGTCTTGTGGGTCAGCAGGACAAGTCCCTTAAAGAATTGATTGCTTTTAAAGCCACCATAAACACACAAGCCTGTTGCTCTCACAGGCTGACTATCTGGGCTCCGAGGAAATTAACAGATGAACCAGGAAACCAATTCCTGAAATACCTTGTGCTTGAAAAGGTAAAGTGAGAAGAAGAAAGTCTCAGTTTGCATTTGCCTTTTTCACCCAACTTTGCAGGAGTTCAGGGATGGACATATGGTGCAGCATGCATGGTCAGTGAAATGAGAGCTACTCTTTCACCCTTGGGCAGCAAATGGAAATGTGGCTGGTGTATAAGCCAGCTTCTAAAAATAACAAGGGTTCCCTTAACATGGCAGAATAGTGACTCATGCAGCATTCTGACATAAACATGACATGCATTGCAGTCATATAATTGTGTCCAAATGCCAAAGCCAGATGCAGTTTGACCATTTGCAGAGTTCTTTGTCAACCTTTCAAAAATATTTAAGTATCAGTAGGAAAAACAAAACAAAACCCAAACCACCAAACACCCAAACCAGCAGCTGGGAGGTAATTTGCATAATATTAGAGATTGTTTTGTTATTAGAGACTGAAATCTGAGCTATGAATTCAATCACTGAATTTATAAACGTGTTAAAGACAACCTGCCATCAGCCAGCTCATGCTATTATATAATCCTAAATGCCTGGGCAACTTAATAGCTTATTTAATGGTTAATGTACTAAAGTGCATGGGGTTCCTATTGCTGCTGCAAATTGACTACAGGACACTGAGTAAGCAAGTTGAAACCTCTTTGCCCAGCCCTTCCATCTGGAAAATGGATCTGATGGTAACACTTTCTACATGGCAAATATGTTCCCTTCTTAAGCAGCAACTTCCAGCATTAGCTCACCAAAATCTATGTATCAAAAATGAATGTGAGTTGTTACAGTTAATTGTCCAAGATTGCCTTGTAGGGAGTGGAAAGAGATGGGCATTTTCAGCCACAGCTCCTCGAGAAAAGGAAAGAATCACCTTTGGGAAGGATCTCCAGCAGACTATCAAATGAGTCCAGATGATTATTTCAGACCTGTATTTTTCAGCTACACTGAAAATTCAGCCAGCTCTGACACCCTGGAGCAATGAGGGCTGAAACAGATGGCCTCAAGGAAAGCTGTTCTCTAGAAAAGTCTCCTGCCACATTAAGAGCAAGTAGGATGGTAAAAAGAATATGCAAAAGGCCCTGGTGGTAATTTAGTCCTGCAGAGCCCAGCAGATGTGGGAGTGGCTTCCTTTGACTGCCTCTTCATATCTGCTACGCAGCAAACCAACTCCTAGAACATGTGGATGTTGGGAAGAGTGGAAGCAAAGACTAAGTAAAGAATGGACAACACAGAAACAGATGCTACATACTCGTTCATGCTGTAATTACTTCTTCCAGTGCCTGTCACCCCACTGAACAAAAGTGTAGCTGCAATAAGCTGAGTGTGCCCAGCAACAGAACGAAGGGACACTGTCTCAAGTTCTGGGCTTCAAGTCCAGAGGCTACATTAGGCACATTATGGAGAGCATAGTTGTAAAAAGTGGACTAATGTAAGTTTCAGATCTGAACGAGGAGGGAAGCAAAGGAAAAATGTGATTACTGGTGGTTTGTGGTGCAAGAGGACTGAGTCTCACCAAACACATCTATGATACTACTCAAGCATCTGCCCAATGGCCTGGGCTGGACCTGGCATCCAGATGAAGAGCCTGTGTTTGACAAAGAGGGGGGAAATATAAGATTTAACAACCACTTAACAGATTTGCACATCTTTCTTTGGCCTCAGATGTCTCAGTTCTTAATCACAGGGTTGGAATGGATGTAGATGATGGGATCCATCTTACCTTACTGCAGGCAGGCATCCCAGGCTCCTCTTCCCTAGCAATGGTGGGCATTTCTGGTGCATGATTTATCTGACTGTGATGAGTTGACCTCGACTAGTCAACTGTCCATTAAGCTACTCTTTCTTCAGCAGAACAGGAAAGAAAAAGAGATTAAAAACTTATGGGTCAAGATCAAATCAGTTTAGTAAAGAAAAGCAAAAATGTGTGGAAGCAAAGAAAAGCAAAACTGATCTATTTTCAGCTTTCCACTGGCAGATGATGGTGTCCAGTCACTTACTGAGAAGTAGGGCTTTGGTTTGTATAGGAGTCACTTCAAGAGACAGATGTAAACATACCCCTGCACCTCCCCCTCTCCACTTCATTCTTCTCCCCTTCCCTTTGCAGCCCTCCACCTTCTCCTAGATTTTGTTGCTGAGTGCAACATCATATGGTATGAAATATCCCTTTGGCCAGTTTGAGTCAGCTATCCTGACTATAGCCCCTCCCAAGCTTTTGCTTACTCCCAGGCTAGCTGGCCTTGGAAGTCAAGGGGGTTTGATAGAAAACTTTGATGCTGTGGCAAGCACTGTTCAATTGTAACTAAAACACTAGTGTCTTACCAACACCACCTTGGCTTCAACTACAACAGTATGAGGGATGTCATGGAGTAAGCTGACTCCACATTGTCAGATCCAATACACTGATTTAGATGTTTTCTTTGGGATGAAAATAATCTTGATCTCAGAGTGCCTTTCATGCTGTGGACCGCAAAGTAGATGCCAAGTTTGGATGCAAACACCTATTTTGTATGAGGAACTGGATCTAAACCACTTGTTCAAAGTTTAGATACATTCCCCATTGGGCCTGGTGCTGTTTTTTGGCTGGATGGTGGCATGCAGAGAGTGGTGATCAATGGCACAATATCCACCTGGAGACCAGTGTCAAGTGGTGTCTCTCAGGAGTCAGTGCTGGCACCAGTGCTGTTTAACATCTTGGTCAGTGATATGGACAGAGGAATCGAGTCCACGCTCAGCAAGTGTGCAGGTGACACCAAGCTGTGTGGCACAGTCGACTTGCTAGAGGGCAGGGATCCATCCAGAGGGACCTGGACAGGTTGGAGAGGTGGACCCAGGCCAACCTCATGACATTCAATGAGGCCAAGTGTAAGATCCTATACTTGGGTCGGTGCAATCCCAGGCACAGATACAGGCTGGGTGGGGAATGGCTGAGAGCAGCCCTGAGGAAAAGGACCTGGGAGTCTGGGTTGATGAAAAGCTCAACATGAGCCAGCAGTGACCACATGCAGCCCAGACAGCAGCTGTGTGCTGGGCTGCAGCAAGAGCAGTGTGGCCAGCAGGGGCCACTCAGCTCTCTTCAGACCCCACCTGGAGTACTGTGTGCAGTTCTGGAGCCCCTAACAAAAGAAGGATATCAAAATGTTGCAGCGAGTCCAGAGGAGGGCCACAAAGATGCTCAGAGGGCTGCAGCAGCTCTGCTATGAGGACAGGCTACAAGAGTTGGGGCTCTTCAGCCTGGAGAAGAAAACGCTTTGAGGAGACCTTGTAGTGGCCTTTCAGTATCTGAAGGGGACCTAGAGGAAGGCTGGGTAGGGACTATTTACAAGGTCTTGTAATGACAGGACGAGGGGTAATGGGTTTAAATTGGAAGAGGGGAAATTTAGACTAGATGTTAGGAGGAAGTTCTTTACAATGAGGGTGGTGAGACACTGGCACAGGTTGCCCAGGGAGGTTGTGGCTGCTCCCTCCCTGGAGGTGTTTAAGGCCAGGTTGGATGAGGCCTTGAGCAACCTGCTCTAGTGGGAGGTGTCCCTGCCTATGGCAGGGTGTTGGAGCTGGATGATCCTTGAGGTCCCTTCCAACCTAGACCATTCTATGATTCTATGGCACCTGAAGCTAATGTCTCTTGTGCAGGAGGCTCTCTTTTACTGTTTGCCAGAGTTTTTTCCTCTATTATTTGAGATCCAGGAACCCTCTAGCTCACCAAACCTGTACTAGATGTGACCAGATTCTAAGAATTACTTTTATCAGCAGTTAGGAAGCAAAAAAAAACAAACTGTTATGGTTCTTTGCAAGCTGAACCACCACAGGTTTTCCACTTGATTAAAAACACAAATAATGCTCTGCAGCTGCAAGTGCCTAAAACAAGAGTGCAAGGACTTTTCCATCTGCTGAACTTGGTGAAGGTTGATGCAATCACTATCTTCTGCAATTATCACTTGACAACAGCAAATTAATACCAACAGTGGATGCTATTAATGCATCCTTAACGAGATGAACACTCTTGCTAATGAATCTCAGTGCTCCCCGACACCAGAAGATGAAGGGTTCTCTGCGTGCATGTGAGTGTGAAAGCAAAAGCAATGCACTGGGGGTTACTGTAGAGCTACTATAAACCCTCTGAAAGCTGTAAATCAAGGACAGATTAAACACTGCCCAGTTGTTAGCTTTTATTTCATCTCCCAGTCACCTGCCTTAACCTGTTTTTGGATGTTGCTTTGGAAAGCTGCTAGATATCTAACGTTTAACATTAAAAGCATTCAGTTGGCTACAGCTTAACCAGACACCCTATGCACTAACCTTAACCCTCAGCCACAATATGCTACCTATTCCATTTTGCTTAACTGAATTGTTTAATGTTGGTTTACCTTCTGATTTATGGTAAAACTTAGCCTGACCACATATGGAAAGCTCCAATGAATGAGCATGAGTAAGTAAAAATGACCACGGGTAAGTAGTCTGAAAACAACCTCATGTGAACCTCAAATGGGAGAGACCTCGTCCCTGGAGGTCTTCAAGAAAAGACTGGATGAGGCACTTGGTGCCATGGACTAGCTGACTGGATAGGGCTGGGTGCTAGGTTGGACTGGATGATCTTGGAGGTCTTTTCCAACCTGGTTGATTCTATGATTAGAAAAAAACAAGAAATCCTCATTTTCAACATCAGCCTTGTGATAGAAATCTGTGACATAAGGACAACTTCTTTCTCATCTAAATAAACCACATCTGCACTTCCAGAAATCCAGAGTTCATCAGAGGTACAAAAAGCCTGGGTAATACAGGCCCACATATTAATATTTTAGCTGCATTATTAATTCTTCCTCCTACAGATTAAAAAAAGGCAGTGTTTTAGTGGCATTATTAATTCCTCCTTTTGTTTCAGCTGAATGATCATGAAGGTGTATTTTTAACTAGACTGGTAAGTTACTTTGTCTTAGTCTAAGTCTTTACACCTAACTGTCTTCCCTTTTTATGTGCAGCAACATGTGAAGTTTGACAACAGGAAGGTCAGTGACATGTAAAAAGCAAAAACAGATTAAAAAGGAGAGGAAAGCAGGGAATCACTCCCAGCACATCCTTACTTAGAGCTGCCTGAGTCAGTAAAAGTGTTGGAAGTGTGTTCATTACCACCTTGATCTCATGATCATGGAGGAGGCAAACATTTCATAATGGCTGGGGCTTTCTGTCACCAGCTGCCTGTGAAATGAACAAACTATCCCTATGGGACAATTTCATTGCCATTACTTTCCTACATACAAGTCTCATGGGGCTTTTGTATGAGTCTCCAGGGTTAACCATGTGAAAGAAAGAAGAGATAGAAGGGAGTTGACAACTCTTTGGCTTCTGGTTTTAAATAAAAGCATCTTCTAAAAAAAGGACTTTTGCTGCTTAGTCATGACACCAGCAAAAACATTGGAATGGGCTGCCCAGGGAGGTGGTGGAGTCACCATCCCTGGGGGTGTTCAAGAAAAGCCTGGATGAGGCACTTAGTGCCATGGTCTAGTTGACTGGCTAGGGCTGGATGCTAGTTTGGACTGGCTGATCTTGGAGGTCTCTTCCAACCTGGTTGATTCTATGATTCTAAGGGATGTCAGGGAGATGATGCAGGGCAGCACTCTGATGAGAGCAGCAGAGGAGTTGGGTGGACATATACAACTTTCCTCTGCAGATGGTGTTTGAATGCAACTTAAACTGAGCCAATAAATTACACACAATGGACATAATCTTAATGTATTACAGTCAGTAATGGATTTCTGGGAATATACTACTTTCACTGTGGAGTTGCTGTCTCTGGAGGTGTTGAAGAAAAGCCTGGCTGAGGCACTTAGGGCCATGGTCTAGTTGACTGGCTAGGGCTGGGTGCTAGGTTGGACTGGATGATCTTGGAGTTCTCTTCCAACCTGGTTGATTCTATGACCCTATGATTTTATCTTCCCAGGGCAGAAGTGACTTGGTTCTTAGAGAACTGCAAACCTTCAAGCACAGACCAGACTGCAGAAAGCAAGAGCTTGAAACCATCCAACAAGCTTAGATGTTTCCTTCTTTTGATGACTATAAGGTAAAAAATTAGCTGATTTAAAGTCACTCTATTTATATTTGCAGTTTAATGCAGACAGTGCTCCTTATCATGTGTGAATGCTGAAGCATTGTGATGGTTTGGGCTCTTACCCGCCCCCCCCACACACACACATTTGAATTTGCCCCAGCTAACTCAGACAGCCTCCGGGAATATAAATGAAGCTATTTATTTTACAGCAGCAAATATACAAGCAGTTATTTACAATATATACAGTTATATACAGAAATATACAAAGGATAAACAATACAGAAGCACAACTCCCCTCCCAGAAACCTGAGTCCCCAGGAGGGGCTCTCAAACCACCCCAACACCTCCCCTTGCCCTCTCAACCTTACCCCAGTTCCCAGGAAGAAGAGAGGTGCAGCCAAGAGATTAGGGAGCAAGGTTAATGAGATGTGACTAGGTCTGAAGGCAAAGGCAGAATGAAAGACAAAATGGAGAATGTTTACTACTTCCCAGAGCTCTCAGCATGACTGTGAGAGAAGAGACACAATTGTTTTTCATTTCACTGCCCATTACCTACTTCTTTTACCAAAACTTTCTAGCTTGCTTCAAACTAGCACAAGCATCCGTATCAGCTTGCCTCAGACACCACATACAATTGTCTTCAGAGGGAGCATTCTTCCTTACTTTGAGAGTAAGGCTTTAACCACTGCATATAGATGTCTTTTACAATATAATTACATCCCAATCTATCAGTACAGGCAAGATAAAAATACCTGCAACAAGATTCATTCAAGGATGCCCTTTCTTTTTCAAAACAGATGGCATTCAGTGTAACAGTAGACTCCAGAAATAGGATTCCCATTATGACATTGTGGTGCATTAGTACATTAAATTACTGCCTTTTCCATAAAATAATCACTGGGCCAAATCAGTAAATAGGTGATATTAAAATATAAAATGTCATTTTTTTTGGTATTCCCTTTAGCAAATATTTCTGTTCTCTTGCACTCCCCTCACTGCCTTCTCGCTGTACTAAAGAAACCAATTTCTTCTTTTGTATTCCAACTAGAATGAATTTCCCCTCTGCTATTAGAGTAGATGCTGGAGGCATTACCTTCTGTGTGGGTCTAAAACGCAGCCTACAGTTTAGTTCTGTTCTCACCAAAACTTACAATTCACCACCCCAGTAACTGCATTCAGATAGATATAAACGCTATGAACTCTATCACTTGGCTTTAAGTGAAAACTTAACAGCTTTACACAGATGGCATTGACTCTCTTCAGTGCTTGTCTTTACACATATTCCAACATAGATTTATTTCCTTTTAGATGTTAACAGTCTGGAAGGACTGGAGGTGTTCAAGACTGGATGAGGCACTTAGTGCCATGGTCTGGTTGACTGGATAGGGCTGGGGGATAGGTTGGACTGGATGATCTTGGAGGTCTCTTCCAACCTGGTTGATTCTATGATTGGAATTCTACCAATCCTGCTGAGCATGGATGACTCTTCAGGTGCCACAGTGAGTTACCTTCATTTCAGAGCACAGTAATACTTTTCACACCACTTGTGAAATGGGAATTCTGGATGCAAGTCTTTTCTCAAAGAACTTTATATTCACACATAACATGACTTGTAAAGAGCAGATGACTGATGAGAGGTGCCAGACTGATCCCTTGCTCTGCTTTTGCCTAGCCTTTTCTTAACCTGTAGCTTAGATGCAGGCACAGTTGTTCCTCACAGGCAGCGTCCATAACTCCAGCCACAGCTGTAGATGTACTCTGAAAAAACAAAAGCATAAAATGTGTGGTTCAGTTCATTAGAGCTGCAGCATTTGTTCTGTGGTTGAAGACTTCTCTTTCTTCATTGTGTGCTTTTGGAGGTAAGTACTAGGCCACCAGTGCCACTTCAAAGGTCTTATTTAGAGATGTGTTCTCCACATCATCAACAGGCTGACATTTAGCCAAAAGTCTCCTGCCAGAAGAGTAAGAAACTTCATCTGCTGAAAAGTTAACATCTTTTCCTCTGTCTTTTTAGACTTTCCCCAGGATAATGTTCTTGAGTACAAGCTTATTCCTGACTACTTCCATCTACAAAACTGTGAAAAGAACATGATCATTGCATGGGTGGGGGAGGACCAATGAACAGCATAGAAAAGAGTCTGTACTACTCTGTTGCATCCCAGCCGTCAGCCAGAGGTAAGAGGAAGCTCAAAAGCTGCTCTTTCTTACTGACACTCTGGTACAAACCTGCACACACCTCTAGTATGAGGACAAAAACAGAGGAGGGCTTTCAAGTGAGTCTTCATATCCAAATGCCTCCTAATCTGCAGCCAGAGTCACTGGATGCAGGAGCAACACTGACACTTTTGCTCTCTGCAACTTGAGAAGAGTAATTTTGTTCTTGCATTTCATTTCTCCCTCTCTAACCAACAGAGCTAATAATAACCTCCTCATTGCTGCACTGGGTTTGGTGCATTAGTAGCTGTCAAACATCTATAGAGGAGTAAGGGACTATTTAAGGATGTGTCTCCTTAGCACAGTACAGCACAGTGTAAAAATACAGTTTCAGGGAATTCTAATTAGGTCTCTGCTCTGCCCTAATAATGAGCTCATGATGAACATGGGGACTGCCAGGCATAAGAGAGCTCCACAGTAGCAGCACTCAAGGTTTCCAAACTCTGATCAGTGACTAACATGAGTTCAACCACTTGCAACTGGCACTCAGACATCACCTCCCTCTTCCACATTTTTCTCTAGAGCCACTCACTGTCCACTTTTGGCTTCCATCCACCCATTCCTGAGCCTGCTTGGAATCCACTATAACTTGCAATGCCCCTATATTCTCTCAAGTGGCTTCTTTCACAGCCATACTCAGTCTATAACCTTCAGAACATAACAAAGAAAAGCTAGAGGCACTGTTTGTGATCTGGGGGAAGGCATATCACCAGGACTTAAAACTTAGATATGGAAATAACTCTGTTCCAGAAGAGTAACTGTGGGGAAAGAATTTTAATTAGGATTCAGCAGTTCCCCACCTCCCCATGGCTGCATACTCATGCCTGGAGAAGTCACTGCAATTCCTACTGCAGTCACAGCCCCCTCATTTCCAGCTGTCAGCTCTGTGTCTTCCCTTTAATTAAGGGAACTAGCCAAAGGAAAGCCACTGTTATTTGACAGCACAAAAATGCCATTTTCAAAGCCTTTAAGATTCAGTCAAGTGCTGCTGGAACCAGAGTTACACTACTGAACTGAAGAAAACAAGCTCCAGCATAGGAATTACTTCATAGCAGAGATTTTAGCAGCTGGGAGAATTGCTGGGAGGCTCATATAACTGGTATCAACCCTGTGTCCATTTTATTTTATAGATGAACCTGTTCTCCTTGTGTATTTTAATCTGTAATACTGAAGATCTGGAAAAAAAAAAAGTTTGAGTGAGTCTTGTTCTTGCAGAGAACTTTAAACAGTAAAAAAAGCCCAACATAGCACAGGCAGCAGCAAACTTTCATCAGTTCACTTGCATGCTGAATTTCCCTGATTGCAGCAGCATTTTTCTATATGCAGTTCTGACAGCAAAATGAATCAGAGTCAACCACGTTGGAAGAGACCTCCAAGATCACCCAGTCCAACCTAGCACTCAGCCCTAGACATTCAACTAGACCATGGCACTAAGTGCCTCAGCCAGGCTTTGCTTCAACACTTCCAGAGACACCGACTCCACCACCTCCCTGGGCAGCCCATTCCAATGCCAATCACTCTCTCTGTGAAGAACTTCCTCCTAACATCCAGCCTATAGCTCCCCTGGCACAACTTGAGACTGTGTCCCCTTGCTGGCTGCCTGGCAGAAGAGACCAACCCCCACCTGGCTACAGCCAGCAAAAGACCAGGAAAGAAGTAGGTAAAATAGAGTACATTGTGATGAAGTTTAAGTATAAGCCTTAATTTGACATTTGGATAATACAGTGGGAAGCAATTAGAAAGACATGGAGTAATGAAGATTTAGTCCATGTGCCTGTCTGCTGTGTGCCGTGCATATTAATCAGCATATTGTAATTACTGTCTCTGTCCTGGTGCTTCTGATGCTGTCCCTTACTGTGACAGCACTGCTTACCTTTCATTGCTTATCTGAAGAGGAAGGCTGCTATCCAAAGGATGTGTTCTCTGCTGCAGCTGACAAGACAGTAACAGCATTCATTGAAAGTGTTTGGGTACTGTCTGAAGCTGTAGCTAGCCCCACGAGTCAGAAGATAATATTTTGTGAGCAAGTATTTATAGCCTCTTGTAGTTCACTATTGCCTTCTGCCATAAGTAGAACAGAGCTTCTTGAGTCCATCTAGTGGACAAGTAGTATACTGACTGCAAGAACATTCTCTTCCAGTTCAGTTATGTTGATATTTTTGCTGATTATTACTAGATCTAGTTAGTATCTGTAAAATGCTTCCATGACTGTGCAAGAAGCATTTATTATTAAAATTAGTGGTTGAGGGTGGTGAGAGTTCTGAATATCAAAACCAACAAACAATATTAATTATGGAAAAATTCATCTTGTAATTAATTAATTATCCCCTTCAAAACAAGTACAAAACAGGAGAAGAAAGGACATACGACAGAGTTATCATTCATGTAGGGAAATAGTTATAACACTCTCTGCCAGGAAGATGAAAATAAGAGATCATCTGGAGATTGGGAAACGAAAGACCCTCATCACTGGATCTTCATCAGATATGAGAATCTGAAAGTGTGGGGCTCAAGTGCCATGTGTGAGATTAAGAGAGGAATGAACTGGACAGGTTTTAGGAATCTGACTGTATTTTCCTAGCCTACTTTAAAACACTGTTGCAAATAGAAACATTAGAGGTGTTCAAGAAAAGCCTGGATGAGGCATTTAGTGCCATGGACTAGTTGATTGGCTAGGTCTGGGTGCTAGGTTGGACTGGATACTCTTGGAGGTCTCTTCCAACCTGGTTGATTCCATCTGTGGTTAAAGATACAGCCACAGCTTGAAGATGCAGCTTAATAGCTGTGTGTCCTTCTTCCATGTAAAGCTCCAAGAGGCCCTAAGTATTTAATCCTAATCTTTTCAGTTAAGGCCATCTACTTGCTTTAGATCATATGATATCCAGTTAAAGTGTTCCTCTCATTACATGAACATCAAGAGCATTCCCATAAGTGTTCTGTTCTCATAATTGCTCCATTCCCAAACCAACTAACTGCACACTGAAAGCATGAATTCTCTCCAAGAAGTTAGCCCATGGCACAAGATAATTTGGTCTTCAAGCTGGGCATGCCTCTTGCACCCACAGACCTTTCATTCATGAAGGCAATTAAGTGAGAAAGAGAACACCAATTTTAAAGCATAGGTTAGAAGAGGGAAAAGCAACATTGCCAGCTGCCAGGGTATGATAAAGGGTCATGAAATTATCTTGAGATGATGATGGTGAAATGATTCCAATCACATTATGACTGTAAATTTTCATCTTTTTTGATTTCCTCTATTTCTGCTGTTTCTCTTATTTTCTTTTCCTTTTTAGCTCTCTAGTCCATTAGGCTGCAGTCTTGCTATTCCCCCCTACAGAGCTGAGTGGGGATGTTGTAATCAGCACTTCAGACAGATGTTCACAGGGAAATGCCAATGGATTTAGGAAAAAATTAAATCAGTGACTGCAAAAAAGTGACTGTAAAGTGCTTGTAATCAGCATGACAATTATCCACAATTAAAGAAGACAGTCATAAAGCTCTTGTTTTAGTGAATATAAACAGAAAGTGTCATCCACAATAAGTTGTCTGGTCTAAGATAAATCTTTTAATGATCATAGTGTTTAATCCATACAGTAGTCTCAATGCTTCCATCAACATCATGGTCCATACTCTGAAGTGATGGGTAAGGAGTGGGCTTTCGTACACCACAGGAGGTATGGGGACTCTTATTAGGGGTTGTGGCATGGTAGTGCCCGAATCAGTATTCCACTGTGCTGTCACAGTAAGAATAGGTTAAGCAAGTCTAGACAGCTAAGAAAACAGCAGGTTAAAGGAAAATCAAGGCACAGAGAAGACTGACATAGAGATTGCACAGCAAAATTAACAACAGTCAGGAAAAGAATTATGGTTTTTTTAGCACACATGTCAGCTCACCAGGCTGCACCACCAGCCAGGTCTGGAGTAACACAGCCTAATCATCTGCCACACTAATAATGGCCCGTGCTGAGCTGTGTATTATGTGGCTTCCTGGATATATAAATTGACCATTTTTATGTGATTTATTTAAAAGTTCCCTTCCATTGCCTTCCCCTGCACACAAATGCAACTTATCATTTCCCACAGACACTTGAAAGCTTTCCCTTCACATTCTGGAGCACTCAAAATAAAAGACAGCAAATCACATGGACCAAATCCATCCCACTTTTCACTAATATCTCATCCCACTAACAGCAAATTGTTACTAAGTTATTACTAGTTTGGATGAGCATGTTAACCAGTTAGTCTGCTAGTTACTGTTAGCTCTAACACATGGGTTCAAATATTTAAAGTTTTCTCTTAAAAAACAGTATTTTTTAAAGCTATTCTTAACTTGGAGCATTCCCTCATTCTTAAGGATGACAAATCTTTGACTTGAGAAAATCAAGTGTGACAACATAGAAATCTCTCTGAGCCCCACTGCAACCTCAGCACTAAATGAGTTCCCTCTCTACACGGTAGTGTAATCAAACAAAAGCAAATTGTGTCTTTTGTAGATGGGTTTTCCCTTTCCATGCTGCTCCATTTCTGTTTTTAATTTGATGACAGCTTAGAATGGGTTTAGTTTATAAACCTACACTAATATCCATTTCACCTAGCTTTAGTCAGGTAGGTGTGAGCCTGCCCAATATTCTTTGTAGCCAGTGAAAGGAAATTAAACATTTTGACTGAGTTTTATCCTGATCTGATCTACACCACTGTGAAGAGCCCTGAGTTAAATGTCTGTACAATGTCTTATCTTCCACAGGCATTGGCATCAACAAGGATTTTCATAGTATCACCAAGGTTGGAAGAAACCTCAGAGATCATCAAGTCCAACCCTTTACCACAGAGCTCAAGGCTAGACCATGGCACCAAGTGCCACGTCCAGTCCTGCCTTGAACAGCTCCAGGGACGGCGACTCCACCACCTCCCCGGGCAGCCCATTCCAGTGTCCAATGACTCTCTCAGTGAAGAACTTTCTCCTCACCTCAAGCCTAAATTTCCCCTGGTGCAGCCTGAGGCTGTGTCCTCTTGTTCTGGTGCTGGCCACCTGAGAGAAGAGAGCAACCTCCTCCTGGCCACAACCTCCCCTCAGGTAGTTGTAGACATCAACAAGGTCTCCCCTGAGCCTCCTCTTCTCCAGGCTAACCAATCCCAGCTCCCTCAGCCTCCCCTCGTAGGGCTGTGCTCAAGGCCTCTCCCCAGTCTCGTCGCCCTTCTCTGGACACGCTCAAGCATCTCGATGTCCCTCCTAAACTGGGGGGCCCAGAACTGAACACAGTACTGGCTTGCCCAGGTATGTTTTTATCTGCTCTCTCTCCTTCTGTTGATGGATCTCACTTGTTCAAAGACATAATGGGGATGAATAACACAGAGATTTGAGACGTCTGAAAGCAATATTGGATTGAAAAGGTTGAAAAGAGCTTCTGAGGAAAATAAAAATAATGTAACTGAGTTGTTTGGTGTTTTTTTTTTTTTTGTTTAAGTTCAGGTTAAGTTTGTGGTATTTTTATAGTACAGAGTGGTAGATTAAGAAACAAGTACAGATAACACAATTATATTATGAAGTAAATAACTATGACATCTTAATTTATGCACATGCAACATGATTGAATGCCATGACTTCCACGAGACCTTCACGTCGCCAGTTTGGAAGTAATTTGAATTCAAGTGAATTATTTTGACAGATGGCACCAGATCCTGACAGATGGCAGTGTAACCCAGCTAAATTCCAGGTTTCCAAACCTAATTGCACGTGTGACAAGCTAATAGTTCAAGATACAAATGCACCTTAGGAGAAAGAAAGAAGCAGGGAGGGAGATAGCAGTGGATTCTGCAGTTTTAGGTAAATTAAAGCAGGTGTTAATTTTTTTGAAAGGAGAAATTGCTGTTGTTTAGTGGGCATCACTAAGGTACTTCATCCAGCTGCCAGTTTGCATTTCTGCCTTGCCATCACTTTGCAGCAGGTCCCTGAAGCCCTGAGCATTTGACAGATATGTTGCTGCTCATGGCTGTGCATGCCACATGATATTTCACACCCCTGCATCTGTCTTTTTCTGACGAGTGCGATGGTGCTGAGTAGGTGTAAGCTGAGAGCAGGGTTAGCTGGCTGGCTTATATCATTGCTGCAAGCTTCTCCTGATAAAATATTCCCTGATACTCTGCTCTAGTGATCCAAAGCTTTACAGCTTTGGGGACACAGTATCAAGTTGTGCTGGGGGAGGTAGAGCATCATAGAATAATAAAATCACTCAGGTTGGAAGGAACCACAAGGATCAGCCAGTTCCAACCCCCCTGCCATGCCCAGGGACACCCTGCCCTAGAGCAGACTGCCCACAGCCTCATCCAGCCTGGTCTTAAACACCTCCAGACATGGGGCTTCAACCACCTCCCTGGGCAACCCATTCCAGGCTATCACCACTCTCACGCTCAACAACTTCCTCCTCACATCCAGTCTGAACCTACCCATCTCCAGCTTTGCTCCATTCCCCCCAGTCCTGTCACTCCCTGATAGCCTGAAAAGTCCTTCCTCAGCTTTTTGTTGGCCTCCTTCAGATCCTGGAAGGCCACAAGAAGGTCACCTTGGAGCCTCCTCTTCTCCAGACTGAACAGCCCCAACCTTTTCAGTCTGCCCTCAGAGGAGAGGATGTTAGGGCTGGATGTTAGGAGGAAGTTCTTCACAGAAAGAATGATTTGCTATTGGAGTGGGCTGCCCAGGGAGGTGGTGGAGGCTCTTCCAACCTGGCTGAATCTATGATTCACTGTAAATGTCTCTGGTATTATTACTTTTTCTGTCTTTTAAAACTGACCACAGTTCTTGTAAAACTACATACAGAGGACAACTTAGACACTGAGGATTTTTTTGCATCTGATTTTTTTTCTGTGTTTTTCCTTCCATACTGAAACACCAGTAACATTTTTAATAGCCATCTACAACTACCTGAAGGGTGGTTTAGCCAGGAGGAGGTTGCTCTCTTCTCTCAGGTGGCCAGCACCAGAACGAGAGGACACAGCCTCAAGCTACGCCAGGGGAAATTTAGGCTGGAGGTGAGGAGAAAGTTCTTCACTGAGAGTCTTTAGACACTGGAATGGGCTGCCCGGGGAGGTGGTGGAGTCGCCGTCCCTGGAGCTGTTCAAGGCAGGATTGGACGTGGCACTTGGTGCCATGGTCTAGCCTTGAGCTCTGTGGTAAAGGGTTGGACTCGATGATCTATGAGGTCTCTTCCAATCTTGGTGATACTGTGATTTATGAGGGACATCTAAACAAAAACACCCAGGCTTTTAAATCCATTTGAATGTGCCTTTACAAAGATCTTTCAAATAGTGTCATTATGGGCTGCATCAAGAGAAGTTGAGGCCAGCAGGTTGAGGCAGATGATTCTCCCCCTCTACTCTGCTCTGGAAAGATCTCACCTGCCATACTGCATCCAGTTCTGCAGCCCCTATTACAGAAGGGATGTGGAGATGCTGAAGTGTGTCCAGAGAAGGGCCAGGAGGATGCTCAGAGGGCTGGAGCAGCTCTGCTATGAGGACAGACTGAAAGAGTTGGGGCTGTTGAGTCTGGAGAAGGGGAGGCTCTGAGGTGATCTTATTGTGACCTTCCAGTATCTGAAGGGGACCTACAAAAAAGCTGGGGAGGGACTTTTCAGGATATCAGGGAGTGACAGGACCAGGGGCAATGGAGCAAAGCTGAAGATGGATAGGTTCAGACTGGATGTGAGGAGGAAGTTTTTCAGCATGAGTGGTGAGAGGCTGGAATGGGTTGCCCAGGGAGGTAGGTTCAGGCCCCATGGCTGGAGGTGTTTAAGGCCAGGCTGGATGAGGCTGTGGCCAATCTGATCCTTGCGGAATACCAATGCATGACTACCTTAGCTTAACCTATTTGCAAGAGAAGCACAGTGAAATGCACAAGGGAAAAAACCCCAGCATAAAGCAGAAAAGAGTCTCCCCCCATATACCAGGAAAAAAAACCAGCATAAGCCAGAAAACCCAAGGCAGCAGCAAGCTGACTCCCATTGTTCCACTGCCATGCCTCCAGAGAGCTGCCCACACCCGACAACATGGAACCCAGAAGCAGCAACCAGAACAGGAAGCCTTCCATGTTGCAATATGAGCTTCAAGCCCCATAACACTTTTCTCCAGTTAGCACTTTGACTTTCTGAAGCTGGCATGACTGTGGCATGGTATGAATAACTGCAGCAGGTTCAATTCAATCCATGACAAGGTCATGGAAGGTTCAGATCAAGCAAGCCTGGCCAGCCTCACTTCTGAGGTGCTGCAGACTCAGTACAAGACATCTGAGATGATATTTGCACTATCCATAATGTATTCCAGGACCACAGAGTCACATTATATTCCAGGTGGATGCTAAATGACAATACAACTAGCCAACTATGAATTTTCAAAGGAAAGCATGATTTGTTTGCTTTGGCAAAAATTCAAGTTTGCTTTTGCATGGATACCTTATGAGTATAAACCAGAGGAAAATGACAACCTAGCTTATAACTGGCACAGGCTTTATGATACAGATCACTTCTGGGCTCTTTTTATCTGAGGTACAGAGCATTTTCTTCATAGTTTCTAGTAGAGAGCTGTGTTTTGGCTTTGTACTGGAAATTATTGATAACACAGAGATGTTATCAACATCTCTAATGAAAAGAGGGATGTTTTCATTATTGCTGAGCAGCACTTCCAGTCCAAGTTTTTGCTTCTCCTTACATTGCCCCATCAGCAATTAGGCTGGGGGTGCATGAGAAGCTGGGAGTGTACACAGCTGGGACAGCCAACTTTAACATATGATATCATGCTCAGTATATCAAGCTCAGGCAGGGGAAGAAGGATGAAGGAGGGGATGTTTTGAGTGATGCCATTTATCTTACCAAGTAACCATCAAGTGTGGTGGAGCCTTGCTTTCCTGGAGATAGCTGAACACCTGTCTGCTGATGGGAAGTGATGAATTAATTCCTTGGTTTGCTTTGCTTGCATGTGCAGCTTTTGCTTTGCCTATTAAACTGTCTTTATGTCAACCCCTGAATTTTCTCACTTTGGCCTCTCTGATTCTCTCACCCCATTTGGCAGGAGCTGGGTGGTGCTCGGTCGCTGGCTGGGGTTAAACCATGACATTTACATATGACAAATTGCTTCAAACAGTGCACTGAGTTTCTTTACTGGAAAGATGAGAAGCTCTCCTAAATCTTTATTGCTGAGGTTTTTGCAAGACTGATGTCTTGGTGGGGAATTAATCATGAAAACGTGCCTGCTCTTAAAAAGGAAGGAGATAGATGTTTGCATTGAAGAACTGGTTGGCTATGAAATAGACTATTTAAGCCATACTCTTCTTCACATTACTGAGATGTAGATGTTTTAGTAAACACTACTGACTCACTAGGGTAATTTGTGTGATGGAAGTACCTAGAGATAACTTTGTTAGAGCTGCAGTAACAATGAAGAAAGATTTTGAGGTAGTCTACAATCTACCTCATACTTGAGAAGTCCAGAGAACACCATTCCTGTACTTAAGCACACAGCAGTCCTTCTGATATCACTCTGCTGTATTTGGCTGCCTAGACTTCTGGTTGATGGAGAACACTCTAAATCCTGCCCTGGTTGTGAGTCCTTTTTCCCCTCATATATGGTCTTATCAAAACCAGAGCTCCCTGAAGACTCTTTCTCTCTATATATTAAAAAATAATTAATATAATATGATGTTATCATTAATAAAGATAAGATAATTACATGTGTGTATATATATATAAATAAACAAATGCAAAATGCATTTTTACAATTATTATTAATTTCACAGTATCACCAAGGTTGGAAGAGACCTCATAGATCATCAAGTCCAACCCTTTACCTCAGAGCTCAAGGCTAGACCATGGCACCAAGTGCCACCTCCAATCCTGCCTTGAACTGCCCCAGGGACGGCGACTCCACCACCTCCCCGGGCAGCCCATTCCAGTGTCCAACGACTCTCTCAGTGAAGAACTTTCTCCTCACCTCCAGCCTAAATCTCCCCTGGTGCAGCCTGAGGCTGTGTCCTCTCGTTCTGGTGCTGGCCACCTGAGAGAAGAGAGCAACCTCCCCCTGGCCACAACCACCCTTCAGGTAGTTGTAGACATCAACAAGGTCTCCCCTGAGCCTCCTCTTCTCCAGGCTAACCAATCCCAGCTCCCTCAGCCTCTCCTCGTAGGGCTGTGCTCAAGGCCTCTCCCCAGCCTCGTCGCCCTTCTCTGGACACGCTCAAGCATCTCAATGTCCCTCCTAAACTGGGGGGCCCAGAACTGAACACAGTACTCAAGGTGTGGTCTAACCAGTGCAGAGTACAGGGGCAGAATGACCTCCCTGCTCCTGCTGACCACACCATTCCTGATGCAGGCCAGGATGCCACTGGCTCTCTTGGCCACCTGGGCACACTGCTGGCTCATGTCCAGGAGGGTATCAATCAGCACCCCCAGATCCCTCTCTGTTTGGCTGCTCTCCAGCCACTCCGACCCCAGCCTGTATCTCTGCATGGGGTTGTTGTGGCCAAAGTGCAGCACCCTGCACTTGGAGCTATTGAACCCCATCCCATTGGACAGCGTTCAATATAGTATGTTGCAGAAAAATCACAAGTGAGAAACCACAATCATCATTACATATGATATTTGTGTACATCTGGAACTATTATAATATAAAAGTAAGGGTACAGATGCTGTTGACAAATAGTGCTTGTGTGGTGAAAAGGTAATGGAGTTCTGGAGGAAAAGAACTGACCCTATAGGCTACCACTGATGCTCTACTACATAGTTTTGACACTTGTGGTGGTTTGGCTGTTTCCCACTCCCCCACACTTTAGAAGGTACCCCAGCTAACTCAGTCAGATTCTGGGAATATAAATGAAGCTTATATTTACAGCTAGCACAATATACAAGCAGATATTTACAGTATATACAGTTATAGACAGAAATAGACAAGGTAAAAAACAATACAGAAGCACAACTCCCCTCCCAGAAACCTGAGTCCCCAGGAGGGGCTCTCAACCACCCCTACACCTTCCCCCTGCCCCTCTCAACCTTACCCCAGTCCTAAAGAAGAAAAGAGGTTCAGCCAAGAGGTTAAGAAGCAAAGGTGAGTGGCAGTGAGGTTAGGAAGATGTAGCTCAGTCCAAAGCCAGGCAGAAAGTGAAGACAAAATGGCGAAAGTGTTATCTAATATTTTCCCTTCTTGTTCCCATACCTCTCAGCGAGACTGCGAGGGAAGGAGACATCACAATTGTTTTCCTTTTTCACAGCCAATTATCTACTTTTTCTCACCAAAACATTCTAGCCAGCTTCAAACTAGCACAACACTTCAGAAACCACAGACTTTTTGAAACAGGCCATAAAGACGTGAACAATCTGCTAACACATTTGATCTTGAGGTTGCTGCATTCTCACTAGGGATGTTACATAGACCTTTCCTTGATTCTAACCAGCGTGCAGCCTGTCAGCAAAGGGGGTTGTTTTTTGTTGTTGTTGTTGTTATTTTCCTCCTACTTGGTCAATTAAATCCTACCTTTACCTCCTTACCTCTCACTCTGCCTGAATCATAGAATCAACCAGGTTGGAGGAGACCTCCAAGATCATCCAGTCCAACCTAGCACCCAGCCCTAGACACTCAACTAGACCATGGCACTAAGTGCCTCATCCAGTCTTCCCTTGAACACCTACAGGGACAGTGACTCCACCACCTCCCTGGGCAGCCCATTCCAATGCCAATCACTCTCTCTGTGAAAAACTTCCTCCTAACATCCAGCCTATACCTACTCCAGCACAACTTGAGACTGTGTCCCCTTGTTCTGTTGCTGGTTGCCTGGGAGAAGAGGCCACCCCCCACTTGGTCTCCACCACAGTTTTTGCATCTCAGAGCCTGAGGCAAGAACCTCAAACTTCCAAAATACCCTACAAAATAAACCATCTCCAACAAAGACACACACCCAACACCTGTGGATGTTGTTGCAATGGTTACTGAGCTTGAGCCTAACCCTAACAGCCGGGGGGCCACCACCAGGCCCCCCGGCCTTTGAAATCCTCCACCAATTCACCCAGTGCACACCATGGGCACTCACCAGGGACGCCAGGCGGAGGATCCCTTGGCCCACAATGGGCCTAACTTGGGGCTTCTGACCTTCTGGGGCAGAATATAAAGGGGAGTGGGCAGGGAGGGCAAAGTGGCCACACCTGGGGTGGGAGGAGATTCCAGTAGCCAGCCAATAGCAAATGGCATCACCTGGTGGCAACACAGCTGATGTGTTACAATAGGAAATTAATTAAATGGTGATTAACTAATTACAAGCATAACAGATGATAGCAATATCTGTCATCAAAGCTGATTATGCCCAGAACAAATAGCACAATGAAGATAGGTATTTGAACAAATAATGCTGGCTAAGGCACATCGCTTAATTTATCTGCTGAAGAAGGCAGTGAAGTGACTGACAAAATATCCTCTGTGCTAAAAGAGGAGTTGTTCAAAAAAAGCCTGGATGAGGCACTTAGTGCCATGGTCTAGTTGACTGGATAGGGCTGGGTGCTAGGTTGGACTGGATGATCTTGGAGGTCTCTTCCAACCTGCTTGATTCTATGATTCACAATTCTAATTGCTTAACATTGTTAACAAGATGAGTCTGATGGAATTTGATGTCAGGTGTACTTGAAAAAAAATGCTCAGATATGGTACAACAGGTTCCATTCTATCTCTATAAATCGTTCAGAGAGGACCTAGCTTGAGAAGAGTGAAATCAGTGAGCATACACAGTACAGGTACACAAACATCAGTAACTTGACCCCACTCTAGCCAGCTTTTGTCTTTTTGATCTGTGGACTTACTGATTTGTGTGGATCACTTTCTTTCTTAATGCATTAGAAAATCTCAAAACAATTCAAGAGAGATGTTGAGATGCTGGAAAATGTCCAGAGAAGGGCAACAAAGCTGGTGAAGGGCCTGGAACACAAACCCTATGAGGAGAGGCTGAGGGAGCTGGGGGTGTGCAGCCTGGAGAAGAGGAGGCTCAAGGGTGACCTCATTGCTGTCTACAACTACCTGAAGGGAGGCTGTAGCCAGGTGGGGGTTGGTCTCTTCTGCCAGGCAACCAGCAACAGAACAAGGGGACACACTCTCAAGTTGTGCCAAGGGAAGTATAGGCTGGATGTTAGGAGGAAGTTCTTCACAGAGAGAGTGATTGGCATTGGAATGGGCTGCCCAGGGAGGTGGTGGAGTCACTGTACCTGGAGGTGTTCAAGAAAAGCCTGTCTGAGGCACTTAGTGCCATGGTCTAGTTGACTGGCTAGGGCTGGGTGCTAGGTTGGACTGGATGATCTTGGAGATCTCTTCCAACCTGGTTGATTCTATGATTCTAAGTGACAGCTATAACAATCAGTTAAGCCTAAGTTATCCTTAGTCTCATACTAAATATTCACAACTAGATTTCAAGAAAGTATAATTTATTTTATCCTTCCTTTTTTAACTTCCTTTATACTCTTTCACTGTATGTACTTTAAATATTATTTACCTATTCATATTGCTAAAATAAAGGCTGGATCTGGTGAGGTGCTCAGCATTTACATCCTTCTGCTGATTTCAACAGCTTGTCCCATGAGACACTCAGCATCTTGAGGAATCCACCTACTTGCTTTTTGAGTACTGTGCCTATGTTCTGAATCATCCAAGCTAATGGCAGTTTCGTTTGCTAGAAGTTTGAGCTCTTAGGCTCTTCTCTCCAGATAAATCACTTTTTTTTACTTCTAACATGCTGAATGCAGATCTTTTTTGCTCCTGCTTTCTGATCTATATTGATTCCTCTGCTGGAAGTCAGAACAGACTGTGTAATGCTTTTATCTGAAGGAGCTGGTGATAAGGCTGTGACACTGTTACCCTCTCATTCTCCCTTGCTTTGATGTCCCCATAAAGACTAATTAGCATATTTGTGTTGTTCATCTGTAGACCATAAATGTTAATGGAGTAAAACTTGACTACATCCCTGCTGCACATGCACTTGGAGAAATACTGTAACTCTTAACAAAGTTAATGGGGGAAAAAAGATCAAGTATTTCTTGTCATTTTTAACCCTTTCTCTACTAAAACTGGATATCTTTCAGGCCATTTCCTCTCTCCACCAACACCTTTTTTAAACAAGCTATGCAACATGTTAGAAAGCTTTTTTTTCCTGTAGTCTGATAATATTGGAGTTATTCATCCATGCAGAAAAGGTAAAAGAAAAATGCCTGAAGCTGTAATTCTCAAGTTCTCCATTTTTTTTTCCTGCTGATGATATTGCTCTACCAGCCCTGGATTTGCAGTCAGGTAAAGAGGTGTTAAAATAGAGCAAGTTAAAATAGAACAGTCAGATCACTCAAAGCACGTTAGGTATGCCTTTGAGTTTGAGGAATTTGGTGAATAAGTGCTCTATGCTCTCAGGTTCACTTTGCCCATTCTCTGCTCAATCTCCCTCATGGAGATTCCCATGAGTCTGTAATGGTTTGGGTGTTACTTGCCCCTCCACACTTAGGAAAATCACCCAGACTAGGCTCAGTCAATCTGGGAATTGAATGAAGCTTTATATTTACAGCTTAGCACAATATACAAGCAGATATTTACAGTGTATATAGAGCTACATACAGAAATATACAAGTTAAAAGGTAATACAGAAGCACAACAGCTCTGCCAGAAACCTGAGTCCCTAGGAGGGGCTCCCAACCACCTTTCCACCTTCTCTCCACCCTTCTACCTTACCCCAGACTTTGTCTTATGCTCAAGGTAGTTTGGAGGGTCAGCCAGAGGAGTTAGGAAGCAGATGGCTTAGTCAGCAAGTCAGAGAAATGCCTGCAGCCACAGCCAGAGCCAGAGAGGGACACTCTGGTCTGTTTGTGTTCTTCTTCTTATACATCTCAGCAAGCCTATGAGTGAAGTAGACATCACCATTGTTTCCTTTTCACAGCCTATAAGCTAATCCTTCTCACCAAAACATTCTAGCTAGCTTCAAACTAGCACACAGTTGAACCAGACTGTCACACTAAAAACCAACCATACCATCACTGGGTCACCATTGTGTCTGTTTCATCAATATAATTAGTGTAGAACATACCAAAGATATATTGACTATAATGAGAAGTCTAAATACATTTGTACAGAAGAAGGATGTAGTAGAACTATGTGTTCTCACATAACACAAAGATGGGGAAATGACAACTTGACAGGTCATATTTTCAAATGAAAGATGAAGGTATGCTTGAAAGAAAAAAAAAAGGAGAGAAAACTATATTTGCTAATGCTTAGTAAATAAATAGTATTCATTATAAAGGGATTCATTGTTCCCAAGAAATAAGGCTATCAGAAACAGCATCAGCATTTGTGTTCTCAATATCACAGGATCACAGGATGTTAGAGGTTGGAAGGGACCTAAAGGGATCATCAAGTTCAACACCCCTGTCAGAGTAGAACCACACAATCTAACACAGATCAGAGGAATGCATCCAGACAGGCCTTGAAAGTCTCCAGAGGAGGAGACTCCACAGCCTCTCTGGGGAGCCTGTGCCAGTGCTCTGTGACCCTTATAGTAAAGAAGTTCCCCCTTGTGTTGAGGTGGAACCTCTTGTGCTGCAGCTTACACCCATTGTTCCTTGTCCCATCCCAGGGAGCAGTGAGCAGAGCCTGTCCCCCCACTCCTGACCAGCCCTCAAATATTGTAAACATTTATCAAATCTTCTCTAAATCTTCTCTTCTCCAGACTAAACAGCCTCAGGTCCCTCAGCCTCTCCTCATAAGCTGTGCCCTCCAGTCCCCTAATCATCCTCTCAGCCCTCCACTGGACCCTCTCCAGCAGATCCTTGTCCCTCTTCAACTGGGGAGCCCAAACCTGAACACAGTATTCAAGATGAGATCTTACCAGGGCAGAATAGAGGCGGAGGAGAACCTCTCTTGATCTGCTGGACACACTGCTCCTAATACACCCCAGGATCCCATTGGCCTTCTTGGCCACAAGGGCACATTGCTGTGCCATGGTTACTGGCTTCTCTCAGTTCATTTCTTAGTCATCTCATATTTATAGATCAAGGATTTATTGTTCTATGTGATCAGAGCTTCACTGGGGTTTGTATCCTCATCCATTTTTCTTTAAATATTAGAAGTTAAAAAAAAAAAAAAAGGGATTTCTGTCAGAAATGTGACTTTCTAACACCATTTGTTTTACTTAGTGATTTATAGACCTGCCCAGTGAATAAATCATGTATTTGATTGCCTCTCAATTGCTAATGGATTTAATCTCATTTAAACACTAGTTAAACCCTGAGGGTTAAATAAATAATAAATATCTCCAGTTTTAAAAGAGGAAAACCAAAGGTGAGGAGAGATTAGTAACTTAAGTCTCCCTATTATTAAGCAGTTCCTTTTTAAAGATGAAAACAATAGAAACAACAGCTTTCAGCTCTTCTGACAATAGAACAGAATCATAGAATCAACCATGTTGGAAGAGACCTCCAAGATCATCCAGCCCAACCTAGCACCCAGCCCTAGCCAGTCAACTAGACCATGGCACTAAGTGCCTCAGCCAGGCTTTTCTTGAAGACCTTCAGGGACAGTGCCCTCACCACCTCCCTGGGCAGCCCATTCCAATGGGATATCACTCTCTCTGTGAAGAACTTCCTCCTAACATCCAGCCTATACCTACCCCAGCACAACAGGTAAAGCACCTACTGAATCTCAGAAGTGTCATGGGAACAAGGAAGTCCTGGAGAAAGATTCCAAAAGAAACTTGATTTGCTGCCTGAACTGAGCTTACATCTGTCACTATTCACTGTCTGATTGGACATAGCAATCCTCCATGGATCCAACCTGAAGACTTGACCAAAACACTCAGTGCATCTACTGTGATTTCTCTGTGTGGTTCTCGTTCTGCAGAACTCAGGTTGTGGAAGAGGTGAAAACAGATACCTGTGTCTTTGCCTGACCTGCATCTAGGATCTAGATGGCCACGAACCTAGGTTCAGAAGTGGAGAAATGTTTCCATTCATGAGGTTTATAGAATCTTTTCTGTTGGAAAAGTGTTTTAAGATGGAGCTCAACCACTATTTAACTATTGAGCCTGGTGCTAAATCATGCCCCTTAGCACTGCATCTATGCATCTTTGAAACACCTCCAGGGGATGGTGATTCAGCCATCTCCCTAGGGTGCCTATTACAGTGTTTAACAACCCTTTCAGTTAAAAAGTTTCTTCAAATATCTGATTTAAACCTCCCATGGTGTAACTTGAGGCCATTTCCTCTCATCCTATCACTTCTTACTAGGAGAAGAGACCAACATCTGCCTTACTACAGTCTGCTTTCAACGAGTTCATAGATGAGTTCATAGTAAGGTCTCCCCTCAGTCTCCTTTTCTCCAGAGCAAACAAGCTTGGTTCCCTCAGTCGCTTGTAAGACTTTTTCTCCAGACACTTCATCAGCTTTGTTGCTCTTCTATGGACTCACTTGAGGACCTCAATATCTTTCTTGCAGTGAGGGGCCGCTACTCAAGGTGTGGCTTCACCAGTGTGCAAAGAGTAGTGTATACTTCAGACAGTAATTCCTGTGATCTGGCAAAAATTAGGAGCACTGAAAATGAGACTTTAAACATGCCATCATCTTTTATTTGTCCACCTGGGCAATAGCATTGACAGTTTTAGGTGCACATGGAGGTCCTATAGCAATAGAACTAGATTTAGCACTGTGGTTTCTGCTAGAAAACAAACAACAACAGCAACAAAAACCCCAAAAGAGACTCTTGAAAATCCAGTATTGGATATTACCAATAAGGTCACAATGTTTTAGTCTCATTTTCTGGTTCATGTTGAGATGGGGAGAGCAACATTAAAAATTCAGAATATTTTGACTGCCATCAAGTAAAATCTGACAGCACTGAATTCCAGATGCTTCTGAACTCACTAATGATGCAGCCTTTAACCCTTTGATCATTGCTTTGATTCAAAGGGCATTAGGGACTGCTTTTCCATGCAAATGCTCTGTACCTATAAGCTTCCAAAATGGAAAAAAAAAATAAATTTGAGTGGGAGGAAGAAATTTTCAGGGAGAAGAAAAAGTTTCTGTGGCTCTTGTTGCTTGGCAACTGATGCCTTTTCCTCTGTATGTTAAGCAAAATAACATCCTTTGGATTTCAACTTTCAAACCTGGCTTGAAGTAAAAGCAAGAGGAAAATAATACAAATACACATTGTAAGCCAGTTTTTACACCAGGGACACTGCAAGGGGCAAGGAGTAATTGCAGATCCAATACTGGCCTGTGCCAGTCAGCCAAGGGAAACAGGGAAAGCTGGCAACAAAGAGTGAGGAATCATGAAGGGACATTGTAGCCAGGTGTGGGTTGGCCTCTTCTCCCAGGCAACCAGCAATAGAACAAGGGGGGACAGTCTCAAGTTGTGCCAGGGTAGGTATAGGCTGGATGTTAGGAAGAAGTTCTTCACAGAAAGAGTGATTTCCCATTGGAATGGGCTGCCCAGGGAGGTGGTGGAGGCACCGTCCCTGGAGGTGTTCAAGAAAAGTCTGGCTGAGGCACTTAGTGCCATGGTCTAGTTGACTGGATAGGGCTGGGTGCTAGGTTGGACTGGATGATCTTGGAGGTCTCTTCCAACCTGGTTGATTCTATGATTCTATGAATCAGGAAAAAAAAAACAAATGAACAATAAAAAACAACAAGAACAAACCAAATACACAGCAACAACAAACAATCCATGATTCTCTGTCTAGGAGAGAAGTGCTAAATGAGAACCAGTTTTAATGAAGGCAGATATACTCCTGTTCAAATTAAGGTGCACATTCTTTACAATGACAACAATTAAGCACCAAAGCAAGCTGTCTAGGGAGTCTTCCATTCTGTACCACTTGAAGACTTCAGGCTGAGATGGATGTTATTTGGAAAACACACCCTAGCCAAAAAGGATTAAATACAAGGCAAACAAGCTGAAAGGAAATATTATGTGATACACAAGGGACCAATGTGATGTTACTGTACATTTATCCTGCAACTGACAAGTACAGTTAGGGCTTTCCTCTCAGTCAAACTGTGTACAAAGTGACTCTCCTCTGTAGCATCTAGTGCAGCCTGCCACAATGGCTTCATCACTGAAACATGCCATAGGGCAGGTTTTTGAACTGTCACAATGTCTACATTTAGCCTGTATTTGGAGCTAAACTATAGCAGCTATTCCATCACCAGGTGACCCCAATTCAGTAGAGAAGATGGATGAGGAAAATCAGATAAAACCTATATGTTGAAATGAAAACGGGTTTCATCAAATAATCAAACTGGTACCATTATCAATATGAGATAGATAAAATTGTACTTTGGCCAGCAAAATAGCAGCAGTCACAACAGTCATGAAGGCAGTCTTAAGGGACAGGAAGAAGAGTAGGTACTTATATAGGACACTCTAGTCAGAAGCTCCTCTCTCTACAGTAAACTTCCATCTTAATATACTGAGTGTGATGCTCATGGCGTGGGATGCACCTGCAGCCAACTCCAGTCAGCTGTTCCAGCTGATTCAGAACTGCTAATGGCCTGCAGCTCGTGGCTGGCCTGGGATTCTGTCCCAGAAAAACTGTTGGTGCAGGACTAGTAAGTTTCTAGGATAATTTCAATTCCATTATAAAATCCTGTAAATGTTATTCCCAGTCTGTCTTATTTATACTAAATAAATTTCTTGAAGAGAAGAGAAGAGAAGAGAAGAGAAGAGAAGAGAAGAGAAGAGAAGAGAAGAGAAGAGAAGAGAAGAGAAGAGAAGGAAAGGAAAACAGAAGAGGAGAGAAAGAAAGTAGAAGAGAAAGAAAGTAAAAGAGGAGAGAAGAGAGGAAAAGAGAGGAAAAGAAAAGAGAAAAAAAGAGAAGAAAAGAGAAAGAAAAGAAGAAGAAAAAAGAGAAGAGCAGAAAAAGAAAGGAGAAGAGAGGAAAAGAGAGGAAAAGAAAAGAAAAGAGAAAAAGAAAAGGAAAGGAAAGGAAAGGAAAGGAAAGGAAAGGAAAGGAAAGGAAAGGAAAGGAAAGGAAAGGAAAGGAAAGGAAAGGAAAGGAAAGGAAAGGAAAGGAAAGGAAAGGAAAGGAAAGGAAAGGAAAGGAAAGGAAAGGAAAGGAAAGGAAAGGAAAGGAAAGGAAAGGAAAGGAAAGGAAAGGAAAGGAAAGGAAAGGAAGGAAAGGAAAGGAAAGGAAAGGAAAGGAAAGGAAAGGAAAGGAAAGGAAAGGAAAGGAAAGGAAAGGAAAGGAAAGAGAAAAAGAGAAGAGAATGAAAGTAGAGGAGAGAAAGCAAAAGAGAAGAGAGGAAAAGAGAAGAAGAGAAAAGAAACAAGAAAAAAGGAGAAGAAAAGAAAAAAGAGAAGGAGAGGGGAGGGGAGGGGTGGGGAGGGGAGAGGAGAGGAGAGGAGAGGAGAGGAGAGGAGAGGAGAGGAGAGGAGAGGAGAGGAGAGGAGAGGAGAGGAGAGGAGAGGAGAGGAGAGGAGAGGAGAGGAGAGGAGAGGAGAGGAGAGGAAAAAAATTAGAAAAGAAAAAAGACAAGAGCAGAAGTTGATTCTATTGATGCACAATGAGCTGAGTGCAGCAGCTTTGACAGGTGAGTTAAGACTTTAAGTTAGCAGTCTACCTAACCCCTGCGTTGCAATTATTTCTGTCCCTTCCCTCCAGCATAGGAGAGAGGGTCATTCAGTCTGGAACTTAGCTCTCAGACACAAATAATCCTTCTGAACCAAAACATGAAATACTCTTGTCAGTTTAGACACCTACATTTGGCAATACAAATCTAGTGTCATGTCTTGTCTGTGGGAAAATTTACATGGAAAATGTGTCAGTAACACACTTAGAACAAAATGCAGCAATAAAACCCATCCTGTCTATAATGAATTGTTTCTTAGTTTCAAGGTTTTTTGCTCAAGTAGGTTTTCATTGTTTAGCTGAGTTACAGATTGTTCATTTCACTCATTGAAAACACAAATTAGATTGAGCAAGAATTACAGCTGACATTCACTGAAAGATGCTTACAAACAAGTTTGTGAAGTACTGAGAGAGTTGACAGACCCAGGATATTTAAATGCTGTGCAATCTTAGATCAGAGTCAGTCAGTCTCGATCAGAGATCACAGAGGCCAGGAAATCTCAGAATCACAGAACCACAGAAGGGACCTCGAAAGCTCGTCCGGTCCAGCTGCCCTGCAGAGCAGGATCACCTAGACCAGATCTCACACGAACGCGTCCAGGTGGGTTTTGAGTATCCCCAGAGAGGGAGACTCCACACTCCCCTAGGCAGTCTGTTTCATTGTTCTGTCACACTTACAGTGAAAAAAATCCTCCTCATGTTTACATGATGTGATGGTTTGGGCTCTTACCCGCCCCCCCACACTTTTGTATTTGCCCCAGCTAACTCAGCCTCTGGGAATACAAATGAAGCTATTTATTTTACAGCAGCAAATATACAAGCAGCTATTTACAATATATACAGTTATATACAGAAATATACAAAGGATAAACAATACAGAAGCACAACTCCCCTCCCAGAAACCTGAGTCCCCAGGAGGGGCTCTCAAACCACCCCAACACCTCCCCCTGCCCTCTCAACCTTACCCCAGTTCTCAGAAAGAAGAGAGGTGCAGCCAAGAGGTTAGGGAGCAAGGTTAGTGGGAGCAGGGTTAATGAGATGTGACCAGGTCTGAAGGCAAAGGCAGAATGAAAGACAAAATGGAGAATGTTTTACTTCTCCCCAGAGTTCTCAGCGTGACTGTGAGTGAAGGAGACACAATTGTTTTTCATTTCACTGCCCATTATCGACTTCTTTTACCAAAACATTCTAGCTTGCTTCAAACTAGCACACATAAATCTTCCTATACCTCAGCTTCCACCCATTGCCCCTTATCCTGTCATTGGGCATCACCCAGCAGAGCCTGGCTACATCCTCCTGGCACTCACTTTTACATATTTATAAAGCTTAATGAGGTCATCTCTCAGTGTCCTCTTCTCCAAGCTAAAGAACCCCAGCTCCATCAGTCTCTCCTTGTAAGAGAGATGTTCCATTCCCTTAATCATCTTTGTGGCCCTGCGCTGGACTCTCTCAAGCAGTTCCATGTCCATCTTGAACTGAGGGGCCCAGAATTGGACACTACTCCAGATACAGCCTCACCAGCCAGAGTAGACGGGGAGGAGAGCCTCTCTTGACTTACTGGACACACCCCTTCTAATACACCCCAGAGCAGCATTGGCCCTCCTGGGCACAAGAGTACACTGCTGGCTCATGGTCAACCTCCCATCCACTAGGACCCCCAGGTCCTTTTCCCCTTTGCTTCTCTGCAGCAGCTCAGTCCCCAACCTGTACTGATCCCAGAGGTTGTTCTTTCCCAGGTTCAAGACTCTACACTTGCTCTTGTGGAATTTCATAAATTTCTCCCTACCCAACCCTCCTGCCTAATGCCACTGAATGGCAGCACAGCCTTCTGGTGTGGCAGCCACTGCTCCCAGTTTGGTGTCAGCAGCAAACTTGCTGACTCTGTGCCCTCATCCAAGTTGTTGATGAATAAATTACATCGTACAGGTCCCAGTACTGACCCCTGAGGGACTCCACTAGATACAGGTCTCCAATTTGACTCCATCCTATTAGCTACAATTCTGACTTCTTCCCTTCAACCAGTTCCTGATCCATCTCACTACCTGATCCTCCAGACCACACTGCCTCAGTTTAGCCAGAAGGATGCTGTGGGAGAGAGTCAAATGCTTTACTGAAATCAAGAGAAACCACATTTACTGCTCTACCACTCTCCATTCATGTGGTTATGTCCTCATAAAAGGCTATCAAATTGGTCAAACATGACTTCTCCTTGTTAAAATCATGTTATCTACTAAAGACCCTCTTGTTCTTGATATACATAAAGACAGCACCAAGCATAAGCTCCTCCATTATCTTTTTGGGGATGGAGGTGAGGCTGACAGGTCTATAATTGCCTGCTCCTCCTTCTTACCCTTTTTGAAGATTGGAGTGACCTTTGCACTCCTTCAGTCCCCAGGCACATCTGCTATCCACCATACCTATCAAAGATGATGGAGAGTTGTCTGGCAATGACCTGTGCCAGCTCCCTCAGCACCTGCAGGTCCATGCCATCAGAACCCATGGACTTATGGATGTCCAGATTATTCAACTGTTTCTAACCAGTGTCATGGTGGGTCTGAATAGGCCAAAATAGACTTGTGCATGCCCTGGCTTGCCCAGATGTGTTTTCTGCTCTCCTTCCTGCTGTGGGGAATGTCAACCACAAGAGAGAGGATGGAGAACCTGGAGCCACTGAGTCTGGGGACTCTGGCCTGCCCAGACTTGTTTACATCCTGTGGTAAACAAGGTGCACATGCTTGGCTTGTGTGTGCCTTGTTCAGGGCCTGTGTTTTTACCAAATTTGGGTGGAGTAAGCCTATGGTTTCATTTAATATGTTCAAGCTGGGCTATCTGCCATTCTGATTAGCTACTCTGTGTCCAAAGGTCCATTAGTCTTGGGCTGTATTGATAAAAAGAGATGAGCAGACAATACAATGTGCTCTGTCATTGTATTTGTGCTTGCTTGCCTGCTGCTGTCTGCTGCCATGCTATGCTAAGCTATAAGCCAGTTCTGCCACAAAGTAACAAATCCTGATACTGGGGATTTGTTAGCCTGGAAACTCCACTGCCTTGAGTTCACCAGGAACAGGCTCTAAATGCCTCCACACAATTGACCTGCACAGCCAGCACGACATCGTGTTGAGACTGCACATCACAAGACATCCTGCCTATACCTGAAAGTCTCCTGCCAAGATGGAAAGTTCTGGAGATACACAGATCATCCAGAGGAGCTAAGGTAAGGTCAGAGATAGTCTACTTCTTTTCCCCAGCCTGTGAAGCCTGGGAAGAATCAGAAGCCTCAGAGGTTGATGAGACAGTAACAGAATTCCCTGATAGCATTTGGGTACTGTCTGAAGCTGTAGCTATCCCTGAGAGCTGGGAGATAATATTTTGTGAGTAAACACTTAAAGCCTCTTGTAATTCACCATTGCCTTCAACCATAAGCAGAAAGGATCCCCTTGAGTCCACCTAGTGGGCAAGCAGTATATTGACTGCAGGAAGCTTCTCTTCCAGTTCAATTAATGTTCTCTATACTTTGCTGGTTATTTCTAGATCTAGTTATTCCTCTGTATAACGTTTCCATGACTGTGCAAAGAAAATGAGTGGTTGAGGGTGGTGAGAGTTTTGAATATCAAAATTAATAAACATTATCACTTTGAAAATATAATCTTACAATCAATTAATTACTTCTCCATTACACCTAGTCCTCATCAACTCCTTTGTCATGCTTTCCTCTGGTGCTTCAGGTGTCAGGGGCTCCTGAGGACAGTCTCCAGCAGTATAGATGGAGATGAAGAAAGCAGTTTACATTTACTAGTAAAGTCTTAGGTCATGAAAGTTCATTTCAGGTCATGAATACTTTCTGGCTGCCTGCATGCAATCAGGACATTCAATCAACATCAGTGATGTACAGATGAGAAGGTAGAAGTGATACAGCAGCTGGTGGAAATGATATCAGTGCATCTGCCTGCTGATGACCATTTTGCATCTCCAGGTACAGCCAAAAATTTTATCAGTCATATTTCAATAGGGATGAACAGATGTAGGAACTGAAATAATTATGAGTAAACTAGGATGAAATCTAGCCCAAATGTGTCCTGAAGACTCAAACAATGACCATGGAGAGACAGGATTTATGTTCTAATTGGAGAGAGAGAGTAAGCTAGGAGCATTGCCATGGTAGTAGGACCACCCTAAACACTTTACTATAGATATGTACTCACTTTCTCTCTTGCCTTCACAGTGATTCACAGAACGATCTAGGTTGGAAAAGACCTCCAGGATCATCAGGTCCAACCTCTCACCTAACCCTTCTAACTAACTAATCCCTGGCACCAAGTGCCTCATCCAGCCTCCTGCTCCAAGCTCCCAGACCACTGACCCAGGCCCTAGAAGTAGCACTGTGAACAGATGACAGCTCCACGCAGAGCAGTGCCCAGCAGTGCTGCAGAGACACAAGCAACTGCTTCAGACCTTTCTCAGCCCCAGAGTCTGCTCCCTTCAGCAGGCAGGTGCTCTGCAGCAGTGGCTGGCACTGGTTCTGCAGGGCTCAGCAGGCCTCTGAGCATACCCAGCCAGAGAAAAGCCCAAGCAGAAGCTGCTCACTTGTGGCTCAGTAATACTCTGCACTGGTTAGACCACACCTTGAGTGCTGTGTTCAGTTCTGGGCCCCCCAGTTTAGGAGGGACACTGAGATGCTTGAGCGTGTCCAGAGAAGGGCGACGAGGCTGGGGAGAGGCCTTGAGCACAGCCCTACAAGGAGAGGCTGAGGGAGCTGAGATTGGTTAGCCTGGAGAAGAGGAGGCTCAGGGGTGACCTTATTGCTGTCTACAACTACCTGAGGGGTGGTTGTGGCCAGGAGGAGGTTGCTCTCTTCTCTCAGGTGGCCAGCACCAGAACAAGAGGACACAGCCTCAAGCTGCACCAGGGGAGATTTAGGCTGGAGGTGAGGAGAAAGTTCTTCACTGAGAGAGTCATTGGACACTGGAATGGGCTGCCCAGGGAGGTGGTGGAGTCGCCGTCCCTGGGGCAGTTCAAGGCAAGGTTGGACGTGGCACTTGGTGCCATGGTCTAGCCTTGAGCTCTGTGGTAAAGGGTTGGACTTGATGATCTGTGAGGTCTTTTCCAACCCTGATGATACTGTGATACTGTGATTTAATTACATCATATAAAGCAGAACAGCTTTGATATGGTAGCAAAAGAGAGCTTTTCCTAGTTTACACTGAATTTGGTGATCTGACTAATTGTCTCAGGAGAAAACTGATAGAATTCTAGCTTCTGGGATGACTGCCCTGCACAGAGGTTGTTTTGGAAAAGGCAAACACCTCTTCTTCATCAGTTGTGGGTGGTTAATTGGTAGTCCTTAAGACAGTCGATAGTATCTGACATGGTGGGGAGAAGGGGTTATGATCACTGTTTTGTTCGTGGCTCTTGATAGGGATGTCTGACTTGTACCCTTAACACTATGGCAGTCCTGGGCTGGAGTAGATCTGCAGGAAACTTTACTCCTGGTCAATTGGTGCTGCAATATAACCTAGCAACTGCACGACCTGAGTCTGTGAAAATCCATTTTGGACTTTGTTACACACAAAGACTCTTCGTTAGGATATGGGCATTTGACTGCTTAATGGATTTAGCTCCAGGTGAATTCTTCATGATAATGCTCGCAATAGATCTGAACTGCTCTCGTTTTTTCCTGCCATATTACTTGAGTAGCTGGGGGGAAAGGAAGATGACTGTAAATGATGATAATGGCAGTGCTGCCAGGCACTTCCAATTCTGAATTATCTTCAGAACATGAGAAGAAAGGACAATAACTGGATTTAGAAATGAAATAGAGGAAAGACAATAGATTTTGAAAGGAGATGTGGCTTAGAAGATGTGTCCAGATGATAAAATGTTTACGATTAATACTCCTTCCTTTGGTCTTCAGGTACCAGATGGTGGAGTTTAGGATTTTGTGTGGTAAGAACAGAATATCAAGAAGGATCATAACCTTGGAATTCAGCAGGGCCAACTTTGGCCTTTTCAAGCAGTTCCTAGGGGAAATCTCATGGCACAGGATACTAGAAAGCAAAGGGGCCCATGATAGTTGGTTAATATTCAAGGACCACTTCTTCCAAGCTCAAGATGAGAGCATTCCAACAAGTAGGAAATCAAGACAGGGAGCCAGGTAAACAAATAATTGCTGAGAGCTGATCTGAAAGACACATTCAGACCCAGTACAAGTTTGACAAGAGCTACAAAACAAATGTGCTGAGAAGAGACTGATATTATCAAACTTTGAAAGAAATAAACACAGCTTTGGCAAGGAAGTGGGTTCATACTTACTGTTTGTGGGGCTCCATGTAAGGGCTCTGCCCTATCTAGTGACATACAGCATTGCTGTTGTAAATAGTCTTATGAATTCACAAAATCACAGAATCATAGAATCAAACAGGTTGGAAGAGACCTCCAAGATCATTCAGGCCAACCTAGCACCCAGCCCTGTCCAGTCAACTAGACCATGGCACCGAGTGCCTCAGCCAGGCTTTTCTGGAGCACCTCCAGAGACAGTGATTCCACCACCTCCCTGGGCAGCCCATTCCAATGCCAATCACTCTCTCTGCCAACAACTTCCTCCTAACATCCAGCCTAGACCTCCCCCAGCACAACTTGAGACTGTGTCCCCTTGTTCTGTTGCTGGTTGCCTGGCAGAAGAGGCCAACCCCCACCTGGCTACAACCTCCCTTCAGGTAGTTGTAGACAGCAATGAGGTCACCCCTGAGCCTCCTCTTCTCCAGGCTGCACACCCCCAGCTCCCTCACCCTCTCCTCATAGGGTTTGCGTTCCAGGCCCCTCACCAGCTTTGTCACCCTTCTCTGGACACATTCCAGCACCTCAACTTCTCTGTTGAACCAAGGGGCCCAGAACTGGACACAGTACTCAAGGTGTGGCCTGACCAGTGTTGGGTACAGGGGCAGAATAACCTCCCTTGTCCTACTGGCCATACTGTTTGTGGAAGGGGTCAGAGTATTTGGACTGAGAATAAAAGCAAGGGTTTTTCATCTGCCACTATAGAGGGAATGGAAGGATGGCTTAATGGACTGTGGTGCCTTAAGCACATGTGTTATGAAACAGAATCAAAATCAGAAGTGTTCAGTGACAGAAAATTGAAATCTCTAAAGTCACATAGTCATTTGGCCTTAGTCTATGAAGTCACTTCTGCTTTATTTGCATTTTAACAAACCCATTCATAGGACTTCATGGTTTTTTATGAACCTAGAAATAGTTTCAGAAGTTCACAAATCCAGAAGATTTGCCCATTCCCAGTGTAGCTCTGAATAATTGGAAGAGATTAGATTTGCTTTGTTTTGCAGAAGAAGAAACCACACTGCCTGTTCTTAGGATTGCTTTTCAAGTGTTTCCTTTTGATCTCAATGTTCTCCAATTGATGTCAATTAATGTCAAAATGACTGCTTTCTATTTTCCCACCATTCCTTAAAGCCTTTCCAAATAATGATCAGTGGACTGTAATATCTTGCCCACCCATATGTGCCCAGCCCTACACACTTTTGGAGTGTAGGCAGAACTGACACTGTAAAGATACTTATCCTGTTCCTGAGGCAACTGAAAAACAGATTAATTTCTAATTTTTTTTGTAGTAGCTGTAAGGAAGCTGCTTAAAGATGAAAGCAAAGTTCTTTCTTGTTGAGAAAAAAAACACAATAGTTTGAATCATAGAATCATAGAATCAACCAGGATGGAAGAGACCTCCAAGATCATCCAGTCTAACCTAGCACCCCGCCCTAGCCAGTCAACTAGACCATGGCACTAAGTGCCTCAGCCAGGCTCTTACTGAACACCCCCAGGAATGGTGACTCCACCACCTCCCTGGGCAGCCCATTCCAATGCCAATCACTCTCTCTGGCAACAAATTCCTCCTAACATCCAGCCTAGACTTCCCCCAGCACAACTTGAGACTGTGTCCCCTTCTTCTCTTGCTGGATGCCTGGCAGAAGAGACCAACCCCACCTGGCTACAACCTCTCTTCAAGTAGTTGTAGACAGCAATAAGGTCACCCCTGAGCCTCCTCTTCTCCAGGCTAAACACCCCCAGCTCCCTCAGCCTCTCCTCACAGGGCTGTGTGCCAGGCCCCTCACCAGCTTTGTCACCTTTCTCTGGACACATTCCAGCACCTCAACATCTCTCTTGAATTGAGGAGCCCAGAACTGGACACAGGACTCAAGGTGTGGCCTGACCAGTGCTGAGCACAGGGGCAGAATAACCTCCCTCATCCTACTGGCCACAGAAGTTTGAAACTCCAAGATCAATGAAAGGCTGCCTTGGTGAAACCCTTTTTCTCTGTTATAACAGCATGCAAGTTCACAAATACCCAAAATAACAACAATAAAAAAGCCAGCTCCAAAACAATGTTTGTAGACATCTTGAAGACAAATAGCACAGAAATTCTTGCCAGGTGGTAATGTGTACCTTTAACAAAGAAGAAACATTTTCCTCTTCGTTTGCCTGTCTTGCTAATGAACCGAAGTGATGAGTTTGGCTAGAGCCCAGTGTTGAATGGGGAACAAGCTTCTTCTTGAGGTCACAACCATCATTTGTTGTGCTCCTTTTACTGTGTTTTTGATAATTACTTCATATTCCTAGAAAAGCAGCCCCTTTGTGCCAGGACTAGAAATTCTTTGCAGCTGCAGAGGAAGTTTAAGTTAACTTCCTTTTGTATGGCATTCTGGGTTAATTCCTGTCAGAAGGAAAAAACATTATTGTGTACCTAACAATATAAAGAGAGGAAACCAAACCTTATGCTTTGTGCACTCAGAAATATCACAGTACCACAGTATCATCAGGGTTGGAAGAGACCTCACAGATCATCAAGTCCAACCCTTTACCACAGAGCTCAAGAACTTTCTCCTCACCTCAAGCCTAAATTTCCCCTGGTGCAGCCTGAGGCTGTGTCCTCTTGTTCTGGTGCTGGCCACCTGAGAGAAGAGAGCAACCTCCTCCTGGCCACAACCACCCCTCAGGTAGTTGTAGACAGCAATAAGGTCACCCCTGAGCCTCCTCTTCTCCAGGCTAAACAATCCCATGCCTTTGACATAGATGATTAAAGTCAATCTCAGCACCATAGAATCATAGAATCAGTCAGGGTTGGAAGGGACCACAAGGATCAGCTAGTTCCAACCCCTCTGCCATGGGCAGGGACACCCTACCCTAGATCAGGCTGGCCACAACCTCATCCAGCCTGGCCTTAAACACCTCCAGGGATGGAGCCTCAACCACCTCCCTGGGCAACCCATTCCAGGCTCTCACCACTCTCATGCTCAACAACTTCCTCCTCACATCCACTCCCTACCTCCAGCTTTGCTCCATTCCCCCTAGTCCTGTCACTCCTTGATATCTTGAAAAGTCTCTCCCCAGCTTTTTTATAGGCCTCCTTCAGATGCTGGAAGGCCACAAGAAGGTCACCTGGGAGCCTCCTCTTCTCCAGACTGAACAGCCTCAACTCTCCAGTCTGTCCTGATAGGACATGCTATTAAAAAGGCTGATGAGAAATTGAAAAGCAGATCTACTT
The DNA here is from genome assembly GCF_015220805.1 of Pogoniulus pusillus. Classification (NCBI taxonomy): domain Eukaryota; kingdom Metazoa; phylum Chordata; class Aves; order Piciformes; family Lybiidae; genus Pogoniulus; species Pogoniulus pusillus. The sequence continues at coordinate 7,770,378 of NC_087266.1, forward strand.
TCTCACACTACTTGCAACTCGTTTGCAGAAGTCATTATCATATGAAATTAGTTCCTTGAAGGGGTTCTCAAAGACTGGAAAAGGCTTCCCAGGGAGGTGGTTTAATCCCCCTGAATACTGGAAGTGTTTCAAAGAGGCAGAGGTGTGGTGTTGAGGGACATGGTTTAGCCTCAGACTTGGCAGAAAATGATTGGATTTGATGAACTTAAAGGTCTTTTCCAACTGAAACAATTCTATGATTCTATGATGCTATGAAATTACTGAAGCTAAAAGCCAGGGGTGAAAAAAGGGGTTTAAAAAGCCTCATCTTTTTTAAGGATTGCAAGGTTATTTGGAATTATACTAATGGACATGTGGAATTATACTAACAGACCACTCCAGGAGGTGATGGAGTCGCTGTCCCTGGAGGTGTTTAAGAAAGGACTGTCCGAGGCACTTAGTGCCATGGTCTGATTGATTGGCTAGGGCTGGGTGCTAGGTTGGACTGGATTATCCTGGAGGTCTCTTCCAACCTGGTTGATTCTATGATTCTATGACATTAAGAACAAGATCAGGAAGAGTCTTTTGAAAGGGAGTCATGAAAAGGGGAGGGAGGCTTACTTATGGTGGTTTTTATTCTGGGAGCAGACAATGTGGGAATAAGCACAGGATGGTAACAGAGCCACCACTCAATCTTTGAGTTTTCTGCAGTCAGGATCCCTGGTGTCTGCTCTGCACTGCTGGTTTTCTAAAAGGTTTCTACACAGACTATTGGACTAGCAGCACACCTGCTCTTCTTGAACTCCTGTGGTATGCACCAGGAGATGTAAAAGAAATGATGTCCAAAACTAGTGCAAACTTCCAGCTGAGGCAGCAGGGTCTGACTGAAATTCTTGATTGTCTCCACAAAACCAATCACGTCAAGGAGAAAAGATCCTTCCTTTGCCTTCCCAACCTCTACCAGATGGTATCTTAAACTAGGTGCAGTTTGGAGACCCAAAACAGGAAGGACTGTGAGCAGCACATTCATTGCCATGGACTGGAACACAAACCCTATGAGGAGAGGCTGAGGGAGCTGGGGGTGTTTAGCCTGGAGAAGAGAAGGCTCAGGGGTGATCTTATTACTGTCTACAACTACCTGAAGGGGCATTGTAGCCAGGTGGGGGTTGGTCTCTTCTGCCAGGCAACCAGCAACAGAAGGGGACACAGTCTCAAGTTGTGCCGGGGTAGGTCTAGGCTGGATGTTAGGAGGAAGTTGTTGGCAGAGAGAGTGATTGGCATTGGAATGGGCTGCCCAGGGAGGTGGTGGAGTCACCATCCCTGGAGGTGTTCAAGAAAAGACTGATGAGGCACTTAGTGCCATGGTCTGGTTGACTGGATAGGGCTGGGTGCTAGGTTGGACTGGATGATGTTGGAGATCTCTTCCAACCTGGTTGATTCTATGATTCTATGATTCTATGACAGAAAAGTGACAGAACATTTGCCTGGCTAATTCTGTAGGCAGTTTTTGCTGTGACTGCTTTGTAAAGCTTTTCAAAATCAGAAAGGCTTCAGTCAGACATGAATACTTTGACAGGAAAATGAATTACAATATCCCCTCACCTGGACCTAGTTTCCTAAAATGACACCTCAAAAGCTCTCTTTGTGTTCTGATACTGCTTAAATTGACAATAATTTTCAGGGTTCTAAGAAGTCAATGGATTGAGTACAATGATTTCATCAACTCTCAATTCTAATTAAAATTCTGCAGGCTGGCAACATAAAATATGAGTCAAAGTAATAATCCAAGGTCATTTTGCTGCTGCATAAAGTAACTTATTTGAAGTGTCATGTTGATTAGGAATATCTAACAGAAAACACATGCTTGCTCCTTCCCTGCATTGATGGTTGAGTGGCTTATTAGCTTGAAGGACAGCTTTCTGCCCTTGTCAAACAGACCTTGTCAAGGGAAAGAAAAGGCATTTTGAAGTCTTAGCAAAAGACTGAACACAGGAAAAAAAAGTCTTATTGTGGGGGATTCATTAAAAAAAATAATCTGTTCCTTATTTAGAACTAATGAGAAGTATTTGTAACATTAATATATTGCTTACTGGGAGGCAGCTGTTTAATGAGCACAGTGCCTTGAACTCTCCTAAGAACGGCAGCAAAAAGAGGGATGTGCAGAAATGTTTGTTCTGTCAATTCTCGTTTGCTGCCTGTTCCCCTTCCAGGGACTGCCACGCAGTATTGTCAGAGCTTTGACTCTAATGAGGTGTAATGTGATTGTACATGTGAAACTCCTGTGGGTTGTTTACCAATAACACTTAGGGCAGAACAGCAGCAGGACTGTTGTAATGAAGGGTGAGCGCTGAAAAATGATGGCTGTCTCTGGTGAAGAATCATAGAATCACAGAATCAGGCAGGGTTGGAAGGGAACACAAGGATCATTTAGTTCCAACCCTCCTGCCATGGGCAGGGACACCCTACCCTAGATCAGGCTGGCCACAGCCTCATCCAGCCTGGCCTTAAACACCTCCAGCCATGGGGCCTCAACCACCTCCCTGGGCAACCCATTCCAGCCTCTCACCACTCTCATGCTCAACAACTTCCTCCTCACCTCCACTCTGAATCTCCCCACCTCCAGCTTTGCTCCATTCCCCCTAGTCCTGTCACTCCCTGAGAGCCTGAAAAGTCCCTCCCCAGCTTTTCTGTAGGCTCCTTTCAGATACTGGAAGGCCACAAGAAGGTCACCTCAGAGCCTCCTCTTCTCCAGAGGTGCCAAGCCTTTACTTTTGACAAAATGTACAACATGCACAATGCATTTACCCCTGGATTAGTATTAACCCAGGCCAATTGATCCAAACCAGAAATCCAATGTGAGGAAAAAGTATGGCTAAAATCTCATGTGCTAGTTTGAGCCTAGCTGGGATATAAATAAAGATGTGATGGTTTAGGTGATACCTGCCCCCCCCTCCTTGTGAAAATCACCCTGACTGATCTGGGAAGTGAATGAAGCTTTATATTAACAGCTTAGCACAATAGACAAGCAGATATTTACAATACATCCAGCTATAGACAGAAACACACAAGTTCAAAAGCAATACAGAAACACAACAGCCCTCCCAGAAACCAGAGTCCCCAGGAGGGGCTCCCAATCACCTTTTCACCTTCTCCCACCCCTCTACCTTACCCCAGACTTTGCCTTATGTTCAAGGTAGTTTGGAGGGTCAGCCGGGGAGAAAGAAGCAGGTGGATCAGTCAGGTAGCAAGTTAGGTTAGAGACAGAAGTTCATGCAGCCCTGAGAGACAGAGAGCAACTCTGCTATCTATGTTTTTGTTCTTGTTCTTATACATCTCAGCAATCCTATAAGTGAAGCAGACATTACCATTGTTTCCTTTTAATAGCCTGTTATCTAATTCTTCTCACCAAAATATCCCAGCTAGGCTCAAACTAGCACATCTCATGTCACAACAGCATAGAAATAAATTAAGATGTCTCAAATTTAAGTTACTTTTCTATTCCTCAGAGGCTCTGAAACCAGTGGACTTCAAACTAAATTTTCTAAGCCTGTTCTCCTTGCATGAGAACAGACAAATTTTAGAACACCTATCTGCCTTTATCCTCATTTGAGCAACTTTTTTTGAGGCTGAATTTCTGGGAGTTTTTTTTTTTCTTAAGTTTGAAATTTGTGATTATTTTAGCATCACAGTTTCCTATCTGTGTTTGTGTTTGCCCTGGGGGTCGTAAGCAAGGCAATGGAAGAATCTGTGCGAGGCAAAAAGGAGAGAGTGTTCTTCACTTGGCTTGTCAATAATGATTCCTTGTAAGTCACTGGCAAAGACAAGGCAGGCTGGAGATTCCAAATGTGATAACAGTTCAAGTAGCCTCCAGGTTTCTTTAAAATGAAAAGAATTTCTGTTTGGCTGATTCTTGATCAGTGCAACCTTGCTGGATCTTAGTATCTTTTTTCTTGGGCATCTAATATATTTTTCAGCTCACAAAGAGGATAATTATTTACCTCTGAATTTCTTCTGTTTTCCTGACATGTGGACTGTTGGTTCAAGAAGTATGTTGGATGTTATGATAAAGGTATTGGTCTTGTGTCAGGTAATCATATTGGTAATCCTATTTAAAGAAATGGCCTTCCCTCTCCTGTAGTAGAAGATAGAATCATAGAATCAACCAGGTTGGAAGAGACCTCCAAGATCATCCAGTCCAACCTAGCATCCAGCCCTGGACAATCAAACAGACCATGGCACTAAGTGCCTCAGCCAGGCTCTTCTTGAACACTTCTAGGGATGGTGACTCTACCACCTCCCTGGGCAGCCCATTCCAATGCCAATCACTCTCTCTGCCAACAACTTCCTCCTAACATCCAGCCTAGACCTCTCCTGGCATAACTTGAGACTGTGTCCCCTTCTTCTGTTGCTGGTTGGCTGGGAGAAGAGACCAACCCCCACCTGGCCACAACCTCCCTTCATGTGTGTTTGATGCTGTCATGCCTTTCCCTGATTCTGTCAGCTGCTTGCTCTTTGTGACAGCTTTTCACATACTAAGGTGTATATAAAATGTTCTTATGAACCACTGTGGCATTATTTGCCATTTCCAGTGGGGTTTGGACATTTACTCCCTTGAATCTACTGCAAGTGTCAAACATTGCAGGTCTCTGTTGTGATGGTGATCTCTGCACCAAGTTAAAAGTGGAGGCGTTGAGTTTTGAGAGCTGTTTCATGTAGCATTTTTTGTCTCCACTCTTCAGTAGTGAGCCAGTGCTATTCTGTAGGGGTTGCACAGCTCTGCAATCTCAGGAGGCTCTTATGCCCAGAACTTCCTGTGCTCCCCCAGCAGCTCTGCCCACAGAATTACACAGTCCAAACAGAATTCAGTTTGCCTGTGTTTGTGTGTAACATTTCAGTCAGCAGCATATTTGACACCTGACTCTTCTTTCTAGGAGCAGTGAAACCCACAAACTCCTTTTACTTTGCTCTCTCAGTGTTCCTTTCCAAGCTGGCAGTCAGTTATGTTTGATTTTGCACTTTAAAAATTACATTCTTTTTTTTTAAATTATATGCTGAGGCCACACCTTGAGTGCTGTATCCAGTTCTGGGCTCCTCAATTCAAGAGAGATGTTGAGATACTGGAAAATGTCCAGAGAAGGGCAACAAAGCTGGTGAGGGGCCTGGAACACAGCCCTGTGAGGAGAGGCTGAGGGAGCTGGGGGTGTGCAGCCTGGAGAAGAGGAGGCTCAGGGGTGACCTCATTGCTGTCTACAACTACCTGAAGGGAAGCTGTAGCCAGGTGGGGTTGGTCTCTTCTGCCAGGCAACCAGCAATAGAACAAGGAGACACAGTCTCAAGTTGTGCTGGGGGAAGTCTAGGCTGGATGTTAGGAGGAAGTTGTTGGCAGAGAGAGTGATTGGCATTGGAATGGGCTGCCCACCATTGGAATGGGTGGTGGAGTCACCGTCCCTGGAGATGTTGAAGCAAAGCCTGGCTGAGGCACTTAGTGCCATGGTCTAGTTGATTGGATAGGGCTGGGTGCTAGGTTGGACTGGATGATCTTGGAGGTCTCTTCCAACCTGGTTGATTGTATGATTCTATGCTGCTCCTCAGAGTGCTGCAAGCAAAACAACAAAGGAAATATCAGGTCATAATGCAAAATGTGAAGATTTTGCAGATCCAGTTCTGACTCCATCAATGTCTTACCATGGAAAGTATCACAGGGGGCTTGTGGCACTGAGGAATCTCACAGAACCACAGAAGCAGTATCCAGGCTGATGCTGGTTTCTTCTCAGGGGTAATTTGAGACAGAACAAGAGGGAATGGCGTCAATCTGAGACTGGGTAAGTTTAGATTGGACATTAGGAAAAAGTTGTCCATGGAGAGAGTGGTCAGGCACTGGAATGAGCTGCCTAGGAAGGTCGTGGAGTCACCAACTCTGGATGTGTTTAAGGGTCGTTTCGATGTGGTGCTTAGGTTTAAGGTGACTCTTGTAGAGTAGGGTTATAGGTTGGACTTGGTGACCCTCAGGGTCTTTTCTAGCCTGGATGTTTCTGTAATTCTGCGATTCATTGAGAAATTAATGTTCTAATTAAAGGGCAGTTGGATGGGATAGTACAGAGTCAGGCTGTGATGCAAGGAGTCTATTAAACAGCTGTTGCAGTCGAGTCAAGCCTTACCTTGATTCCACTTACTATAGATAGATTTGTGTTTCCCATAAAGCAAGGTCATGCTGATGAGTGCTGGAAAGTGGGAAGCCAGGAGAGGGTTTACATACATAGGAGAACTGTAGCTGAAATGGAGAAAAGACCAAAGCTCTGAAACAAGTAGGAAACTCTTCTCACAAGCTGCACAACTCTAATATCTGGGAGGAGGTGAGAAAAAAGGTTTTCCAACCTGAATGATGCCTGAAAGAGGTCTAGAATTGCAATCAGGGAGACATCATATCTCTGGGATGGGTCTGACTGGCTTCCTGGATGAGGAGCAGGTGATTCAGGACACTTTGGGTTAAATGTGATGCTGATAAGCCTGCACTGGAGCCAAAAAATAACCATTCTTCTACAAAACCCGTAGTGTTTTAGTAACAAGAGAGCAGAGCAAGAAATGACTGAGAACCAGAAGAAAACCTTTGTTTAACTGATACTTTAAAAAAGAAATCCTCTTAAATGTCCTTTTCCTTATTCATTTTTACTTGATTCCTCATTTTTCCTTCTCCACATCCCTAAGATGAATCTAAAGTGTCATTTTTCTTCATGCAGTGCCTGCCTAGTTTTTTGGCTTGGTGGCATTCACGGGCAGCTAGATTTCCTTTTGAAGTTGAACACTAACTTTCAAAGTGTGATTTGGAATCAATTTTAATGCTCCTTTACTGAAGTTCTTAATTCAAAGCTAAAATTTAAGCAGGCTGGCTCTCTTAGAAGCCAGTGCCACAGGGAGAAGGAAGGGCAAATGTGATCTAAGTTACTTTCCAAGAGACTGAACATCAAAGAACAATCACTACCCATTCCCTGAGCTATGCAGAAGGCTAGATTTCTTGGGCAGATTTAGTATTATTTGAAGATCTTGATCTCAGAACAAAGGTTTTCAAGTAAGATTAGGGTTTTTTTTTTGGTCATTCTGACTAGCAATGCACTACAGTGACCAGTCAAAGGGAGTGAAAGTTTCTGTTATTATCTTCTGGGTTTTATATGAGGAGAGGCTGAGGGAGCTGGGGGTGTGCAGCCTGGAGAAGAAGAGGCTCAGGGCAGACCTCATTGCCGTCTACAACTACCTGAAGGGAGGTTGTAGCCCTGTGGAGGGTTGGTCTCTTCTCCCAGACAGCCAGCAATAGAACAAGGGGACACAGTCTCAAGTTGTGCCAGGGGAGGTCTAGGCTGGATGTTAGGAGGAAGTTGTTGGCAGAGAAAGTGATTGGCATTGGAATGGGCTGCCCAGGAGTCACCATCCCTGGAGGTGTTAAAAAAAGCCTGGCTGAGGCACTTAGTGCCATGGTCTAGTTGATTGTCTAGGGCTGGGTGCTAGGTTGGCCTGGATGATCTTGGAGGTCTCTTCCAATCTGGTAGATTCTATTCTATTCTATTCTATTCTATTCTATTCTATTCTATTCTATTCTATCCTGTTCTATTCTATTCTATTCTTTTTCTCTAGCTTAGCTAGAAGTTTTCAAACAAAATGGGATTTCCTTTGGCCCAGTTATTGCTTCCTGCTGCTCTTCTCCAGCCTGGGGCTTAGAAACATTTTCAGCAGCTTGTCTTAAAGCTTGGTTTCTAACAAAACTAAGCTGCTACTGCTTGGCTTGTTCTAGATTTCACTTTTACTAGGCATTCATTTTATTTGCAATATTTGAGTTTAGAAAGACATTTGAGCAGAGCAGAGGAGATGGAAGGAAATAATGAGGAGAAAATTATTATAAGAATTGGGCTTCTTTCCTTCCTTTCCTTTCTTCCCTCTTTCTTCACTCTCCTGCTCAGCTCCCACAGCCAAAGCAGCAGTCAATATTCCATCAAGGCTTATCAGCAGTATTCACATTCAGCCCTGCTCAAACATTGCTCTGCAGTAAGACCAAGCACTTTGGAAATTGTACCTTGTCCTGTTGCATAGAAGTTTGTTACCTGCAAAATGGAAGTAACACCTAGCAATGTACAAATCCCACTTCTTGTCACAGCTCTCCTTTGGTTTATATTGCTCTATGCCTGAAACTACTGAAAAATATTACTTTTAATTGTTTGTAGGGAAATTTGATCTCAAAATCTTTTTTTTAGTGAATAAACCTGGAGAAGAGAAGCCAATTTTATTAATAAATACACTGTTAGGAAATTACTTCAGTTCATATTTTTGACAGATGCTGGGTAACAGCAATTACATATTGACTAGGTATGGATCTGACATGATCAAGTAATGGTTTGGAGTAATCCAGATCAAGTTTAGATCCTGCATGGGTGTGGGTGAAAACTTAGCTGTGATAACTCATGGGAGATTAAACTGAGCCCTAGGTTTAAAACTGCATATGAATGATCCTTTCTGGCATGCCCTCACTTACTGCAATCTGGGTCTAATCCCATCCTAATGACATACTAATTTTTTTCAGGTAAAATAGTTGGGGGGTTTTGGTGTTTCATGATTTTGAATCATTTAACATATTTTATCACTAGCTACAGCTCTGATTCAGTGAGCTTTGTCTGCATTTCACTTAGCTCTGAGGTGTTGGGATCAAGGTTAGATTATCAATGACAAATATCAGTTGAGCATGACCTCATTGCTGTCTACAGCTACCTGAAAGGAGGTTGTAGCTAGGTGGCGGTTGGTCTCTTCTCCAAGGCAGCCAACAATAAAACAAGAGGACACAGTCTCAAGCTGTGTCAAGGGAGGTCTGAGCTGGATGTTAGGAGGAAGTTGTTGCCAGAGAGAGTGATTGGTAGTGGAATGGGCTGCCCAGGGAGGTGGTGGAGTTGCTGTCCCTGGAGATGTTCAAGGAAAGTCTGGCTGAGGCACTGAGTGCCATGGTCTAGTTGACTGGACAGGGATGTGTGACAGGTTGGACTGAATGATCTTGGAGGTCTCTTCCAGCCTGGTTGATTTTGTGATTTTGTGTAAAACCAGCCAGCTTTTTTGGTCAGTCTCATATGGGGCACTCCTAGCTGAGTCAGGACACTGTCTGGTCTTGTTATCCTTCACTAGTTATAAACATCTCAACTAGATGTAATCATAAGTACAAAGGTTGCCAGCTAAATCCTCTTTGTATGTAGGGAAGTTGTGCTCCTTCTAACACTCCAGTTAGTCTTACAGTCTTTTTGTTACTGTAATGAGTTAGAGTAGATCCCCCCCCAGTAACTTATTATAAACCTGCCCCAGAGAAAGTAAATTCACTACAATTCAGAATTTGGAAACTCAGAGAAATTAAATTGTATTTCTACAGTTTAAACAAAATGCAACGGTATAGAGAGAATAACCTAAGGGCTGCATCAGGAGAAGTGTGGCCAGCAGGTTGAGGGAAGTGATTCTCCCCCTCTACTCTGCTCTTCTGAGACCTCACCTGGAGTACTGCATCCAGTTCTGGAGCCTCCATTACAAGAAGGATGTGGAGATGCTGGAGTGTGTCCAGAGAAGGACCACTGGGATGATCAGAGGGCTGGAGCACCTCTCCTATAGGGACAGACTGAAAGAGTTGGGGCTGTTCAGTCTAGAGAAGAGGAGGCTCTGAGGTGACTTTTTATGGCCTTCCAGTATCTGAAGGGGGCCTACAAAAAAGCTAGGGAAGGACTTTTCAGGATATCAGGGAGTGAGAGGACTGGGGGAATGGAGCAAAGCTGGAGATGAGTAGGTTCAGACTGGATGTGAGGAGGAAATTGTTCATCATGAGAGTGGTGAGAGCCTGGAGTGGGTTGCTCAGGGAGGTGGTTGAGGCCCCATCCCTGGAGGTGTTTAAGGTCAGGCTGGATGTGGCTGTGGTCAGAGTGATCTAGGGTAGGGTGTCCCTGCCCATGGCAGGGGGGTCAAGATTAGACAATCCTTGTGGTCCCTTCCAGCCCTGACTGATTCTACGATTCTATTCTATGTCTGAGACATCTTCCATTGGTAAATACTAATTGATTTAAGAAAAGAGACAGTCATAGACTAGACATAGGTGATCAATTCTAGATGCAACTATTTCATTATTGGGAGGATTTGTTTTCACAGAAGAATGAAACACCTCTTTGTAAGTTGGTCCATAAATAAAAGACAAATCTTTTTATCCAGTATTTATGATCTTAAAAGGCCAATAAGATATAAAGGACAGTTACTCTTTAGAATGGAACTCAAATAATTGTGGATGATGACATTTTTCTTTTCAACAGAAAAGACATAGAAAGCTTCAGTCATTGTCTATATGACTAAAATGCAGTCTTCCCCCCCTTGATTTAAAAAATTCCCACGGATTGGCATCCTGCAAAGTACTCTTGTTGAAGTGGTAATTTAGACTTTATTGCTGACTGATGGTTGGACATTTGCTCATCGTTTGTAATGAAGCAATTCTTCTTAGCAGTGAGTCTGCAAAGCAGATCAATGACAGTCGTTTTCCTTTAAGAAAATCATCATGTAAGTTAGATAGAGGGAACTGAAGGTGTGAGGAATGAGGGCATGAAAGTAGCACTTTCTGAAAGCACAGAATTCCTCAGTGTTTTTACAAATCAGTAATTGTTTGTAGAAGAAGAGAGGATGATTTTTCTCCCCTTTTGTTAGCAGAATACGTGTGGAGACAGGAGACTTCACCGTATATATCTGCTAGATGATAAAGTTCTGTTGCACTCTTTCAATTGACATCACAGTCTCAAGCATTCTCAGGATCACTTGGTGTACATTAAAGAGAGTTCATCATATATATCTGCTAGATGATAAAGTTCTGTTGCACTGTTTCTATTAACATGGCAGTCTCAAGCATTCTCAGGATCACTTGGTGGTCGTTAGAGTTCATCATATATATCTGCTAGATGATAAAGTTCTGTTGCACTGTTTCTATTAACATGGCAGTCTCAAGCATTCTCAGGATCACTTGTTAGTTGTTAATGTTTCAGAGAAGGGGAATGAAGTCATAACTGATAGAGTTGTCATCTGTGGAGACATCTCAGGCAAAGAACAAGATGTGCAAATCTGTTAAGTGGTTGTTAAGTCTTATATTTCCCCCCTCTTTGTCAAACACAGGCTCTTCATCTGGATGCCAGGTCCAGCCCAGGCCATTGGGCAGATGCTTGAGTAGTATCATAGATGTGTTTGGTGAGATTCAGTTCTCTTGCACCACAAACCACCAGTAATCACATTTTTCCTTTGCTTCCCTCCTCGTTCAGATCTGAAACTTACATTAGTCCACTTTTTACAACTATGCTCTCCATAATGTGCCTAATGTAGCCTCTGGACTTGAAGCCCAGAACTTGAGACAGTGTCCCTTCGTTCTGTTGCTGGGCACACTCAGCTTATTGCAGCTACACTTTTGTTCAGTGGGGTGACAGGCACTGGAAGAAGTAATTACAGCATGAACGAGTATGTAGCATCTGTTTCTGTGTTGTCCATTCTTTACTTAGTCTTTGCTTCCACTCTTCCCAACATCCACATGTTCTAGGAGTTGGTTTGCTGCGTAGCAGATATGAAGAGGCAGTCAAAGGAAGCCACTCCCACATCTGCTGGGCTCTGCAGGACTAAATTACCACCAGGGCCTTTTGCATATTCTTTTTACCATCCTACTTGCTCTTAATGTGGCAGGAGACTTTTCTAGAGAACAGCTTTCCTTGAGGCCATCTGTTTCAGCCCTCATTGCTCCAGGGTGTCAGAGCTGGCTGAACGCTTCAGTGTAGCTGAAAAATACAGGTCTGAAATAATCATCTGGACTCATTTGATAGTCTGCTGGAGATCCTTCCCAAAGGTGATTCTTTCCTTTTCTCAAGGAGCTGTGGCTGAAAATGCCCATCTCTTTCCACTCCCTACAAGGCAATCTTGGACAATTAACTGTAACAACTCACATTCATTTTTGATGCATAGATTTTGGTGAGCTAATGGCGGAAGTTGCTGCTTAAGAAGGGAACACATTTGCCATGTAGAAAGTGTTACCATCACATCCATTTTCCAGATGGAAGGGCTGGGCAAAGAGGTTTCAACTTGCTTACTCGGTGTCCTGTAGTCAATTTGCAGCAGCAATAGGAACCCCATGCACTTTAGTACATTAACCATTAAATAAGCTATTAAGTTGCCCAGGCATTTAGGATTATATAATAGCATGAGCTGGCTGATGGCAGGTTGTCTTTAACACGTTTATAAATTCAGTGATTGAATTCATAGCTCAGATTTCAGTCCCCAATAACAAAACAATCTCTAATATTATGCAAATTACCTCCCAGCTGCTGGTTTGGGTGTTTGGTGGTTTGGGTTTTGTTTTGTTTTTCCTACTGATACTTAAATATTTTTGAAAGGTTGACAAAGAACTCTGCAAATGGTCAAACTGCATCTGGCATTGGCATGTGGACACAATTATATGACTGCAATGCATGTCATGTTTATGTCAGAATGCTGCATGAGTCACTATTCTGCCATGTTAAGGGAACCCTTGTTATTTTTAGAAGCTGGCTTATACACCAGCCACATTTCCATTTGCTGCCCAAGGGTGAAAGAGTAGCTCTCATTTCACTGACCATGCATGCTGCACCATATGTCCATCCCTGAACTCCTGCAAAGTTGGGTGAAAAAGGCAAATGCAAACTGAGACTTTCTTCTTCTCACTTTGCCTTTTCAAGCACAAGGTATTTCAGGAATTGGTTTCCTGGTTCATCTGTTAGTTTCCTCGGAGCCCAGATAGTCAGCCTGTGAGAGCAACAGGCTTGTGTGTTTATGGTGGCTTCAAAAGCAATCAATTCTTTAAGGGGTTTCTCCTGCTGACCCACCATTTTATCTTTCACAGATTCACAGATTGTATCAGGTTGGAAGGAGCTCTGTGATTCTCCTCCGTGACTCTCCATTTAATCCTTGCTGTGTAAACTTTCCCTGGCTATGGAGCACAAAGCTCAGCTCAGGAGAAGCTCACAAGAGCACAAATGACAGCAGAATCACTTCACAGGAGTCATACCCACAGGCTCAAGGACAAGATTTATTCCTGCTACTGCTAAGCAGTCAGACACAGAGTTCAGCTGCCATCATCTGGAGCATAGGATGTTGGGATGACTGCGGTGTGATGGAGATGAGTTGCTGCCTCCTTTGGGTGCAGTGTGCCACTTCAGACAGGCCTTTGTGCCACCCCTGGACTGCAGGAGCTGTTGGCATAGGTGGGCACATGGAGCCTGTGTGGTCCCGCTGGCAGTGCACCCTGGAGCTGGAGCGAGGAGGCTGGGTCAGGAGTGTGCTGCAGCTGCTGCCAGTGCATTCCACTAACTGCATGCAGAGCCACTGGTGTCTGGCCCGGAGTGGAGAAAAAGCCTTCTCCATGCTGATCAGCATCACGAGGATGCTGGAGAGATGCCCAAGTGCCTATAACAAGTCCAAAGTAAGAAGTCACCTCGATACCTACAACTATCACTGTAACAAATCTAACAACAACTATACCAATGGGTATAACAAGAACAAGAACTGTAACAATGATTCTAATGAACAACAGGTATAACAAGAATGATAATTGTCAACAACTCTAATCCTAAGAACAACTATAAGTGGAAACAGCTATAACTATCTGTAACTATAACAAGTTCAAAGTAAGAAGTCACCTCTATACCTACAACTATCACTGTAACAACTCTAACAACAACTATTCCAATAGGTATAACAAGAACAAGAACTGTAACAAGGACTCTAATGAACAACAGGTATAACAAGAATGATAATTGTCATCAACTCTAACCCTAAGAACAACTATAAGTGCAAACAGCTGTAACTATCTGTAACTACAACAAGTCTAAAGTAGGAAGTCACCTCTATACCTACAACTATCACTGTAACAACTCTAACAACAACTATTCCAATGGGTATAACAAGAACAAGAACAAGAACTGTAACAAGGACTCTAATGAACAACAGGTATAACAAGAATGATAATTGTCATCAACTCTAACCTTAAGAACAACTATAAGTGGAAACAGCTATAACTATCTGTAACTATAACAAGTCCAAAGTAAGAAGTCATCTCTATACCTACAACTATCACTGTAACAACGCTAACAACAACTATACCAACAGGTAGAACACGAACAGTAACTAACAACAACTCTAACTAACAACAGGTGTAACAGGAATAATTATTGTGAACAACTCTAACCCTAAGCTGTGAGTGTAAAGAGCTCTAACACTAAGTGCAACAACTCTAACTCTACCTATCACTACAGCAACTCTAAAGACAATTCAAAAGCATGGAGATGGAGCAGGGTTTCACTAGGTAGGGGGCCTCAGAAGGGTAATGTGACAAGCCATGGTGGTGCACATGAAGGAGACATTTCTTTGGAAGTCTCTTCCAGCTTCCTGGAGAAAGAAGGGGAGAAAAACAAACAGGAATTAGGGACAAGGGTCAGCCAAGAGAGAAGAGCTTGAAGAGGACCCAAGTCATCGCTGATCATTGTTCACCATGCATGTACAGCTCCTTCCAGGTGTTTCTAAGCATGCTCTGAACATTCCCATTTTCATTTTTCATGTGATGCCTCCTGCAGTTGGTGTATGCAGCAAAACTAAAGGCCATCTCTCTAGGAAGCCTGTGGCAGTGTTTGACCACCCTCACAGCAGAGAAACACTTCCTAAGATCGAGCCTGAACACTCCCTGATGCAGCTTACAACCGTTGCACAGGTGCTGGCTCTGGATGTCAGGCAGGAAGGGTCAGCAGCTCGCTCTCTACTTTGTCCCATATGCAGAATGTGGCATTTGGGTTAGTTCCACTTTGTGTGAAATGCCTCTGAGTATTAGACAGTATGGCCTCACCTAGCATTTCTCCAGGTCCTGAGGTCAGACTAACATGTTTGTACTTCCCTGGCTCTTGCCTCACAGCCTTCTTGTAAATGGGAGCAAGGCAGGAGAGTTTGCAGTCAGCAAGGAGCTCTCCAGACTGCCCACACCTCTGGTAGATGAGTGAGAGGAGTCCTGCTGTAGCAGCTGCTAACAAGTGCCAAGTGAAAAGTGCCTATGCTGGGGTGGGATTGCTCTCCTGACACACATGTCCTCCCAGGGGCACTGCAGAAACATTGCCTGTCCTCAGAACCCCATCATGAGCTTTGAAGGACAGACAGCAGAGTCTGCTACACACCTGGGCTCCTCCTTCTTCTTGCCTGCTTGGATTTCCTTCTCTGCCCAGGCCTGCAAACTCCTTCCAGCTTCTTCTTCTTCTTCTTCTTCCTTCCTGGCTCCTCATCACATCCCTTCTCAGAGGCTGCTCTTCTCTCATGATGGACTTGTGAAGAGCCTGGAGAACTTTCCATCCAATAGCATTGTGAGACAGGTAAAGCCATAGAATGATAGAATCAACCAGGTTGGAAGAGACCTCCAAGATCACCCACTCCAACCTAGCACCCAGCCCTATCCACTCAAGTAGACCATGGCACCGAGTGCCTCATCCAGTCTTTTCTTGAAGACCTCAAGGGACGGTGCCTCCACCACCTCCCTGGGCAGCCCATTCCAATGGGAAATCACTCTCTCTGTGAACAACTTCCATCATCCCCTTGCAGCAGCTCTGCTCTTTATCAAAGCTGCCTTCATTTTACCTGCTCTCCTCAGAGGAGCTCTTCAGGAGGCCCCTTCCAGGAGGAAGTGGAGGCACCTGCAGGAGATATGTTGATTTTTGAGACCTCAATTGAGGTAGCACTTTCTTCCAATTGCTACTTGAGCTCTGGAAGGCAGATCCCATGGGTGGCTTTGCTTAGCTCAGTTCAACTCAGCTCACTTCTGTTGGGATCACCACCCAAAGTGTGATGGTCATCTGGCATCAGCCTTACTCTGCACTTCTGCAGAGCTGTGGGCTGGCAGATAAGCCTGGTTGTCCCTGTGGCAGAAGCGACACCTTTGAGGGAGGAGGCTTTTGTTGTCATGGTGTTCGTGGACTCACGTACCTCTGTGGTTCCTGGCTCTTCCTCAGCTGATGGTCCATCTGAGCCAGGCACCTGCTCCTCTGCAAACAGTTCTCCCTGCAGCTCAATGAGCAGCTCCACCAGCTCTGTCACCTGCACACAGACAACCATTGGTTCCCACCTGGGAGGCTGAAGCTGAGCCAAAGAGCCTTTCTCACTGCTGAGCCTGGCTTCTGCACAGAAAGCTGCAGCTGTGGGGCTGCTCTTCCAGGCAGCTCCCCACCAAGTGTTTGCTGCAGAGAGGAGGCAGGCAGGTTCCCCTGAACAGCAAAGCTCAGCAGGGCCTGCAAGGCTGTAGCCAGCCGGGAAAGGCAGCATACCCTGCTTGTCACCTCCAGTAGCATCTCCAGGGGTGGCTCCTCCACTGGGCTCAGCAAGTTTGGCCCAACACAGATGGCAAGGCTCCTGGCTGTCATCCTGCTGCTGTCCGTGTTGCTGCTGATGTTATGCAGCAGGGACAGCAAGCTCTTGAGGAGAATGAGGTTGGCCTGGGGCAATTTGTTGGTGACCCTGAGCAAAGAGGAGCACAAGGTCAGAAAAATGGATGTTGTCAACACAGGCTGATGGCACCCAAGACCAGCTGCAGGAAGGCTCCCTGCCCACCTCCCTCCCTGCCTGCCCTTCTGGCAGGAATTCCTCGGTGGAGCAGCCCCCAGTGTGTGCAGGAATTGCTGCAAGGAGAGGAATGCTTTTGTGTGCCTCTTGCCCCCAGAGCTCCAGCCCTCAGCAGCTAGAGGTGGCTGGCAGCACACACAGCTTGGGCAAGGAGGCCACTGCTGTGCAGGCAAGTGCCAAGCTCTGCCAGTCTCTGAGGAGCAGGCAGGCTGCTGAGCACACTTACTCCTTCAGCGCCGCCAGCCTCGCCTGCCTGCTGCTCTTGTGCAGGGCTCCCATCCACTGCTGGTACAGCTCAGCCTCCAGCAGCTTGGAAGGGATCTTCCGCAGAAAGTCCTGCAATGGCAAAGGCTCTGGCTGAGGCTTTGCCCAGCCCTGGCTCGCCAGCAGCCACTGGCTTTCGGCTCCTGCTCTCACCGGTGCCCATCAGCACCAGAGAGCCCAGAGCTGCTGGGCTGCAGGTCAGCAGGCTTCACCTTCAGGGTGGCAGCCAGCAGGTGCACGGGCTGGCTCTGCAGGGGCACCTCCTGCCCGCTGTCCAGGGCCTCCCGGAGGGCCCCTAAGTCTCTCTCGCCAGCTGCCAGCCGGAAGATCCCTTCTGTGGATGGCCCCCGCTGGTGGAGCAGAGCCAGCAGGTCCTGCAGCAGACAGAGGGAGACAGCTGCCTGCCTGCCGCCCCAGCCCTGCCTGAAGGCTGCTCAGGGGCAGCAGCAAGTGTGGAGGGCTCCACAGCTCTCACCGGTGCGGGACAGAGGGTGGCAGGAGGATGGTGACATTGGGTCGAGCCCTACCCAGAGCCCCTCTGAGGGGGCCACCACTTGCCAGAGGAGCAAGCAGGATGGGGAAGCCCTGGGCAGGCTTTGCTTACCTGGATGGGCTGGGGCATCCTGCCATCCTGGCTGCACAGAGCTGCCAGGGGCTGGCCAAAGAGAAGACCTGAGCCACCAGTGCCCGATGGTCTGGGCACATCTACAGTGGTGGCTGAGGTCTCTCTTTGCCTAAAGGGCCAGGGCAGCCTCATTCTCCTTCCAAGAGTCAGCCTCATGCGTTCATGGAGCAGTGGCCTGGGCAGTGCTGGGACAGGTGGGCTCTGCTGCACGGGCTCAGGTTCATCCCTACAGAGCAGAGAGCACCAGGCATGAGCAGTGTGGCTGCTGTGGGTCCCAGCTGTGCTGAGGTGTCCCCGAGCCCTGACTGAAGCCTACCTGGAGCCCCTGCAGCAGTTCAGCTGGCCCATGCTGCCAAGATGTGGAGGAGCCTTGTATGGGATGCAATAGAAAACTAGGGAAGAACCGAGCTAACCCAAGGATGACAAATGGGGATGCTGGTGAAGAGGAGCTTGGCTCTCCTGCTGCCTCTCCTGTGTGCTCCCTGTAGGCACTGGAGCCGTTGCCAGGCAGCGCCAGGTGAAGGCAACAGTAGCCCAACGGTCACTCAAGGCAGGGGTGGGGGAGGGGCCCCGGAGGGCTCTCCCCAGCATGCCCAAGTCTCCCTCATAGTGGTCTCACCAGCACTGGGTACTTGCTGGTGAGGCTTTGCCCAGTGCAGCCCAGGGTACCACTTGCTGCCTTTGGGCACTGGCACCTTGCTGGCTGCTGCTGAGCTGGGACCTCCATGGCCTTTTCTGCCACCTGATCTCCAGCAGTCCCAGGACACACTGTGCCCATTCCAGTGCTATCCAGAGCCAGGCTCCTTCTCTCTGCAGGACTCCTGAGGCCACTGCCATGAGTGTGAGAAAGGCCCAGGCAGCAGCCCAGGTGGAAGAGCTCTCTCCTGTTCTGGGACAGGGAGACAGAGGATGCACCTTGGCAAGTTGTCCTACCTTGTTGGACAACCTTGTTTTTGTCTTCCAACCTTGTTGATTCTATGATTCTATGATTAGGAACTCAGGGACCTAAGAGACAAATTGCTCTTAGCTTGCCTTTTTTATTTTCCCTTCCCTTCAAAATGAAAATAGGAGGTTACAGATAGTACTGAAAGTGTTTTGGAACTTCTCCTCAGCATTTTCCTGGGGTGTAGTGATCACGAGTTAGTGGAATTTTCAATATACAGGGAGGTAGGGAGGCACTACAACAAAACCCACACCTTGGACTTTCAGAGGGCAAACTTTAATTTGCTTAAGAAACTTATTTCCAAAGTCCCCTGGGCAGCAGTCCTTAAAAACAAGGGGGTCCAGGATGGTTGGACCTACTTTAAACAGGAGCTTTTGAAGGCACAGGAACTGGAAGTTCCCATGTGCCGAAAGATGAGCCGGCGAGGAAGGTGACCAGCCTGGATGAGTAAACAGCTCCTGAAGGAATTGGGGGAAAAAAAGAGGGTGTATCACCTCTGGAAGGAGGGGAAGGCTTCTCCTGATGTGTTTAAGGAGATAGCCAGATTATGCAGGAGAAAAATTAGAGAGGCTAAGGCCCAGCTAGAACTTAGGCTGGCCACTTCCGTGAAAGCTAATAAAAAGCACTTTTATAAATGTATCAATGCTAAAAGGAAGGGCAAGAAGAGCCTCCACTCCTTACTGGACCAGGAGGGGAATACTATAACTGATGATGTAGAAAAGGCTGAGGTCCTGAATGCCTTCTTCGCCTCAGTTTTCAACAGTAAGGAGGGAGGAGTTCAGGGCAAGTGGCCTCTTGAACTGGGGGATGGGGTCGGGGAGCGGTGTGTTCCCCTGGAAATTCATGAAGAATTAGTTCAGGACCTGCTGAGCCACCTGGACACCCACAAGTCCATGGGACCAGATGGGATCCATCCCAGGGTGCTGAGAGAGCTGGCAGCTGAGCTGGCCAAGCCGCTCTCCATCATTTTCCAGCAGTCCTGGCTCACTGGAGAGGTCCCAGGAGACTGGAAAATGGCCAACGTGATCCCCATCCACAAGAAGGGTCGGATGGAGGAACCTGGGAACTACAGACCTGTCAGCCTGACCTCAGTGCCAGGGAAACTGATGGAGCAGGTTATCTTGGGGGTGATACGAGTGAACCTGAGGGATGGCAAAGGGCTCAGGTCCAGCCAGCATGGGTTTAGGAAGGGCAGATCCTGCCTTTCTAACCTGATCTCCTTCTATGATCAGGTGAGCCGCTTGGTGGATGTGGGGAGGCCTGTGGATGTGGTCTATCTGGACTTCAGCAAGGCCTTTGACACTGTCCCCCACAGCAAACTGCTGGCTAAGCTATCAGCCCATGGCGTGGATGGCAACACTCTGTGCTGGGTTAGGAACTGGCTGGAGGGCCGGACCCAGAGAGTGGTGGTGAATGGTGCCACATCCAGCTGGCGGCTGTCACTAGTGGTGTCCCTCAGGGATCTGTGCTGGGCCCCATCCTCTTTAACATCTTCATAGATGATCTGGATGAGGGCATGGAGTCAGTCATCAGCAAGTTTGCAGATGACACCAAGCTGGGGGCAGATGTGACTGAGTTGGAGGGCAGAAGGGCTCTGCAGCGGGACCTTGACCGCCTGGACAGATGGGCAGAGTCCAAGGGGATGGGGTTCAATAGCTCCAAGTGCAGGGTGCTGCACTTTGGCCACAACAACCCCATGCAGAGATACAGGCTGGGGTCGGAGTGGCTGGAGAGCAGCCAGACAGAGAGGGATCTGGGGGTGCTGATTGATACCTGCCTGAACATGAGCCAGCAGTGTGCCCAGGTGGCCAAGAGAGCCAGTGGCATCCTGGCCTGCATCAGGAATGGTGTGGTCAGCAGGAGCAGGGAGGTCATTCTGCCCCTGTACTCTGCATTGGTTAGACCTCACCTTGAGTACTGTGTTCAGTTCTGGGCCCCCCAGTTTAGGAGGGACATTGAGATGCTTGAGCGTGTCCAGAGAAGGGCAACGAGGCTGGGGAGAGGCCTTGAGCACAGCCCTGTGAGGAGAGGCTGAGGGAGCTGGGATTGGTTAGCCTGGAGAAGAGGAGGCTCAGGGTAGACCTTATTGCTGTCTACAACTACCTGAGGGGTGGTTGTGGCCAGGAGGAGGTTGCTCTCTTCTCTCAGGTGGCCAGCACCAGAACAAGAGGACACAGCCTCAGGCTGCGCCAGGGGAAATTTAGGCTGGAGGTGAGGAGAAAGTTCTTCACTGAGAGAGTCACTGGACACTGGAATGGGCTGCCCGGGGAGGTGGTGGAGTCGCCGTCCCTGGAGCTGTTCAAGGCAGGATTGGACGTGGCACTTGGTGCCATGGTCTAGCCTTGAGCTCTGTGGTAAAGACTCGATGATCTGTGAGGTCTCTTCCAATCCTAATAATACTGTGAATACTGTGAATACCGACCAGAGGAGCCGCTACCGTCAGGGTACCCTTGCAGCTCGCCCTGCCGCTTGAGCTCGGCACCAGAGCTGCCGCTGCCGCTAGTCCTGGCTAGCTACTCTGTGCAGAACCGGCAGGTGTGCTCGGGAAGCAGGGCAAACCCCCTCCCATGCTCGGTACCTCCAGTTCCGCCACTGTAAAGTTAAGGCTAAGTCGCAGCGGGGGAAGGGCATCCCCATCGCCGCTCTCCGCCTCTTCCGCAGCGGAACACACTCCAAATGCATGCTCGCCGTTTGCAGCCTCAGCCTGCCCGTACTCGCTGCCTGTGCTGGGACAGGAAGGGTACCAAGGCACAGCCATTTCTTCCGCAGCCACCAGCTCATCCCCTGAATAGGGAGCGGCTGCGCCCAGCAAGAGGGAGGCGCAAACGGCCATCTGCCCGCCACTGAGGGCAGCGCTGCCTCCGCCTGGCGCCATCTTCGAAACGCTGCGGGGATCTGCGGGTCCAGGGGAGGCCACCGGTACGGCCGGAGCCGCCTGCATTTCCACTGCCCGCATTCCCACCGGCCGCGGATTCCCATCCAGAGGGGCAAACACGCAGGGGTTTGCCTGCTCCGCTCTGCCCCACCCCTCCAGCTAGCCCCGGGCAGGGCCGCTCGGCAGCCTGCTGTGGGTCAGCAAGAGCCGTGGCCGCTTCAGGGGCGGGGTCCCATAGCTTCCTCAGCCACCTCAGACACTCGCTTCTCCCCGCTTCCTTCTCCCCCCTCCGCCACCCAGGAGGGGAGCGGCTCACTTCTCCAAGCCTTCCAGTTCTCCATGCCAGCTTCACTAAGAGGCACCATTTCCCCTGAGCTCTAATTCTGTGTTTTTCTCCAGTTCAGTCCATGCACAACCAACCATCTCGTTCCCCGTACAGGCCACCAAAATTCTGTTGTAGGTTTTTAAAGGGAGCACGACAGAAGATTAAACTCTCACATCAAATAGGAGAGGAAACACAGAGTTATATTTAGAGAGAAAACAGTGACAGACATTACAAAAGCAATTACCTTGCCAAACCCCCTTGAAGCTTCCCCCATCCCCAAAAAAAGCTATATCTACATTCCCCAGTGCTCCAATCCTCCCTGTCCCAATGCCTCCACCATCCAAGAGGCCTACTGCTTACATGTGCCCGATAAATTGGCTCCCGCCACACACTCAGGGCAGGAGGAGGAGGAAAGGAGAGTGAACTGACCTTGTTGTCAGTCTATAAAGAGATAGCAGAATTATGGGATTGGGTAACAGTCTTCTAGTCCCAGGAAAAAAATTTAACCCTATAGCCTCAACCTGGGACACTATAGCTCCCCTGGCACAACGAAGAACTTCCTCCTAACATCCAGCCTAGACCTCCCCCAGCACAACTTGAGACTGTGTCCCCTTGTTCTGTTGCTGCTTGCCTGGCAGAAGAGACCAACCCCCACCTGGCTACAACCTCCCTTCAAGTAGTTGTAGACAGCAATGAGGTCACCTCTGGGCCTCCTCCAGACTAAGCAACCCCATCTCCCTTAGCCTCTCCTCATAGGGTTTGTGTTCCAGGCCTCTCACCAGCTTCCCTGGATATGTTCCAGTATTTCAACATCTCTCTTGAGGAGCCCAGAACTGGACACAGTGCTCAAGGTGTGGTCTGACCAGTGTTCAGTACAGGGGCAGCTGGCTCATCTTCAGCTACTATCTACCAGCACCCCCAGGTCCCTTTCTGCCTGGCTGCTCTCCAGCCATTCTGTCCCCAGCCTGTAGCACTGCTTGGGGTGGTTGTGGCCAAAGTGCAGAGCCCTGCACTTGGCCTTGTTCAATCTCATCCCATTGGCCTCTGCCCACCCATCCAGCCTGTCCAGGTCCCTCTGCAGGGCTCTCCTACCCTCCAACAGATCCACACCTGCTCCTAGCTTGGTGTCATCTGCAAACTTACTGATGCTGGACTCAATCCCCTGGTCCAGATCATCAATAAAGATATTGAACAGGTCTGGGCTCAGCACTGATCCTTGCGTGTTTGATTGTTTTGTTTGGTTGGGTTGTGGTTGTTTTGTTTTGTTTTGAGAAGATACTGCTCTCTAGAATTAAAAATTGCATATAAATCACTCAAACAGCATTAATTCCTCAAAATATTTCTCTTAGCCCAAATATTTTGGTCAATTCTGTGAATGCAAAGACTTTGTAATACTATAAACAGCCTTGAGATTAGTAAAGTAATTATAGAAATGAAAACAAAACAGAACCACAACTATGGAAACTGCTGTTTTGTTTTGGAGCTGTAGTGAGACCAAATCCATGGGGACAATAAAAACAAAAGGTAGGATATAGGCTGAATCTCACTTTCTTTCAAACTGAGGTAACTTTGTCTGCAACTCCAGTGATGTCAGCAGAGCTCTTGGAGCTTTATTTCTAGTATATACAGGAGCTGATTCATTTCCATATGGCTTCAAATAAAGGTCAGTTTTAATGCTACTTACAATGGTTAATTGTCAGAGATGAAAAATATATAACTGTTAGACATGAAAAGTGTAACTGTCCCTTAACATGAATATTGTTATCTATATTGAAATCTGTCACCTCTCCTTCATTAAGTACAGTTAATTCATAGCCACTCTCTTTGGCCAGGTGTTGCTTTAAATCAGCTGCAACTACCTGAAGGGAGGCTGTAGCCAGGTGGGGGTTGGTCTCTTCCACCAGGCAACCAGCAACAGAACAAGGGGACACAGTCTCAAGTTGTGCTGGGGGAGGTCTAGGCTGGATGTTAGGAGGAAGTTGTTGGCAGAGAGAGTGATTTACCATTGGAATGGGCTTCCCAGGGAGGTGGTGGAGTCACTGTCCCTGGAGGTGTTCAAGAAAAGCCTGGCTGAGGCACTTAGTGCCATGGTCTGGTTGACTGGCTAGGGCTGGATGCTAGGTTGGACTGGATGATCTTGGAGGTCTCTTCCAACCTGGCTCATTCTATGATACTGTGATTAGTTGTTTTGAAGCATTATTCAGAAATTTGCAGCATATTGATATTCTTCTCCAGATTCCAAATCTGGTTTCCCTCTTGTAAACTGCAAGCAATGCCAGCAAAATTGTACCAGCATAAAAAGTGATACAAAACATTATTCAGAGTGAGAGGAAATGAATGTTTGGAAATTACCATCTGTTTATGGACAGTTATTAGAGAACATGAGGGAGAAGTGAGTGTAGTTGCTGCGCATCACTGTACAGGCCAAATGTGAAGACCCAACCAGTGAGCCAGTACCAGGATGCTTCCTCTATTAGAAGAGCTCTACCCACGCAGGAAGCCAGTAGGTCATGTTTAGTCATCAGCCAAAAGTCATGAAGCAAGTGAAGACTGAGGCAATAGAATAAGGGAAAACCAATTCCTGTAGAAGAAGTATCACAGTATCACAGTTATGCCTCTTCCAGCAATCTCACACAGGGCTGTGTTTGCAGGTTCGCAGCTCCAGCCTGTGCAGGGCTGTGCCGGCAATGCAGGGGCCTGGGCTGTGTCTCTGCGGGAGGGACGAGTCCCTGCTGCGCGCTGCAGGCAGCTGGAGAGGCTGAGCGGCAGGCTGCGGCTCGGCTAGCTGCGGGCTCGGCTTGCTTGGGCCTCCTAGCTTGGTGCTTTGAGGTGCTGCAACCTCGGCAGCGGCTCTTGATACTTGTCCGGGTGAAACCAGGCAAAGTGCTCAGCGTCAGGGCCAGCAGCTGTAACAACAACTATACCAACAGCTATAGCAAGAACAAGAAGTGTAACAACTACAACTCTAACAACAACTCCAACTACCAAGAGGTATAACAAGAATAACAAAATTGTGAAACCTGTAAACCTAAACCAGCTCTAAGTGTAACAACTATAACTAACTGTAACTGCAAGTCTAAAGGAACTATCTGAAGCCATCAGTATACCTACAACTATCACTGTATCAACTCTAACAACAACTACACCAACGGGTATAACAAGAACAATAACTGTAACAACGACTCTAGTGAACAACAGGTATGACAAGAATGATAGTTGTCAACAACTCTAACCCTAAGAACAACTATAAGTGGAAGCAGCTATAACTATCTGTAACTATAACAAGTCCAAAATAAGAAGTCACCTCTATACCTACAACTATCCGGGCTGGATGTGGCTGTGGCCAGGGTGATCTAGGGTAGGGTGTCCCTGCCCATGGCAGGGGGGTCAAGATTAGACAATCCTTGTGGTCCCTTCCAGCCCTGACTGATTCTACGATTCTATTCTATGTCTGAGACATCTTCCATTGGTAAATACTAATTGATTTAAGAAAAGAGACAGTCACAGACTAGACATAGGTGAT
Organism: Pogoniulus pusillus; assembly: GCF_015220805.1. NCBI lineage: Eukaryota > Metazoa > Chordata > Aves > Piciformes > Lybiidae > Pogoniulus > Pogoniulus pusillus. The sequence goes on from NC_087266.1 coordinate 7,795,562, forward strand.
CAATTCTAGATGCAACTATTTCATTATTAGGATGATTTGTTTTCACAGAAGAATGAAACACCTCCTTGTAGTTTGGTCCATAAATAAAAGACAAATCTTTTTATCCAGTATTTATGATCTTAAAAGGCCAATAATCACAATACACAAAAGATATAAAGGACAGTTACTCTTTAGAATGGATCTCAAATAAATGTGGATGATGACATTTTTCTTTTCTCCAGGAAAGACATAGAAAGCTTGAGTCATTGTCTATATGACTAAAATGCAGTCTTCCCCCCCCCCGATTTAAAAGCTTCCCACTGTTTGGCATCCTGCAAAGTAGTCTTATTGAAATGATAATTTAGATTTTATTGCTGATTGATGGCTGGACATTTGCTCAACGTTTGTAATGAAGCAAATCTTCTTAGCAGTGAGTCTGCAAAGCAGATCAATGACAGTCGTTTTCCTTTAAGAAAAACATTATGTAAGTTCGATAGAGGGAACTGAAAGTATGAGGAATGAGGGCATGAAAGTAGCACTTTCTGAAAGCACAGAATTCCTCAGTGTTTTTACAAACCAGTAATTGCTTGTAGAAGAAGAGAGGATGATTTTTCTCCCCTTCTGTTAGCAGAATATGTGTGGAGACAGGAGACTTCACCGTATATATCTGCTAGATGATAAAGTTCTGCTGCACTGTTTCTATTAACATGGCAGTCTCAAGCATTCTCAGGATCACTTGGTGGTCGTTAAAGAGAGTTCATCATATATATCTGCTAGATGATAAAGTTTTGTTGCACTCTTTCAATTGACAGCACAGTCTCAAGCATTCTCAGGATCACTTGTTAGTTGTTAATGTTTCAGAGAAGGGAAATGAAGTCCCAACTGATAGAGTTATCATCTGTGGAGACATCTCAGGCAAAGAAAGAAAATGTGCAAATCTGTTAAGTGGTTGTTAAGTCTTATATTTCCCCCCTCTTTGTCAAACACAGGCTCTTCGTCTGGATGCCAGGTCCAGCCCAGGCCATTGGGCAGATGCTTGAGTAGTATCATAGATGTGTTTGATGAGATTCAGTTCTCTTGCACCACAAACCACCAGTAATCACATTTTTCCTTTGCTTCCCTCCTCGTTCAGATCTGAAACTTACATTAGTCCACTTTTTACAACTATGCTCTCCATAATGTGCCTAATGTAGCCTCTGGACTTGAAGCCCAGAACTTGAGACAGTGTCCCTTCGTTCTGTTGCTGGGCACACTCAGCTTATTGCAGCTACACTTTTGTTCAGTGGGATGACAGGCACTGGAAGAAGTAATTACAGCATGAACAAGTATGTAGCATCTGTTTCTGTGTTGTCCATTCTTTACTTAGTCTTTGCTTCCACTCTTCCCAACATCCACATGTTCTAGGAGTTGGTTTGCTGCGTAGCAGATATGAAGAGGCAGTCAAAGGAAGCCACTCCCACATCGTCTGGGCTCTGCAGGACTAAATTACCACCAGGGCCTTTTGCATATTCTTTTTACCATCCTACTTGCTCTTAATGTGGCAGGAGACTTTTCTAGAGAACAGCTTTCCTTGAGGCCATCTGTTTCAGCCCTCATTGCTCCAGGGTGTCAGAGCTGGCTGAACGCTTCAGTGTAGCTGAACAATACAGGTCTGAAATAATCATCTGGACTCATTTGATAGTCTGCTGGAGATCCTTCCCAAAGGTGATTCTTTCCTTTTCTCGAGGAGCTGTGGCTGAAAATGCCCATCTCTTTCCACTCCCTACAAGGCAATCTTGGACAATTAACTGTAACAACTCACATTCATTTTTGATGCATAGATTTTGGTGAGCTAATGGTGGAAGTTGCTGCTTAAGAAGGGAACATATTTGCCATGTAGAAAGTGTTACCATCACATCCATTTTCCAGATGGAAGGGCTGGGCAAAGAGGTTTCAACTTGCTTACTCGGTGTCCTGTAGTCAATTTGCAGCAGCAATAGGAACCCCATGCACTTTAGTACATTAACCATTAAATAAGCTATTAAGTTGTCCAGGTGTTTAGGATTATATACTAGCATGAGCTGGCTGATGGCAGGTTGTCTTTAACACATTCATAAATTCAGTGATTGAATTGGTAGCTCAGATTTCAGTCCCCAATAACAAAACAATCTCTAATATTTTGCAAATGACCTCCCAGCTGCTGGTTTGGGTGTTTGGTGGTTTGTTTGGTTTTTTTTTGTTTTTCCTACTGATACTTAAATAACTCTGCAAATGGTCAAACTGCATCTGGCATTGGCATGTGGACACAATTATATGACTGCAATGCATGTCATTTTTATGTCAGAATGCTGCATGAGTCACTATTCTGCCATGTTAAGGGAACCCTTGTTATTTTTAGAAGCTGGCTTATACACCAGCCACATTTCCATTTGCTGCCCAAGGGTGAAAGAGTAGCTCTCATTTCACTGACCATGCATGCTGCACCATATGTCCATCCCTGAACTCCTGCAAAGTTGGGTGAAAAAGGCAAATGCAAACTGAGACTTTCTTCTTCTCACTTTACCTTTTCAAGCACAAGGTATTTCAGGAATTGGTTTCTTGGTTCATCTGTTAATTTCCTCGGAGCCCAGATAGTCAGCCTGTGAGAGCAACAGGCTTGTGTGTTTGTGGTGGCTTTAAAAGCAATCAATTCTTTAAGGGGTTTCTCCTGCTGACCCACAAGACAGCATCATTACAGGCAACTGAAATTCTGAGGTTACCTACCTGTACCATCCCTGCTGACAAAATGCACAAGTCTGTTGGGACTCTTATTCACTATTCACAGTTTTGTGATCATTTTATCTTTCACAGATTCACAGATTGTATCATGTTGGAAGGAGCTCTGTGATTCTCCTCCTTGACTCTCCATTTAATCCTTGCTGTGTAAACTTTCCCTGCCTATGGAGCACAAAGCTCAGCTCAGGAGAAGCTCACAAGAGCACAAATGACAGCAGAATCACTTCACAGGAGTCATACCCACAGGCTCAAGGACAAGATTTATTCCTGCTACTGCTAAGCAGTCAGACACAGAGTTCAGCTGCCATCATCTGGAGCATAGGATGTTGGGATGACTGCGGTGTGATGGAGATGAGTTGCAGCCTCCTTTGGGTGCAGTGTGCCACTTCAGACAGGCCTTTGTGCCACCCCTGGACTGCAGGAGCTGTTGGCATAGGTGGGCACATGGAGCCTGTGTGGTCCCGCTGGCAGTGCACCCCTGGAGCTGGAGCGAGGAGGCTGGGTCAGGAGTGTGCTGCAGCTGCTGCCAGTGCATTCCACTAACTGCATGCAGAGCCACTGGAGTCTGGCCCGGAGTGGAGAAAAAGCCTTCTCCATGCTGATCAGCATCACGAGGATGCTGGAGAGATGCCCAAGTGCCTATAACAAGTCCAAAGTAAGAAGTCACCTCGATACCTACAACTATCACTGTAACAACTCTAACAACAACTATACCAACAGGTAGAACAAGAACAAGAACTGTAACAAGGACTCTAATGAACAACAGGTATAACAAGAATGATAATTGTCAACAACTCTAACCCTAAGAACAACTATGAGTGGAAACAGCTATAACTATCTGTAACTATAACAAGTTCAAAGTAAGAAGTCACATCTATACCTACAACTCTCACTGTTAACAACTCTAACAACAACTATACCAACAGGTATAACAAGAACAAGAACAATAAATGTAACAAGGACTCTAATGAACAACAGGTATGACAAGATGATAGTTGTCAACAACTCTAAACCTAAGAAAAACTGTAAGTGCGAACAACTATAACTATCTGTAACTATAAAAAGTCTAAAGTAAGAAGTCACCTCTATACCTACAACTATCACTGTTAACAACTCTAACAACAACTATACCAACAGGTAGAACAAGAACAAGAACTGTAACAAGGACTCTAATGAACAACAGGTATAACAAGAATGATAATTGTCAACAACTCTAACCCTAAGAACTACTATAAGTGCAAACAGCTATAACTATCTATAACTATAACAAGTCTAAAGTAAGAAGTCACCTCTATACCTACAACTCTCACTGTTAACAACTCTAACAACAACTATACCAACAGGTAGAACAAGAACAGTAACTAACAACAACTCTAACTAACAACAGGTGTAACAAGAATAATAATTGTGAACAACTCTAACCCTACGCTGTGAGTGTAAACAGCTCTAACACTAAGTGCAACAACTCTAACTCTACCTATCACTACAGTAACTCTAAAGACAATTCAAAAGCATGGAGATGTAGCAGGGTTGCACTAGGTAGGGGGCCTCAGAAGGGTAATGTGACAAGCCATGGTGGTGCACATGAAGGAGACATTTCTTTGGAAGTCTCTTCCAGCTTCCTGGAGAAAGAAGGGGAGAAAAACAAACAGGAATTAGGGACAAGGGTCAGCCGAGAGAGAAGAGCTTGGAGAGGACCCAAGTCATCGCTGATCATTGTTCACCATGCATGTACAGCTCCTTCCAGGTGTTTCTAAGCATGCTCTGAACATTCCCATTTTCATTTTTCATGTGATGCCTCCTGCAGTTGGTGTATGCAGCAAAACTAAAGGCCATCTCTCTAGGAAGCCTGTGGCAGTGTTTGACCACCCTCACAGCAGAGAAACGCTTCCTAAGATCGAGCCTGAACACTCCTTGACACAGCTTACAACCGTTCCAGAGGTGCTGGCTCTGGATGTCAGGCAGGAAGGGTCAGCAGCTCGCTCTCTACTTTGTCCCATATGCAGAATGTGGCATTTGGTTTAGTTCCACTTTGTGTGAAATGCCTCTGAGTATTAGACAGTATGGCCTCACCTAGCATTTCTCCAGGTCCTGAGGTCAGACTAACATGTTTGTACTTCCCTGGCTCTTGCCTCACAGCCTTCTTGTAAATGGGAGCAAGGCAGGAGAGTCTGCAGTCAGCAAGGAGCTCTCCAGACTGCCCACACCTCTGGTAGATGAGTGAGAGGGGTCCTGCTGTAGCAGCTGCTAACAAGTGCCAAGTGAAGAGTGCCTGTGCTGGGGTGGGATTTCTCTCCTGACACACATGTCCTCCCAGGGGCACTGCAGAAACATTGCCTGTCCTCAGAACCCCATCATGAGCTTTGAAGGACAGACAGCAGAGTCTGCTACACACCTGGGCTCCTCCTTCTTCTTGCCTGTTTGGATGTCCTTCGATGACCAGCCCTGCCAACTCCTTCCAGCTTCTTCCTTTTCTTCCTTCCTGCCTCCTCCTCACATCCCTTCTCAGAGGCTGCTCTTCTCGCATGATGGACTTGCGAAGAGCCTGGAGAACTTTCCATCCAATAGCATTGTGAGACAGGTAAAGCCATGGAATCACAGTACAGGTTTGACAAGAGCTACTAAAAAAATGTGCTGAGAAGAGACTGATCTTATCAAACTTTGATAGATATTGACACTGCTTTGGCAAGGAAGTGGATTCATACTTACTGTTTGTGGGGCTCCATGTAAGGGCTCTGCCCTATGTAGTGACATACAGCATTGCTGTTGTAAATAGTCTTATGAATTCACAAAATCACAGAATCATAGAATCAACCAGGTTGGAAGAGACCTCAGGGTCATCCAGTCCAACCTAGCACCCAGCCCTATCCACTCAAGTAGACCATGGCACCGAGTGCCTCATCCAGTCTTTTCTTGAAGACCTCAAGGGACGGTGCCTCCACCACCTCCCTGGGCAGCCCATTCCAATGGGAAATCTCTCTGTGAAGAACTTCCATCATCCCCTTGCAGCAGCTCTGCTCTTTATCAAAGCTGCCTTCATTTTACCTGCTCTCCTCAGAGGAGCTCTTCAGGAGGCCCCTTCCAGGAGCAAGTGGAGGCACCTGCAGGAGATATGTTGATTTTTGAGACCTCAATTGAGGTAGCACTTTCTTCCAATTGCTACTTGAGCTCTGGAAGGCAGATCCCATGGGTGGCTTTGCTTAGCTCAGTTCAACTCAGCCCACTTCTGTTGGGGTCACCACCCAAAGTGTGATGGTCATCTGGCATCAGCCTTACTCTGCACTTCTGCAGAGCTGTGGGCTGGCAGATGAGCCTGGCTGTCCTTGTGGCAGCAGTGCCCCCTTTGAGGGAGGAGGCTTTTGTTGTCATGGTGTTTGTGGACTCACGTACCTCTGTGGTTCCTGGCTCTTCCTCAGCTGATGGTCCATCTGAGCCAGGCACCTGCTCCTCTGCAAACAGCTCTCCCTGCATCTCAATGAGCAGCTCCACCAGCTCTGTCACCTGCACACAGACAACCATTGGTTCCCACCTGGGAGGCTGAAGCTGAGCCAAAGAGCCTTTCCCACTGCTGAGCCTGGCTTCTGCACAGAAAGCTGCAGCTGTGGGGCTGCTCTTCCAGGCAGCTCCCCACCAAGTGTTTGCTGCAGAGTGGAGGCAGGCAGGTTCCTCTGAACAGCAAAGCTCAGCAGGGCCTGCAAGGCTGTAGCCAGCCGGGAAAGGCAGCATACCCTGCTTGTCACCTCCAGTAGCATCTCCAGGGGTGGCTCCTCCACTGGGCTCAGCAAGTTTGGCCCAACACAGATGGCAAGGCTCCTAGCGCTCATCCTGCTGCTGTCCGTGTTGCTGCTGATGTTATGCAGCAGGGACAGCAAGCTCTTGAGGAGAATGAGGTTGGCCTGGGGCAATTTGTTGGTGACCCTGAGCAAAGAGGAACACAAGTTCAGTAAAATGGATGTTGTCAGCCCAGGCTGATGGCACCCAAGACCAGCTGCAGGAAGGCTCCCTGCCCACCTCCCTCCCTGCCTGCCCTTCTGGCAGGAATTCCTCGGTGGAGCAGCCCCCAGTGTGTGCAGGAGTTGCTGCAAGGAGAGGAATGCTTTGGTGTGCCTCTTGCCCCCAGAGCTCCAGCCCTCAGCAGCTAGAGGTGGCTGGCAGCACACACAGCTTGGGCAAGGAGGCCACTGCTGTGCAGGCAAGTGCCAAGCTCTGCCAGTCCCTGAGGAGCAGGCAGGCTGCTGAGCACACTTACTCCTTCAGCGCCGCCAGCCTCGCCTGCCTGCTGCTCTTGTGCAGGGCTCCCATCCACTGCTGGTACAGCTCAGCCTCCAGCAGCTTGGAAGGGATCTTGCGCAGAAAGTCCTGCAATGGCAAAGGCTCTGGCTGAGGCTTTGCCCAGCCCTGGCTCGCCAGCAGCCACTGGCTTTCGGCTCCTGCTCTCACCGGTGCCCATCAGCACCAGAGAGCCCAGAGCTGCTGGGCTGCAGGTCAGCAGGCTTCACCTTCAGGGTGGCAGCCAGCAGGTGCACGGGCTGGCTCTGCAGGGGCACCTCCTGCCCGCTGTCCAGGGCCTCCCGGAGGGCCCCTAAGTCTCTCTCGCCAGCTGCCAGCCGGAAGATCCCTTCTGTGGATGGCCCCCGCTGGTGGAGCAGAGCCAGCAGGTCCTGCAGCAGACAGAGGGAGACAGCTGCCTGCCTGCCGCCCCAGCCCTGCCTGAAGGCTGCTCAGGGGCAGCAGCAAGTGTGGAGGGCTCCACAGCTCTCAGCGGTGTGGGACAGAGGGTGGCAGGAGGATGGTGACATTGGGTCGAGCCCTACCCAGAGCCCCTCTGCTGGGGCCACCACTTGCCAGAGGAGGAAGCAGGATGGGGAAGCCCTGGGCAGGCTTTGCTTACCTGGATGGGCTGGGGCATCCTGCCATCCTGGCTGCACAGAGCAGCCAGGGGCTGGCCAAAGAGAAGACCTGAGCCACCAGTGCCCGATGGTCTGGGCACATCTACAGTGGTGGCTGAGGTCTCTCTTTGCCTAAAGGGCCAGGGCAGCCTCATTCTCCTTCCAAGAGCCAGCTGCAGGCGCTCACGGAGCAGTGGCCTGGGCAGTGCTGGGACAGGTGGGCTCTGCTGCACGGGCTCAGGTTCATCCCTGCAGAGCAGAGAGCACCAGGCATGAGCAGTGTGGCTGCTGTGGGTCCCAGCTGTGCTGAGGTGTCCCCGAGTCCTGACTGAAGCCTACCTGGAGCCCCTGCAGCAGTTCAGCTGGCCCATGATGCCAAGCTGTGGAGGAGCCTCGTGTGGAACGAAGTGGCCAGTAGGAGAAGCACCCAGCTAACCCAAGGATGTGAAGTAGGGATGCTGGTGAGAAAGAGCTTGGCTCTCCTGCTGCCTCTCCTGTGCCCTCCCTGTAGGCACTGGGGCTGTTGCCAGGCAGCGCCAGGTGAAGGCAACAGTAGCCCAACGGTCACTCAAGGCAGGGGTGGGGAAGGGGCCCCGGAGGGCTCTCCCCAGTATGCCCAAGTCTCCCTCATAGTGGTCTCACCAGCACTGGGTACTTGCTGGTGAGGCTTTGCCCAGTGCAGCCCAGGGTACCACTTGCTGCCTTTGGGCAGTGGCGTCTTGCTGGCTGCTGCTGAGCTGGGACCTCCATGGCCTTTTCTGCCACCTGATCTCCAGCAGTCCCAGGACACCTGTGCCCATTCCAGTGCTATCCAGAGTCAGGCTCCCTCTCTCTCTGCAGGACTCCTGGGGCCACTGCCATGAGTGTGAGAAAGGACCAGGCAGCAGCCCAAGTGGAAAAGCTCTCTCCTGTTCTGGGACAGGGAGACAGAGGATGCACCTTGGCAAGTTGTCCAACCTTGTTGGACAACCTTGTTTTTGTCTTCCAACCTTGTTGATTCTATGATTCTATGATTAGGAATTCAGGGACATAAGAGACAAATTGGTCTTAGCTTGCCTTTTTTATTTTCCCTTCCCTTCAAAATGAAAATAGGAGGTTACAGATAGTACTGAAAGTGTTTTGGAACTTCTCCTCAGCATTTTCTGTTTACCAAATGTGATTTATAATAAATGATGCAAATCCATGAATGACACAGGCATCATCATTACTTTCTTTTTACACTCCATGATAGACTTTCTCTCATTAAAATATTCCAATTAGCCTCAAACCAGCACACAGTACTAGATGATTCTGGGGTGTATTAAAAGGGGTGAGGCTAGGAGGTCAAGACAGGTTCTCCTCTCCCTCTACTCTACCTTGCTGAGGCCACATCTGGAGTACTATGTCCAGTCCTGGGCCCCCAGTTCAAGAGGGACATAGAACTGCTTGAGAAGAGTCCAGCACAGTGCCACAAAGATGATTAAGGGGATGGAACATCTCTTTTACCGGGAGAGACTGAGGGAGCCGAGGCCTTTTAATTTGGAGAGGAGAAGAGTGAGAGGTGACTTCATCAATGTTTATCAATATGTAATGGGCGAGCGTCGGGAGGATGGAGCCAGGCTCTGCTTGGTGATGTCCAATGACAGGACAAGGGACAATGGGCGGAAGTTGAGGCACAGGAAGTTGCATGTAAACATGATGAGGAATTTTTTCCTGTGTGTGGGTGACAGAACACTGGAACAGGCTGCCCATGGAGGTTGTGGAGTCTCCTTTTCTGGAGATGCTCAAAACCCGCCTGGATATATTTGTTCCTGTGTGAGGTGGTATAGAGGATTTTGCTCTGGCAGAGTGGTTGCACTGGATGATCTTTTGAGGTTCCTTCCAGCCCCTGGCAGTCTGACATTTTGTGAATATCTGTATATTACTTCATCCCTTGACCTGAGAATAGTGTCCTTGTGGTTTGGCAGCAAATGGTTAATGCCATGTGATTCCTTTTCAGTTGGTTACTCTTCATCTTCTGCCTTTGCTAGGTTTGCAGCAGGTGAAGTATGATGAATATGCTGAAGCAGATGACAGGAAGGACTCAACAAGTGGTCATCCTCTGAAACTTCTGTGTATCAGTCTTCCATATTTCAGAGGCAAATAAGTTTGTTCAGAGCATGCAAAGACATTCTTTTTCCCACTATCTTTAGAGTGTTGCTGTCTTTCAGGAGAGGAAGTCTGAAAATCTGTTTCAGAGCACTTATATTCTCCAAAGAAGGGATGATTCTTCTTGTTTGACTTTCTGTTCAAGATTTACAGTCCTGAGAGACCTGAGCATCCTCAGTTGCTTACTGAAACTTTCCTACTGTACCCAGTATGACTAGGTCTGCAGCCTAGGTCTCATCTGTCTTGCTTTAAAAGAGAGCCAGCTGTAAAACTGCTAGTAGATTGAATAAAAAGAGACAAGCTCTTTTATTAGCATTCTTTCAAAGCAGCATGATGGATGTTAGCCTGTTGAGTACAGATAACCTAACACATAAGAATTTCTAGTTCTGGTTAAGAGAAGGTTTCTACTGGAATATTGGAAACAAATGTGTATTACCCAAGCCAATGCCTTGCTCTCAGGAGAAGTAGGACACATAAATTAGTGCATTAATTGCTGCAATTAATTAGTACAATTAATGCATTTGTGTTCACATAGACACAGGATGAAATCAGAACTATGTCTTGTGGTCTTCTACCTTATTCAGATCAACATGTGTCAAAATGTTGACTCAACAGGTGTTAGATTTCATCAAAGTGTAGATACATATCTCCACCCTTATCTCTCAGATTCTGAGGTCCTGCCTGCCAGGTTGAGAATGTTTATCTTGTTGGCTAACACATGTAAAAACCATTCTCATACTGGAGGATAAAAAAAATGACCAGCATATTTTTCTAATCCTTTTTTTCTGGTCATCTTTCTCAATAATATTCTGCTGTCAAGTCACAAAGTTACAGATCCAGGACTACACCTGAGAAACTTGTATTTCTGTACAGCACCTGGCAAAGAGGATCCTTCCCAGGGCGTGCAGCCAAGAGACAATGCAGTGTGACATGCCTTAGCCTTTTCTTTCCCTTTTCTTTCTGGTTGCATAAGGGTTAAGATGAATTGCATAACCTGCTTGGGAAACCAGCTTTGTTGCTAATCCTTGTGTGGGGATAGTGCCAGAGGGGTTGTGGGGAAGGCAGAGGACTTGGCAAGTGGAGAGGGAAAGGAGCAGAGCTCTGGAATCTGCTGCAGTGAGGGGCATCTCCTTCACCCTTTACAGATTTCAAGGAGGAGAGGACCATCTCTCCAGGGAAGAACAATTCAGCGTGGAGCTGTGCCTGACACAGATGGCATCATTGTGAAATTCCCTATTGCTGAACCTTTGGCACTTCAGTGAAATGAATAATGCACATATAGAGCGGGAGTGGAAATCTTGTCCCAGAGTGATCAAGGTAACAGCAGAGGGCACTCATCGATTCTTCATCTTTCACCTTTCAGCACACCCTGCTCACACAGACACTTTGGTGTAATTAGAGTAGAGCTGCTCCCGGGGTAGAGGACTTATAAAACCATAATTCCTAATTTATTACTGCACATGTCGAGGTACCATTTTTCAGTGGGAGGTTCAGGTCCTGTCAAGCAATTTCCATCATCAATAGAGGGGGAGGCACATGAATGAAACCCACAGTGCATTAAAAATGCTGTCGTTTCTGCATTGAACCACTGCACGCCCTCCTGTTTATTTCTCCTGCCTTGTACCAAAGCCTGCTGTAATGCAAGCCTGTCCATTCCCCTCTTTGTGTCTAGCAGCAGGATCTCCAGGTTAGCTCCCCGCTGGACTCTTTACGTTAATCCACTTTCTGGTTGGAGAAGATGTGACGTTTACTCAGGAATGAAATTGTATTCCACATCGTTACACTGTTCTCATTAAATCTATTATTTCCAGATCATTGCCCAAGAAAATACCTGATGCAAGAATCCTCTGAGAGTTCACTTCCCTAATTCACAGGACAATTACAAAATTGGTTTTGCCACAGTGGGAAATGTTGACTGCTGGGTCACTTAGATTCTTGCAGTGCCAGCTAATAAGAAAGTGCACTGTTTCTCCTTGCAGCACTAGAATGCAGCAGTGCAGCCTGGGGATATGAGAGGGCTTTGATCCAATTTGTTTTTTCTTTGTTTTGTTGTTTAAATTCTGGGACAAATAAATGAGATGTATTTGTGGATGTTTTTCCCCTCCAGGTTTCCTGTCTTTGTGTTAAATGAAACAAAATTGCTTTCAAATCAAGCACTGTATTTGTGTAAGTAGATTACAATGTAATACAGATAAAGTATTATCCCACCCTCCCCAAACTATTTCATTCTGGCATCCTCGTGATAGAAAATTAAATCTCATATAAAGAGCATATTGAAATGTAAAAGCTGCTGTGTCCAGTTCTGGGCTTCTCAGTTCAAGAGAGATGTTGAGGTGCTGGAATGTGTCTAGAGAAGGGCGATGAAACTGGTGAGGGGCCTGGAACACAGCCCTGTGAGGAGAGGCTGAGGAAGCTGGGGGTGTGCAGCCTGGAGCAGAGGAGGCTCAGGGCTGACCTCATTGCTGTCTACAACTACCTGAAAGGAGGCTGTAGCCAGGTGGGGGTTGGTCTCTTCTGCCAGGCAACCAGCAAGAGAAGAAGGGGACACAAGTCTCACCTTGTGCTGGGGGAGGTCTAGGCTGGATGTTAGGAGGAAGTTGTTGGCAGAGAGAGTGATTGGCATTGGAATGGGCTGCCCAGGGAGGTGGTGGAGTCACTGTCCCTGGAGGTGTTGAAGAAAAGCCTGGCTGAGGCACTTAGTGCTATGGTCTAGTTGATTGGCTAGGGCTGAGTGCTAGGTTGGACTGGATGATCTTGGAAGTCTCTTCCAACTTGGTTGATTCAAGGTGAGGTCACCCCTGAGCCTCCTCTTGTCCAGGCTAAACAACTCCAGCTCCCTCAGCCTCACATATGCTAATAACTTGCTCCTCTACTTTGGAGAGCAGTGTCTGCCTGGAAAAAACTCCATGACAGTTGTCAGATATGTATGAAAGTTCCTTGAAAATAGCCTATTGAAGGCTTTTTGTACACTCCCTAGAGTGTACAAAAAATTTACACTTCACCACAATTCAAGTTTTTAAATAAGTTTTTTTTCCTTTACAGTTCAGTAACACATCAAATGCTGCACAGTACCGAGGAAGCTGCTTTGAAAAGCCTTCCACATTCTAAATGAGGGAAGCCCATAAATGTTTTAGTACTGGAGGTTTTGGCAAATGCTGTTTCTTAACATGCCTGGTAAATTCTAGCTCCTACGTATTGCACTCTCTAGGGTGACATGCAATGTGTCAAAACTACTTCTGCCAAATTCTTAATGTCTTAAAATAGAAGAGATTCAGAATTGTTGACAGACTGGAGGTCTTAAGAAAGCTGAATGAAAGAAGCGTGGTGAAAATTGGTGTTCTCTTTCCAGTTCCGTACATGTATTTTCTGCTTCACAGTGACATTGTATCACAGTATCACAGTATCACCAAGGTTGGAAGAGACCTCACAGATCATCAAGTCCAACCCTTTACCACAGAGCTCAAGGCTAGACCATGGCACCAAGTGCCACGTCCAATCTAACAGTTAATGTTTGTGATGCTGTCTGAGGAACCCAAGAAAGATTAAGAACTCACAGAAAATTAAATAGACTATAGTGGTAGACTTGATGGGGCAAACATGGGCTTATCCATGCCCAGATGTGTTTCCCTGCCCTCTTTCCTTCTGTGCTGAGGAAGAGAAACAGATGAGAGATAAGAGAAACCTATGTCAGAGCTGCAACAGGAGGGTATTAGGCAAGATGATAATACCCTTCCTCATGATTCCATAATCTTTATTGGCTAAAGGATACTATTTTGGGATATTAGTTGCTAGAGTGAGTCCAGAGGAGGGCCACAAAGATGCTCAGAGGGCTGCAGCAGCTCTGCTATGAGGATAGGCTACAAGAGTTGGGGCTCTTCAGCCTGCAGAAAAGAAGGCCTTGAGGAGACCTTATAGTAGCCTTCCAGTATCTGAAGGGGTCCTACAGGAAGGCTGGGGAGGGACTATTTGCAAGGGAGGGGAGGGCAAAAGTCCTGGCTTTGCCTAATGTAGTGAGGCCTGGCAAAGTACCATTCTGATTGGCTAATCTATGTCCACTGCCCCACTAGTCGTGGGCTGGATATTGATGAAAGGGATAAGCAGGCAGCACGAGGATGCTGCCGCCTCATTTTTGCATCCCGAATTTGCCTGGAGAGTTTACCAGGAACAGGCTCCAAATGCCTGCATGCGGTCGCCTTGCGTGGCCCCCAGTGTGACAATGTGCTGAGACAGGCCACATAATGGCACCAATGGAGAAGTTAATATCATTTCATTGGAGCATCAAGAGCTTTATGTCTAGAGGCACAGCTTGTTCCTTCCCCTTGCTGGTTTCTGCCGCTTCAGCTGTGCCCACTGCTATCTTCCCCCACTGCTGTTTTGGCTGCTGCTGCTTTGCTGCTTTTGCTGCCGCTTGACCTCTTCCCCATCGTCCTTAAGGTTATTATATTTTCTCTAGTAGTTTTTTTTTTCCCTTTATACTGATATATTTAAACTATAAAAAATACAATTTCATCTTTCCCTGACTTTCCAAAAAAAATCTGTGTTGTGGTGAGTTTATTTTATCTGGAGAGGGATCCACTCTAACCTGGGACACCTCCTTACAAAAGCTGTCATGTTGATACCCTTGGGCCAGTGTGGCATAACACCTCTCTCACTAAGATTTTTAGAAGCTGTTAATTCTAAGGTATTAAGAGACATTTCAGTTTATATCAAAGTTTGTAAATTCATTGTAACTTTATTTTGAACCTAGTGGAGAGTAATTAAACTGAGCAGGGAGATGAGGAAACATCATAGTTTCTTTCCCTTGCTGTAGCCTGTGCCTCTTGGAAGTTACTCATAGAAAAGGTTTTCTTGCTTAAAAGTGTATAAAAACCTCTGTGCAAATCTGTTCTACACATTAAATCTGGAAGAGATCTCTCCACTGTTGTGCACTCACAAAATTCACCTATTTGCTCAATAAATAGCATGTCTGGGACAGTGTGCCAGTGCTTCCTTAATACAAGAACAAATTCTTAACACTAAATTTGGGACATGATTATTCAGTACTGCCTTAAAGATCCCTGCAAAACTACTGGAAGTACTAATTTAAATTTTGGTCCTGTCTTTAGGTAGAATTTCAGTTTATAAATTACATTATCTGCCCTACAGAAAAGCACTGTTAAAAGAAAATGCAATAAATTAATAAAGGGCAGTTACAGAATAAATTGTTTCTTATCAGACAGAGCAGAAATATTTCTCTTGTTGTCTTTTTGATTGATCTTGGCATGCATTTGAAATTCAGCAGTAGTTTTATTAGCAAAGTGCAGAGCTTATCTAACGTGTTTGGTAAATATTTGAAGTGTGGGTGTACACAATTATCACTTTCACAGTTAAGGAATTCAAACTATAGTTATTAAAATGCACTTTTTTGAGGGGGGGTTGGTACAAGTTCATTTCTGCTGTGCCTAACACCCAGTGATGATAAAAGCCTTGTTTGACACTGTACATTTATAATTCTGAAGCCTAAGAATAGCATAACTGTATCTGCTCCATAACTATTCAGCCCCTTGGATTTTACTCTGGTCCTTCAATTAAGCATCTTGGTAGCAGTCTAGATAATTGACTTTTTGCTTTGTGGTGAGCAGCTGTCCTCCTGCACTAGTTCATAGTAGCTTACAATTGTGTAAAAGCTACTCTTTGGTATGTAGAGTGGGAAACAAATACAATTTCACAAAAAATATAGAATCATAGAATGGTTTAGGTTGGAAGGGACTTCAAGGATCATCCAGTTCCAACTCCCTGCCATAGGCAGGGACACCTCCCACTAGAACAGGTTGCTCAAGGCCTCATTTAACCCAGCGTTGAGCACCTCCAGGGAGGGAGCATCCACAAACTCCCTGGGCAACCTGTGCCAGTGTCTCACCACCCTCACTGTAAAGAACTTCCTCCTAACATCTAGTCTAAATCTCCTCTCTGCGAGCTTAAACCCATTATGCCTCATTCTGTCCTTACAAGACCTTGCAAATAGTCCCTCCCCAGCCTTCCTGTAGGACCCCTTCAGATACTGGAAGGCTACTATAAGGTCTCCTCAAGGCCTTCTCTTCTGCAGGCTGAAGAGCCCCAACTCTTGTAGACTATCCTCATAGCAGAGCTGCTGCAGCCTTCTGAGCATCTTTGTGGCCCTCCTCTGGACTGACTCTAACAATGAATATCCTAAAGTAGTATCCTTTAGTCATTAAAGATTACGGAATCACGAGGAAGGGTATTATCATCTTGCCTAATACCCTCCTGTGGCAGCTCTGACATAGGTTTCTCTTACCTCTCATCTGTTTCTCTTCTTGTATTTTTTACCTGAATTGGTTCAGGAATCTATTTTATGCTACTATGACTTTCTTGGTTTCTTTATTATGAAGACCTATTTGATGTAGAACTTGAGTAGTCCTTATATTACTCAAGAGCTGTACGTACACAGTAGGCATACGTGATCAGATACTCACAGAATCTATTTCTTGCAGGTCAGTTTTCAATTAATAACCACTAGACTGTTTTCCTTAGTGTGACAATTTTATTCCTTTATTCAAGGAAGTGGGCTTCTGTTCTGCTGGGTAATAGAAGAGAAAAGTAATTTTAACATTTGAGAGAAATGTTTTTCACAAGCAAAGTCCAGGGAATGAAAACAGAAAGCATCTGATAAGGATGTGGTATTTTAGATAATATTTTTAGTAGGGGAAATTTATTTTTAAGCATTCTTTTGAATATTTAAACCTTTTGACAAGTGTTTAATGCTGTCATGTACATTACACAACAAACCTAGATCAAATAAATTCAGGTGATGCAGTAGGAAAACCATGTTTCATCTTACTAAAATGCCACATTGTAATGGCATCAAATCCTTTAGGGTCATGAATGAAAATTTTGGACTATTGCCTTCTATCTTCCCATTGAGTAAAATCTTTCAAAGTTTTACTCTGTAAGTATTTTAGTATAAGTCACAGAAGTCATAGAATCAACCAGGCTAGAAGAGACCTCCAAGATCATCCAGTCCAACCTAGCACCCAGCCCTATCCAGTCAACCAGACCATGGCACTAAGTGCCTCAGCCAGGCTTTGCTTCAACACCTCCAGGGATGGTGACTCCACCACCTCCCTGGGCAGCCCATTCCAATGCCAATCATTCTCTCTGGCAAGAACTTCCTCCTAACTTGCAGCCTAGACCTCCTCTGGCACAACTTGAGACTATGTCCCCTTGTTTTATTGCTGGTTGCCTGGGAGAAAAGACTGACCGCTACCTGGCTACAACCTCCCTTCAGGTGGCTGTAAACAGCAATGAGGTCACCTCATTCTAAAATATTAAACGATAAATTATAATTATTAAATTATAAATTTCAGCATTTCCACTTGGAAGGGATGCAATGATGCTGAATTAGCTCAGTCATCACAGTATCACAGTATCACCAAGGTTGGAAGAGACCTCACAGATCATCAAGTCCAACCCTTTACCACAGAGCTCAAGGCTAGACCATGGCACCAAGTGCCACGTCCAATCCTGCCTTGAACAGCTCCAGGGACGGCGACTCCACCACCTCCCCGGGCAGCCCATTCCAGTGTCCAATGACTCTCTCAGTGAAGAACTTTCTCCTCACCTCCAGCCTAAATCTCCCCTGGTGCAGTCTGAGGCTGTATCCTCTCATTCTGGTGCTGGCCACCTGAGAGAAGAGAGCAACCTCCTCCTGGCCACAGCCACCCCTCAGGTAGTTGTAGACAGCAATAAGGTCACCCCTGAGCCTCCTCTTCTCCAGGCTAAACAATCCCAGCTCCCTCAGCCTCTCCTCGTAGGGCTGTGCTCAAGGTCTCTCACCAGCCTCGTCGCCCTTCTCTGGACACTCTCAAGCATCTCAGTGTCCTTCCTAAACTGGGGGGCCCAGAACTGGACACAGTACTCAAGGTGTGGTCTAACCAGTGCAGAGTACAGGGGCAGAATGACCTCCCTGCTCCTGCTGACCACACCATTCCTGATGCAGGCCAGGATGCCTGCATGTTATGTCATGTTATGTCCTCAGCGTGTGGATGGGTAGAGCTTCGCTGGGTATTGCCTTTTGTTGTTCTGTGATTTGGAAATGTCAAGGCTGTTAGCTCTTACAAGCAAGGGACTACCTAAAAACAAGTGAGAAAACAAAGCTGAGCCTGATCAGGTCTCATTCACACAAAGGAGGATGCCACTCACTACATTCTGGGGTAGGTGTATTGGAAATTAATCATTGTTATGAAATACTAATTTAATTTCTGTATGAATATTATTTTTTTATTATTGACAGTCAAAAATTGGGAAAATTCCCTGAGAGTCTTTGGATTTTTCAGTTGACAGAAATTAATTGCACAGAATGAAACAGTTTAAATGATCAGAACTTGGAAAATGGTAATGCGAACACCGGAAAAATTCTAACTGTGCTTGTGGAGTCTTGGCATTCACTCCAGCAGATGTACTCATCCTGCTTTGGCCTCTGAGTAAGTCTCCTGTATCATAGAATCATAGAATCAATCATAGAATCAACCAGGTTGGAAGAGACCTCCAAGATCATCCAGTCCAACCTAGCACCCAGCCCTAGCCAATCAACTAGACCATGGCACTAAGTGCCTCATCCAGTCTTTTCTTGAAGACATCTTCCTATCCCAGCTGTTACATGAGCCTACCAGGGGGGCAGCCCTGCTTGACCTGCTGCTCACAAATAGAGAGGGGCTGGTGGGGGATGTGGTGGTTGGAGGCTGCCTGGGGTCCAGTGACCATGAAATCAAAGATGCTTTCAAGCTCGCCATAATGATCCCAGGGTAACATATGAAATATTCCAGGCAGAGGGGAAGGAGTTGCTGCTAAGCTGCTAGTGCTTGGCTGCCTTTAACGAGCCACTAACAATGAGGAGGCAGGAAGGCTCCATGCTGAATGCAGGAAGGCAGGATGTAGAAGGCTGGATGCAGAAAGGCAGGCTTTTCTAAATCATCCCACTTCAAATACTTCATTTTGAGAATCAAACTGGCCAACAGGCACTAGCACCATTGCTCTGGCCAATGAATTCAAAGCCCCTTTGACCACACAGGCACGTTGAGGTCAGCACCAGACACATGGTGCTAAGCCCCCTAGCCCTCAAGGCTTTGCTGGGGCCAAACCCCTATTGTTTGCTCATCTAACTCACTCCTGTGCCCCAACATCACAGGAGCAGGAGAGCAAAGGTTAAACCAGCCTGGCAGGATTTATCACAGTATCACAGTATCACCAAGGTTGGAAGAGACCTCACAGATCATCAAGTCCAACCCTTTACCACAGAGCTCAAGGCTAGACCATGGCACCAAGTGCCACGTCCAATCTTGCCTTGAACTGCCCCAGGGATGGCGACTCCACCACCTCCCCGGGCAGCCCATTCCAGTGTCCAATGACTCTCTCAGTGAAGAACTTTCTCCTCACCTCCAGCCTAAATTTCCCCTGGCGTAGCTTGAGGCTGTGTCCTCTCATTCTGGTGCTGGCCACCTGAGAGAAGAGAGCAACCTCCTCCTGGCCACAACCACCCTTCAGGTAGTTGTAGCCAGGACAGTAGGTGAGCTTAACAACACACAATCTGACTTCCCTTTGCTGTTCAAAACCATTCAGTATTTTCCACAACAACAAGGTTTGGAGAGCTAGGCTATTAAAATGTATATTGTGGGCAAAGGAAGCTTAATAGTTTATTTGATTTTTTTTTTCAGAGAAAACTTATCCAGGGATAATTTTTGTCTGCAAATTATAGCTTTTAGGACAGAAATGAAGTTTGGACCTGACTTTTAAAAAGCTTTTCTATAAAAGAATACAAATCATAAAACTCCAAGAGGCTTCTGTTAAAATCTCAGCAAAGATGGCTCTTGAGGAAAGACAGCTGGTGCCTGCATGCCTACACTGTTGCAGACTGCTTGGGAGTGCATTGCAAGGTGCCTTCTTGTGCAGACAATGCAATCCATGACTCAAAGCTCTGGAATTCAGAGATTTCTTTACACAACGCTGCCTTGTCAGTATGTAGACATTCTCAAAAGCTTTTCCATAACTCTCTAAGTTTCAAGGAGTATCACATGAGGCACTTAGTGCCATGGTCTAGTTGATTGGCTAGGGCTGGGTGCTGGGTTGGACTGGATGATCTTGGAGGTCTCTTCCAACCTGGTTGATTCTATGATTCTATGATTCTACTCATGAGTAATAATAATATGATTCTGCATATTGTTTGCAATATTTGGTTGACCCGGGTTAGCATTAAATGGATTTTCAGAACATTTCATAGAATCACAGAATCAATCAGCTTGGAAGAGACCTCCAAGGTCATCCAGTCCAACCTAGCACCCAGCCCTAGCCAGTCAACTAGACCATGGCACTAAATGCCTCAGCCAGGCTTTTCTTGAACACCTCCAGGCACAGCAACTCCACCACCTCCCTGGGCAGTCCATTCCATTTCTTAGACTCTAGAATAGTTTTGTGGGTGAGATTCATGTCTGTAAGAGTCACTTCATTTCCCATGAGTCAGAGGGCAGCTATGACACTGGAGTAACTCTCAAGTCACTATTGAATGGACACAGATTTGACACATTGAAAAGGTTTTAACTTATCATTTGAGTGTATTTTTCCATAGATGCATCATGTATTTTCATTGCTTAGCTCCACTCTTGCTTCCGTTAAGTGAAAGAACTTACAACTAGAACATAAAAGTATGTTTTGTGAGAATTCTGGCAACTTCTAAAACCAACAGAAAATTATCACAAAGAAATATGAGGAAATAGGCAAGAAAAAAGAGGTTTCTTTGTTTTCCCACTTTCACTGAAATAATAGAAACCAGGACAATTCTGTGGTATATCATATTGTTTTGAATGGATATTATGAAAACTTGTTAAAGAAACAAAAAAAGCTCTTTAGTGTGCACTTATAATTGTTGTGTAGATGTTGAGATGCTGGAATGTGTCCAGAGAAGGGCAATGAAGCTGGTGAGGGGCCTGGAACACAGCCCTGTGAGGAGAGGCTGAGGGAGCTGGGGGTGTTTAGCCTGGAGAGGAGGAGGCTCAGGGGGGACCTCATTGCTGTCTACAACTACCTGAAGGGACATTGTAGCCAGGTGGGGTTGGTCTCTTCCACCAGGCAACCAGCAACAGAACAAGGGGACACAGTCTCAAGTTGTGCTGGGGGAGGTCTAGGCTGGATGTTAGGAGGAAGTTGTTGCCAGAGAGAGTGATTGGCATTGGAATGGGCTGCCCAGGGAGGTGGTGGGGGTTACATAACACATTCTGCTTTTTGGTCAAACTAGTTGAAAATACTAGCTGAATAGATTCACACAAAAGTAAGTATTATTTTTTTCCTGCATCATTGCTATTGAAAGTTTTATTACATTTCAGGTATATCTGATTACCAAAATCCCAGAACCTATTTTTTTCCCCCTTGGCTAAAGCTAAGAGCTATTATTGGTAAGGAAATTATATTACAGACCTGCTTCCTGTGTTAGATACTCTTGTTAGAAATCACAATTATGTTGTAGAATTATTTTCCCCTTCACACCTGACCTGGGTTTTTTATAGCAAATGCTGCAAACAGAGCAATATTTCTTCAGTCTTCGACTGCCAATTTATTTTGCTGACCATGCAATGTCATAGAATCCTGGCCACAGGACACTGCTGCCTCCCCTCTTCACAGCCATGCACCAGGTTCTATGAATCATAAATCATAGAACCAGTCAAGGTTGGAAGGGACCCCAAGGATCAGCCAGTTCCAAACCCCCTGCCATGCCCAGGGACACCCTAGCTGAGATCAGGCTGGCCACAGCCTCATCCAGCCTGCCCTTAAACACCTCCAGCCATGGGGCCTCAACCACCTCCCTGGGCAACCCATTCCAGGCTCTCACCACTCTCATGATGAACAACTTCCTACTCACATCCAGCCTGACCCTACCCATCTCCAGCTTTGCTCCATTCCCCTCAGTCCTGTTACTCCCTGATATCCTGAAAAGTCCCTCCCCAGCTTTTTTTGTATACCCTGTTTAGATACTGGAAGACCACAAGAAGGTCACCTGGGAGCCTCCTCTTCTCCAGACTCGACAGCCCCAACTCTTTCAGTCTGTCCTCATAGCAGAGCTGCTCCAGCCCTCTGAGCATCCCAGTGGCCCTTCTCTGGACATGCTCCAGCACATCCACATCCATCCTTCTTCTAATGGGGGCTCCAGAACTGGATGTAGTACTCCAGGAGGGGTCTCAGCAGAGCACAGTAGAGGGGGAGAATCACCTCCTTCCACCTGCTGGCCACACTTCTGATGCAGCCCAGGCTCTGGTTGTCTCTCTGGGCTGCAAGTGCACACTGCTGGCTCATGTTGAGCTTCTCGTGGAGCAGCACCCCCAAGTCCCTTTCCTCAGGGCTGCTCTCCAGCCACTCATTGCCCCGCCTGGATTTGTGCTTGGCATTGTCCCGACCCAGCTTCAGGACCCTTCACTTGGTCTTGTTGAACCTCATGAGTTTGGCTTGTGCCAGCCTGTCCAGGTCCCTCTGGATGGCATCCCTGCCCTCCAGCCTGTCTGCTGCACTGTGGAAACTTTCTCTGACATTAAAACTTTCAGAAATACTCCCATTCTTAATCAACATACTCCTGTCATCTCTCTTTGGAATGGTGATTATTTGGATTCAGCTCTAGCTCATACAGAAATGATAAAGAGAAATATCTGTTTTTAATTTCTGAGAGCTGGAAGTTCATTCAAACACATCTGTGAAAATAACATCAGTCAAAACTTATGGGCTGGTATGATAGAAATCATTAGACTCAAGCAATAAAGCTGAATGTCTGGATATGCTGCTGAGTATTTCTTGACAATTATGCTCCTGTCATTGTTTTCCATCTGCTAGAACATGTGTTGCTGAGGGTTTTTTGATTCTCTTTCTAAATCATCTCCATATTCTACAGCAAGGAGAGCACACATCCCATCTACACTTTTGTATGGATCAAAGTCTTCCTTCATTATTCCAAAGCCGCAGTACTCAAATTCTGCTCTCCAAATGGAGGTGTGGGTACAGCATCCTGGGGTGCACCAGGAAAAATGTGACCAGCAAGTGTTGGGAGACTCTTTTTCCCTCTACTCTGCCCTACTGAGACCACACCTGGAATACTGTGTCAAATTTTGGGCTCCCCAGCTCAAGAGAAATGGGAGCCTGCTGGAGAGAGTCCAATGGAGAGCCACAAGGTGACTGGGGGACTTGAGCATCTCCCTGTCCCGGGTTAGGGCAGATCCCTCCCCCGGGGAGAAATAAACTCATCACAACACAGACCTGTTTTTTGAAAGTCAGGGAAAGATGAAATTGTATTTCTTATAGTATAACAATGTAAAGAGAGATAATAACTATAGAAGGAAGGAAAAAAGAAACCAATACAATAACCTTAAGGGAGAGGGGGAGGTGTTCAAGCAGCAGCGAAGCAGCAGAAGCAGCAGCAGCCAAAACAGCAGCCGAGGAAGATAGGAGCAGCTAAAGCAGCAGAAGCCAGCAGAAGAAGGGGAAGGTACAAGCTGTGCTTCTAGACATTAAGCTCTTGATGCTCCAATGAAATTATATCAATTTATCTATTGTTGCCATTATGTGGCCTATCCCTGGAGTGTTCATCTTTCCCCTATGTCTGAGCTTGAGGATCAGCTCAAACGGCCACACTCCCCTATGGAGAGAAACTGAGGAACCTGGAACTGCTTCGTCTGGAGAAGAGAAGACTGCAAGGGGATCTGATCACTGTCAATAAATATCTGAGGGGTGGTCATCAAGTGGATGGGGCCAAGCTCTTTTTTGGTGGTGCACAGCAGTAAGACAGGGAGCAATGGCTACAAACTGGAGCACAGAAGATTTCTCCTCAACATTGAGAAGAACTTCTTTACAGTGAGGGTGGAACAGGCTGCCCAGGAGGGTTGTGGAGCCTCTTTGATGGAGAGGGGATCTGATCACTGTCTATAAATATCTGAGGGGTGGGCATCAAGCGGATATGTGGCCAATCTCTTTTCAATAGTGCACAGCAATAAGACAGGGAGCAATGGATACAAACTGGAACACAGAAGATTTCTTCTCAACATGAGAAGAAATCTTTACAGTGAGGGTGGAACAGGCTGCCCAGGAGGGTTGTGGAGCCTCTTTGATGGAGAGTGGATCTGATCACCGTCTATAAATATCTGAGAGGTGAGCATCAAGTGAATGGGGCCAATCTCTTTTTGATGGTGCACAGCAGTAAGACAGGGAGCAATGGCTACAAACTGGAGCACAGAAGATTCCTCCTCAACATAAGAAGAACTTCTTTACAGTGAGGGTGGAACAGGCTGCCCAGGAGGGTTGTGGAGTCTCCTTCTCTGGAGAGTTCCAAACCCCACTTGGATGTGTTCCTGTGCAGGCTACCCTAGATGATCTTGCTTTAGCAGGGGAATTGGACTTGACAATCTCTGGAGGTCCCTTCTAACCCCTAATGTTCTGTGATTCTGGGACACTTGGACAGAGAGACAAGGTTTTCTTTTGTTCCAGGATTCTGTTCACTGAAACTGCTCTTTGTCCAAGGTCTGTATTTGTTCCAATGAAGTATCAAATCAACAGGTGGTTCTTTCTAGCATTTGAAGCCTCTTTTGAAAACTTGGATAACCATAGTCTGCTATCTCTGCATTTTCAGATGTCTGCTGTCAGGAGCAGTGCAATTGGACTCATAACATGTCACCCATTTGACATAAATTTGCAATGTTCTTTTCCAAATGATGTTGTCTTTAAAACCAGCATTATGTAAATACTTTTTTTTTTTGACATGTAAAACAGCATTGAAGGGAAAACTGTGGTGTTAAATATTTCTCCTTGCCACAATTACCTCTCTGTGCAGCTAACACAGACTGTGAGACATGCCCACTCTTTTCAGGTATATTATATTTGTTCTGGCAGGGAATATTAAGATATGGAAGTCCTGCACTGTGAACTTGTCTTTCTTTGAGCATGGTTTACTGCTACCCAGGCCTGTCCCCTCAAATGTAAACCAAGTGTCTCCTTTCTGTAAAACATGGGCAGTTTTCCCCTCGAACCTCCATCACCAGCACTGTCACTGCTGAGTGTGCAATCGTAGAAGCAGAGAATCATACAATGCTTCAGGTTGGAAGTGACCTGAGTTCAGGTTTGAAGATCACCAGAGTTCAACACAGCCCCGCCAGAGGTAGTACACCCTCTACTAAATCAAGTTGCTCAATGCCTTATCCAGCCTGACCTGGAACACCTCTGAGGAGACATCAACAAATTCTGAGGGCCAACCCATTCCAGTATTTCGATACCTTCACGGTAAAGAATGCCTTCCTCTAATCTAAATCTAGCCTTTCTCAGCATCTTCCTGCCTCTCTTTCTCAGCATCCTTCTGCCTCTTGCTCTGTCTCTCCCAAAGCTCTCTCAGGAGTTTGTTCTAATGCTATTATTGCTCTTGATGCAAAGGTATCATCTGGTTGATTGGACAGGGCTGGGTGATAGGTTGGACTGGATGATCTTAGAGGTCTCTTCCAAACTGCTTGATTCTATGATTCTGTGATCTTTCTGTCTCTAGGAAGGACCAGTTTCTAACCTTACTTCCAGGAAATTCTGTTCCTCCGATGACAGAAGTGACTTTATTTCCACAAATCCTCTCCCATGCTGGGTCAGTTATCTCAAAGCCAAGACTTTATTCTCAGAGGACTTCACTAGGAGCTTATGTCACCAAAAGTGCTGCCATGAGCTAGACCAAAAGGACACATTGATCTTTACAACACTGATGTCTGACTCTGGATTTAAGATTCAACATCACTTTTCTAGCTGTTTCTGGAATGTTCTACATATGCTTAATTAATCTTAAACAGGAAGCTGAAGGTGCCCAAACTTTCTTAGTCTGCTTTGATTTATGGTCTTTCTAGACCTCTGAGGGAGGAAGGATGTAACTCTGCATGTTTTCTTGCAACTGAAGTGTGTACTTTTTGTGCTTTCCCTTCTCACCAGAGTCAGACAAATCTCTGCCTGGCTTTGCTGGTATCCTCACAGTATCACAGTATCACAGTATTATTAGGATTGGAAGAGACCTCACAGATCATCAAGTCCAACCCTTTACCACAGAGCTCAAGGCTAGACCATGGCACCAAGTGCCACGTCCAATCCTGCCTTGAACAGCTCCAGGGACAGCGACTCCACCACCTCCCCGGGCAGCCCATTCCAGTGTCCAATGACTCTCTCAGTGAAGAACTTTCTCCTCACCTCCAGCCTAAATTTCCCCTGGCGTAGCTTGAGGCTGTGTCCTCTTGTTCTGGTTCTGGCCACCTGAGAGAAGAGAGCAACCTCCTCCTGGCCACAACCACCCCTCAGGTAGTTGTAGACAGCAATAAGATCTCCCCTGAGCCTGCTCTTCTCCAGGCTAACCAATCCCAGCTCCCTCAGCCTCTCCTCGTAGGGCTTGTGCTCAACAGACTGACACCACCTGCAGATAAAGAGATTCTTCTGCATGCCTGCGTGGCCCAACAAGCAGCAACAAATGTTCAGTCACATCCCAGTGCTTATATAGTAAAGAAATTTCCCATGAAAATACTGTTTTAAAAAACAAACATTTACATGTTCCTGCCCTGTAAGTTTGGTGGCCCCTGAACCATCAAAAGGAGGTAGATGGTCATGAGTGATGACTCTAACTAGAGATACTAAGTGTCCTACCTGAAAAAAATGCCATGGGTTTCTATGTAGATGCCTTTATCCATGACTTTACAGATCAGGTACAACATATCATGCATGTAGGATGCAACATTTCTAGCTCATGGTTGAACAGATGGCACACCCTAGAAAAAAAACATTTCTGCTGCATTCAGGTTTGGCGTCCCCAGTTGAAGAGGGACAGGGATCTGCTGGAGAGGGTCCAGCAGAAGTCTATGAGGATGATTAGGGGACAGGAGGGCACAGCTTATGAGGAGAGGCTGAGAGACCTGGGGCTGTTTAGTCTGGAAAAGAGAAGACTGAGAGGGGATTTAATAAATGTTTATAAATATCTGAGGGCTGGCCAGGAGCAGGGGGACAGGCTCTGCTCACTGCTCCCTGGGATAGGACAAGGAGCAGTGGGTGTAAGTTGTGGCAAAAGAGGTTCCAGCTTAACCAAAGGGGGAACTTCTTTACTGTAAGGGTCCCAGAGCACTGGAACAGGCTGCCCAGAGATGTTGTGGAGTCTCCTTCTCTGGACCCTTTCAAGGCCTGTCTGGATGTGCTCCTCTGTGATCTGTGTTAGATTGTGTGGTCCTGCTCTGGCAGGGAGGTTGGACTCGATGATCACTTTGGGTCCCTTCCAACCCCTAGCATCCTGTGATCCTATGATCCTGTTGCCTACAAAGGACTTCAAAGGAGACAAGACTTAATGCAAAGATTTATATCATAACCATCCCTAGATTTATAAATTCATTCCAATTCCATCACAAATGTTCCAGAACAATGGCCAGATACTGCTTTCTTGCTGTACACAGAAACATCAATGTCCACTGTGAAAAGTTCTCAGTTGCTGAGAATATTTACTCAGTGTGGAAACTCCCCCAGAAGCTCCTTGGAAGGAAAAAAAATGTTAAATAGCTTCATTACTATGTTACAGGTAATTTCAGACCTTTTGCTTTAATGGAGTATGGTTTGAAATGTTGAACACAGTTTAGTTTTAATAAATGATGATGTCTCCAGCTGTTCTGTAAATAGCCAGGCAAATGAAGACCTGTTGGTTTTCATTTGCAGTCTGAAGCTGGATGAGATCTGCTCATAGTTAAATATGAATCTGTTGCATTTTTAACACCTTTTCTTCTGATCTCTCACCATTTCTGGAGGTGTTCAAGAAAAGCCTGGCTGAGGCACTTAGTTGTAACCAGGTGGGGGTTGGCCTCTTCTGCCAGGCAACCAGCAACAGAACAGGGGGACATAGTCTCAAGTTGTGTCAGGGGAGGTCTAGGCTGAATGTTAGGAGGAAATTGTTGTCAGAGAGAGTGATTTGCATTGGAATGGGCTGCCCAGGAGGTGATGGAATCACCGAGCCTGGAGGTGTTGAAGCAAAGCCTGGCTGAGGCACTTAGTGCCATGGTCTGGTTGACTGGCTAGGGCTTTGTGCTAGGTTGGACTGGATGATCTTGAAGGTCTCTTCCAACCTGGTTGATTCTATGATTCTGTGGTTCTATGATTCTATCTCAGCAAGCCTATGAGTGAAGCAGACATCACCACTGTTTCCTTTTCACAGCCTATGATCTAATTCCTCTCATTAAAATATCCCAGCTAGGCTCAAACTAGCACAATTAACTACTATTCTCAGAAGCTCTGATGAAGAAGTTCTGTGACCTAGGTGACCCATACATCTCAAGTTGTGCCGGGGGAAGTATAGGCTGGATGTTAGGAGGAAGTTGTTGGCAGAGAGAGTGATTGGCATTGGAATGGGCTGCCCAGGGAGGTGGTGGAGGCACCGGTCCTGAAGGTGTTGAAGCAAAGCCTGGCTGAGGCACTTAGTGCCATGGTCTAGTTGATTGGCTAGGGATGGGTGCTAGGTTGGACTGGATGATCTTGGAGGTGTCTTCCAACCTGGTTGATTCTATGATTCTATGATTCTCTAAGAAACAACTGCTGCTGGCAAATTCTCATCTTTGAATTTCAGCAATGGAAGAGCCTATCAAAATTTTGCTTGTTTTGACCATGTATTGCATGCACTTGCATAACACCTAAGAGTGCAGTATAATGATATCCTGTTTCCAAACTCCAGGGTAATATAAAAACCTGTATTTCCCTACAGCTCCATGTTGGCTACTGAAACTTTTAATTCTTGGCTTTTTAGCCTTTTGTCTTCAATAAAACAATACAAACTTTCCTCATTAATGGGCTTAGGAGAATTCAATTGCCCAGGAGCAAAGCTTGACTGTAATATTCACAAACACAGCTGCTGCTCTCTTAGTGATGGCTGCAGGATGGCACCAGTATGCTCAGGGATCCTCTCTTAATTTATACCCCATAGAAATCAAGCTTTGACACTCCACATGCCCTGGAAGGAGGACACTGTATTTTCCTGCACATACTCTGCTCTTTCCACATGCTGAACAGAAGAAAGCCTTTTCCTACTGTCTGGGGAAGGCAGGAAAAAGGCAAAAACATATAGGACTATAATCTGCTGTTATATAGGAGTATACCTATATAGGAGTATGCCTATATAGTATACTCCTATATAACCTGCTGTTATATAGGAGCATAACCTGCTGCTGTATAGGAGTATACCTATATAACCTGCTGTTATATAGGAGTATAACCCGCTGCTGTATAGGAGTATAACCTGCTGCTATATAGGAGTATACCTATATAACCTGATGTTATATAGGAGTATAACCTGCTGCTATATAGGAGTATACCTATATAGGAGTATACCTGTATAACCTGGTGTTATATAGGAGTATAACCTGCTGCTATATAGGAGTATACCTATATAACCTGATGTTATATGGGAGTATAACCTGCTGCTATATAGGAGTATACCTATATAGGACTATACCTGTATAACCTGGTGTTATATAGGAGTATAACCTGCTGCTATATAGGAGTATACCTATATAACCTGATGTTATATGGGAGTATAACCTGCTGCTATATAGGAGTATACCTATATAGGACTATACCTGTATAACTTGGTGTTATATAGGAGTATAACCTGCTGCTATATAGGAGTATACCTATATAGGACTATACCTGTATAACTTGGTGTTATATAGGAGTATAACCTGCTGCTATAGGACTATACCTGTATAACTTGGTGTTATATAGGAGTATAACCTGCTGCTATGTAGGAGTATACCTATATAACCTGATGTTATATGGGAGTATAACCTGCTGCTATATAGGAGTATACCTATATAGGACTATACCTGTATAACTTGGTGTTATATAGGAGTATAACCTGCTGCTATGTAGGAGTATACCTATATAACCTGATGTTATATGGGAGTATAACCTGCTGCTATATAGGAGTATACCTATATAGGACTATACCTGTATAACTTGGTGTTATATAGGAGTATAACCTGCTGCTATATAGGAGTATACCTATATAGGAGTATACCTATGTAACCTGGTGTTATATAGGAGTATAACCTGCTGCTATATAGGAGTATACCTATATAGGAGTATACCTGTATAACCTGGTGTTATATAGGAGTATAACCTGCTGCTGCAGACTGGAGAAGCAATACAGGTGTGAATATAGATACATAAAAGAGGAGTACTTTCTTTTTGCCTGTACAAAAGGGTTTTGAATGCAGATATGACAGGAGAATCTATGAGAACAACTCCTGGGACTCTGACCTACACTGTGATTAGCTGAGGACGTAGCACAAGGTTTAGAATGGAAGAAAAGTGTGTTATTTCAGCAAGAATGAGACAAAAAAGGTTCCATCAGCCTAAATTTTCTCTGTTGTTCAGTTCTTAGCATTAAGTGCTGTGGATTGCTTTTTGCTTGAAGCCTTACTATAAAATGCCTTCCCATTAGTATTAATTCCTATGAACAATTTGTCCTGCTGGATTGTGTGTTTTGTGCCACTGTCTAGCTTTACACCACACCATTAATTTTCCTTTGTGAGCACAGCAAAGATGCATCTATTATCATGAAATACTTTGAGAGTAGGATGTGCATTGTTTGCATTTGTTTTGGGACGTCAAGGCAGAAGCATTTCTGATTGATTCTCACAATTTTCTACACATCCAGGGCTGGATTGCTTTTTTTGTAGTAATTTCTCCCCATTATTTGCAGATGTGAAATGCTGTAGTTTACTGTGCTGAGAAGATTCAAAGGTGTTTCCTATCATTTTTTTGTCTTTCCCAAGGGAAACTGCAATTGGTAGCAATTTTCCACTGCGATGTTTTCATAAAAGCACTTGCTTAGAAAAGTTTTTATGTAATAGTCTATTATAATAGATAACTTTAGTGCTTGAGAAAGAGAAGCAGTAAAGTTGTTCACAGCTCACAACTGCACACTTGCCCTCTATTGCTTCCAAAGAGTAGTACTGTTTATTCACATTTATAACAATGAAGGGATCAGTCAATAATCAGAGAACAAAATAATCTTTAATAGGTGTATAATTCTCTAACTCACAAATATTTTGTAGCAATCCATAGCAGGGATATCTGTCCCTTGTAATCATTTTCTTTCTTGAGATACTTGCACTCCAGGAGTCTTTTGTTAAACTTCCTGTGATGGGAGTTTTACTGCTATGCAATATGCAGTTGTGAACTGAGCCAAGAAAACAAAACAAATCAGATCTTTGGGTCAATTTTACAAGTAGTTGTATGCTTCTGTACTAATCTGAAAATCATATGATTGCATGATATGATAGCTTGATATCATATCATTCATATGAGGCAGCAGTGTGCCCAGGTGGCCAAGAGAGCCAATGGCATCCTGGCATGGATCAGGAACAGTGTGGCCAGTAGGATGAGGGAGGTTATTCTGCCCCTGTACTCAGCACTGGTCAGGCCACACTTTGAATGCTGTGTCCAGTTCTGGGCTCCTCAATTCAAGAGAGATGTTGAGATGCTGGAATTTGTCCATAGAAGGGCTGGTGAAGGGCCTGGAACACAAATCCTATGAGAGGCTGAGGGAGCTGGGGTTGTTTATCCTGAAGAACAGGAGGCTCAGGAGTGACCTCATTGCTGGATCAGATAGTTCCAAACCTCCTGCCATGCCCAGGGACACTCTACCCTAGAGCAGGCTGCCCACAGCCTCAGCCAGCCTGGCCTTAAACACCTCCAGCAATGGGGCCTCAACCACCTCCCTGGGCAACCCATTCCAGCCTCTCACCACTCTCATGCTGAACAACTTCCTCCTCACGTCCAGTCTGAACCTACCCATCTCCAGCTTTGCTCCATTCCCCCTAGTCCTGTCACTCCCTGATATCCTGAAGAGTCATTCCCCATCTTTTTTGTAGGCCCCCTTCGGATCCTAGAAGGCCACAAGAAGGCCACCTTGGAGCCTCCTCTTCTGCAGGCTGAACAGCCCCAACTCTTTCAGTCTGTGCTCACAGCAGAGCTGCTCCATCCCTCTGAGCATCCTCATGGCCCTTCTCTGGATGTGCTCCAGCATCTCCACATCGCTCTTGTAATGGGGGCTCCAGAACTGGATGCAGTACTCCAGGTGGGGTCTCACCAGAGCAGAGTAGAGGGGGAGAATCACCTCCCTCCACCTGCTGGCCACACTTCTCCTGTTGCAGCCCAGGCTCTGGTTGGTCCTCCATGCTGCAAGTGCACACTGCTGGCTCATGTTGAGCTTCTCATCCAGCAGCACCCCCAAGCCCCTCTCCTCAGGGCTGCTCTCCAGCCACTCACTGCCCAGCCTGTATACATGCTGGGAATGCCCCCACCCACATGCAGGACCCTTCACTTGGTCTTGTTGAACCTCATGAGGTTGGCTTGTGCCCACCTCTCCAGCCTGTCCAGGCTATTATTTCAAAATGGAAACTTGTCATTCTCAGTCATCCTGCAAGTTTTAAGAACTGCTCCAGCTATATAATTAGAATTTCTTCACAGCCATCTTCTGCTGCATGGTTCACTACTGTTGAAACAGATGGAGTCATAACAGCTCTCTCTCTGAGTCATTCTGGAAGTGGTGCAATGTCATAGATGAATGTTTGCACGTGTTTGATGATTATTTTCTTTTTCATCCAAGGTTCATGCCTTTCTAGTCAAATAGCTCCTATGGTAGCCTGCAAAATGAGTCTATTAGCATTATGGTGGGTAGGCACTTTGTGTGAACAGTATGCCTCTTAGGTGACTGTGCCTAGCCTCATCGTTGCAGCTTTTAAACCAAAACCTTACAGGAGTCACCAACATTCTTACCCATAGTGACAGCAACATGATTTTAGTACGTACCTCGAGGTGAGGAGAAAGTTCTTCACTGAGAGAGTCGTTGGACACTGGAATGGGCTGCCTGGGGAGGTGGTGGAGTCGCCGTCCCTGGAGCTGTTCAAGGCAAGATTGGACGTGGCACTTGGTGCCATGGTCTAGCCTTGAGCTCTGTGGTAAAGGGTTGGACTTGATGATCTGTGAGGTCTCTTCCAACCCTGGTGATACTGTGATACTGTGATTTTGAAAGGAAATCAGAACAAATCTGGTTAACATAGTCAATTCATGTTATAAGGAAGCACTGGATTTTGTGTTCCATAGCATAGTAAATTATGAATTTAAGAACATAGAATGACACTAACAACCCATATGTCCTGTCTACAGTGGTCACTAGTACAAAATGCTTAAAGAAAGAATATGTGAAATAGTTGAACTCCCAGTATATAGTGAGATCCTAACTACTGGAGAGGTTTGGCAATATCTCCTAGGAAATACCCGAACCAGCTTTCATTCAATTTTATTTAATAGCCCTCAACAATCTACAAAACACTGGCTTTTAAAACTAAATATGATTCTGTTCTGAGGCTGAGGGAGCTGGGATTATTTAGCCTGGAGAAGAGGAGGCTCAGGTGTGACCTTATTGCTGTCTACAACTACCTGAGGGGTGGTTGTGGCCAGGAGAAGGTTGCTCTCTTCTCTCAGGTGGCCAGCACCAGAACGAGAGGACACAGCCTCAGGCTGCGCCAGGGGAAATTTAGGCTTGAAGCGAAAGTTCTTCACTGAGAGAGTCATTGGACACTGGAATGGGCTGCCCGGGGAGGTGGTGGAGTCGCCGTCCCTGGGGCTGTTCAAGGCAGGATTGGAGGTGGCACTTGGTGCCATGGTCTAGCCTTGAGCTCTGTGGTAAAGGGTTGGACTTGATGATCTATGAGGTCTCTTCCAACCTTGGTGATGCTGTGATACTGTGATACTGTGGTATTTTTGAAGTCTTAAAACTTTCTGTATCTCATATTATTTTGTATGAACCTTCTTACTGTGGCAGTGTTCTCACCCCACCAAGTCTGGAAGCTATCAGGATTAAATTGCACTGTTGCTCCTGGATTTGCCTCTACATATGAGTTCCTTCTCCGTGTGCTTTCTGTAGCCTCCACTCTTTTTTCTTTCTTTGCTTGAATGTGTGCCAGGGAAAGACAAATTACAGTGGTGCTTTGATTGTGAATAAAACCACTTGTCATAAAGATTGCCAGTCCCTACAGAAAACTAGTTAGTGATGAAAAAAATCACATCCTAACTGCTACTTAAAATCTTATCCTCAGCTTTCAACTGGCAGATGCCTCTGAGCACCAGAGATGCTCTGTTCTCTTACTAATTCACAGGAGCATTGCCCTGTGCTGCAGAGACTTTGCAGAGCTGCCTATTTCTGTTGCTGACTCGAGGGAGTTACGGGTTATCACTTCCAAAGAGCAGAGCTTTACACTGTTCCCTCAGCAAAAAAGTTACTTCTCTGCATCAGCACAAGACTTCAGGGAGCTTGAAACTCACTTTCTTTTTAATTTTGAGCCTAGTGCACAGGTCTGTAGGACTGTATCTACTTTGTGGCTCTAATTTCAAGTCTCTGTATATGTCTCATATATTACTAGCCAACATTGTAAGATCTTTAACATGATACTTTTTAGTGGTCTTCTGTGGACTTAGAAGAGAGGTTTTGTGTTCTTCTACTGAAGTTATTTCCCCACTACCTTTGTAATGGTTTGGGTGTTTCTCACCTCCCCACACTTTAGAAATCACCCAGACTAGACTCAGTTGGCTCTGGGAATATGAATGAAGCTAATATTTACATCTTAGCACAATATACAAGCAGATATTTACAGTATATATACAGTTATAGACAGAAATATACAAAATAAAATGTAATACAGAAACACAAAAGGCCTCCCAGAAACCTGAGTCCCCAGGAGGGGCTCCCAACCACCCCTTCACCTTTCCCCTACCCCTCTCAACCTTACACCAGACCCAAAGAAGAATAGAAGTTCAGCCAGAGGGTTAGGAAGCAAAGTGGATTCATCCAAAATGGAGGGTGAGGTTAGAGAGATGCAGCTCAGGCAGCAGCCCCAGTGAGAGTGGTGCCAAGTGTCTTATCTATGTTTTGACTTATGTTTTTATACATCTCAGTAAGCCTATGAGTGAAGTAGACATCACCACTGTTTTCCTTTCACAGCCTGTAATCTAGTTCTTCTCACCAAAACATTCTAGCTAGGCTCAAACTAACACAGCCTTTTACATTCATATGCATACGAAAGTAACAGCAACAGAGGAGTAGAGGAGGAATGTAAAGAGAGGAGTGTGCTGGTTCAGACTCTTAAATACCATTGTGCTGTTACAGAAGGACATCAAGAAAAGACTGGATGAGGCATTTAGTGCCATGGTCTAGATGACTGGCTAGGGCTGGGTGCTAGGTTGGACTGGATGATCTTGGAGGTGTCTTCCAACCTGGTTGATTCTATGATTCTATATCCTAATATGTATCCTGCAGAAACATATATGCTTATGTCTCTGCCAGCCTGTTTATCTATCCATCTGTCTATGGTGATGAAAACATACATACCAATTGGAAAATATGTATCTTTCCCATGTTTGAGACTATTCATAGAATCATAGAATCATAGAATCAACCAGGTTGGAAGAGACCTCCAAGATCATCCAGTCCAACCTAGCACCCAGCCCTATCCAGTCAAATAGACCATAGCACTAAGTGCCTCAGCCAGGCTTTGCTTCAACACCTCCAGGGACGGGGACTCCATCACCTCCCTGGGCAGCCCATTCCAATGCCAATCACTCTCTCTGGCAACAACTTCCTCCTAACATCCAGCCTGCACTTCCCCCAGCACAACTTGAGACTGTGTCCCCTTGTTCTATTGCTGGTTGCTTGTCAGAAGAGGCCACCACCTACTTGGCTACAATGTCCCTTCAGATAGTTGTAGACAGCAATGAGGTCCCCCCTGAGCCTCCTCTTCTCCAGGCTAAACAACCCCAGCTCCCTCAGCCTCTCCTCATAGGGTTTGTATCTGAATATGATTCTGACAGGTCAAATGTCAGAACAGCTCAGGACATTTCATTCTGCATTACAAAAAGTAGGTTATGAATGGCATTATCCATCCAATATTCACACCCATGTAATATGAAATAGCAATTGAAATAATAATTGAAATAACAATGTAAAAATAAAGATGTGACCACAGATGTGAAGCAGAGGTATGACCATGACAAATGATGGCATCAAAGAGGAGGTAGACAAGAAAAAATGAACTGGGAAGGAATAATTTATGAAGAATGGGAAGAGTATATTTTGAAATGCTGTAGTATTTTTTCCTCCTGTTCATGCTCCTGTGTTAGCAAGGTGAAGCATTTATCCCAGGACCAAAAGATGTTTGCTTTTCCTTTGACAAATCATAGTCATGGAATTTCAGTTTAAACAACGTCAGATGTTTTGTTCAAAGGAATCAACAGCAAAGAAGAAAGATAAATATCTGCAAGAGAGTCACAATTGCATATTTAGTTTTAACAGGATCAGAGGATGTTAGGGGTATCAGTATTTTCTTTTTACAGCCAATTATCTAATTTCTCATTAAAATGTTCCAATTAGCCTCAAACAAGCACAAAATGAAATCACAGGATCACAGGATGTTAGGGGTCAGAAGGGACCCAAGGAGATCATTGAGTCCAACCTCCCTGCCAGAGCAGGACCACACAAACTAACACACATCACAGAGGAACACATCCAGACAGACCTTGAAAGGCTCCAGAGAAGGAGACTCCACAACCTCTCTGGGCAGCCTGTTCCAGTGCTCTGGGACCCTTCCAGCAAAGAAGTTCCCCCTTGTGTTGAGGTGGAACCTCTTGTGCTGCAACTTACACCCATTGCTCCTTGTCCTATCACAGCAAGCAAGTGAGCAGAGCTTGTCCCCCCCCACCCTTACCAGGCCTCAGATATTTATAAACATTTATTAAATCCCCTCTCAGTCTTCTCCAGATTAAACAGCCTCTCCTCATAAGCCATGCCCTCCAGCCCCTTAATCATCCTCACAGGCCTATAGTTTTGTAAGCTCCTTCACAAACTTCCCTTTACATATGAGCGACCAATGGCTAGAAATGTAAAAGGTCACTAGAAAGGAAACCAAGATACCATCTAGAACTTAAGCACAGCAGGTAATGAAAGGAGTTGCTTCTGACTCAGCAGACTCAGGACAAGGAAGAGAACAAAAAACTGTGATACATATGGCGTTGCCAGAACTGTACATACTGTGAAAGCAAATGAAGCTAGCACAGCCAAAAAGTATGTTGGTGAACAGAAACTAAGAACAATGAAAAGTAGAAATGCTGTTTGAGACTCTTACCAACATGCTGGGATGAAGGTTAGACTGGATTATCCTGGTGGTGCTTGAGGTCTAGTGATGAAGGATGCTGGGATGAAGGTTAGACTGGATTATCCTTCTGCTGCTTGAGGTCTAGTGATGAAGGATGCTGGGATGAAGGTTGGAGTAGATGATGCTGGCGGTCCTTTCCAACCATAGTGATTAGATGTTAGGAGGAAGTTCTTCACAGAGAGAATCTCCATGAAAAGACTGGATGAGGCACTTGGTGCCGTGGTCAGGTTGACTGGATAGGGCTGGGTAATGGGTTGGGCTGGATGATCTTGGAGGTCTCTTCCAACCTGGTTGATTCTATGATTCTATGTTGTGCTGAGGGATTTGGATTAGTCAAGGACTTGTCAGTGGGAAACTCATGATTGGACTTGATGATCTTGAAGATCTTTTCCAATCTAAGAAATTCTGTGATTCTGTGATAATCAAACCATTACTCTAGCTTTCCTCAGTTGTTGCAGGGCAGAGGAGAAGTTCTTCCAAAATCTCAGGTCCAGAGACCTAATAAAGCATAAGACAATACCCTTAGTCTGTGAGCCACAGCAAGCTGTTAATTGGCCTAAGGTACTTCTTTTGCAAGACTCAGCAAAGTTTGAACGAGTATCTAAACTCTTGCCAACTGCTTGGATTTACTGGGGATGCTGCAATAGCCTTCAGCCATCCAAGTCTACTATTATGGAAGTGCAATATCATTATTAACTAATTATATTCTCATCATCACCCTGTGACATACATAAACAGATGTGAGAGCACTCGTTTTGTTGGAGGAAAAACAGACAGTAGGAGAATAATTAGGCAACGTAAGCTTAGACTTCAGGGCTTCACAACTCTGCTTCTGCTCATTTACTCTTTCTACTAAAGAAAGAGAGAATACAAATGTTTCACCATTAGCTCTAACTGCTCAAGGCTTTTCACAACCTCCTGGCACTTTCTTTCCTGCCTTGCAGTATGGTGTGGCAACAGAGTCTGTTTCTAAGGCACAAAGCATCAAAGATCATCTGCAGTTCTTTAGCCAGATGGCTTCTGAGTTTATTGGTGATGATGACCAGCAATAGAACAAGGGGACACAGTCTCAAGTTGTGCCAGGGTAGGTATAGGCTGGATATTAGGAAGAAGTTCTTCACAGAGAGAGTGATTTCCCATTGGAATGGGCTACCCAGGGAGGTGGTGGAGGCACCGTCCCTGGGGGTCTTCAAGAAAAGCCTGGATGAGGCACTTAGTGCCATGGTCTAGTTGATTGGATAGGGCTGGGTGCTAGGCTGGACTGGATGATCTTGGAGGTGTCTTCCAACCTGGTTGATTCTATGATTCTACCTTTCTCCAGTGCATTGTGGAAGTTAACAACTCTGCATGAGTTTCATCAGTATCTTAGAGAAGTGATTAAAACAAGAGAAGGAAGAAGGGAGGGGGAGGGTTTTCCTTTGGGTTTTTTGTTTTGTTTTGTTTTTAACTAGTAGTTTACAGTTTCAGTGTTATCATGAGCATCCTGAAAGAACTGAGAGGACAGAGGATGAAGAATTAATTGGGGATCTCTGAGTGTGTCTAGTAGTTTGTAAAAAAAAAAACCCAAAACATTAATCTTCTCAAAGCTTAAGAACTATTTCATTTCTTCCACTAAAATGCTGTGTTAGATTAGTAGATAATGTACAGGACTTCAAAGGCTTACAGAGGCATTCCCGGCTGGTTTCCTGAATACATCTGGGAGTCGAACTAATTGGCAATCTGCAGCGAGGCAATTAGCCACAGGATGAAATAAAATGAAGGCAGAAACCTAACATTATCTATGCATCATTGCTTGGATATGTGCTCTGGTTTGTGAGAGTGAAACTGTTATCAGAGTATTAGGATTTAATATGCGAATAACTGTAATTCATCTACAGGGGGAAACGGCTGAACCCTCCGTTTAAATTCTGTAGGCAAACTGGCCATCTGAGTAGGGGAAACTATTTCATTGCATCAGGAACAGTGTGGCCAGCAGGACAAGGGAGGTTATTCTGCCCCTGTACTCAGCACTGGTCAGACAACACCTTGAGTACTGTGTCCGGTTCTGGGCCCCTCAATTCAAGAGAGAAGTTGAGGTGCTGGAATGTGTCCAGAGAAGGGCAATGAAACTGGTGAAGGGCCTGGAACACAAACCCTATGAGGAGAGGCTGAGGGAGCTGGGGTTGTTTATCCTGGAGAAGAGGAGGCTCAGGAATGATCTTATTACTGTCTACAACTACCTGAAGGGACATTGTAGCCAGGTGGGGGTTGGTCTCTTCTGCCAGGCAACCAGCAATAGAACAAGGGGACACAGTCTCAAGTTGTGCCAGGGTAGGTCTAGGCTGGATGTTAGGAGGAAGTTCTTGCCAGTGAGAGTGATTGGCATTGGAATGGGCTGCCCAGGGAGGTGGTGGAGGCACCGTCCCTGGAGGTGTTGAAGAAAAGCCTGGCTGAGGCACTTGGTGCCATGGTCTAGTTGACTGGCTAGGGCTGGATGCTAGGTTGGACTGGCTGATCTTGGAGGTCTCTTCCAACCTGGTTGATTCTATGATATTCTAGGATATTCTATGATATTCTAGGATATTCTATTATATTCTATGATATTCTATATTAGTGCTGCAGACTTTCCACTTGCTAAACTAATAGCAAAGAAGGGAACTGAGGGAAGTCCTGCTAGCTGTTGAATAACCAAACTCAAAGCAACTTTATTTAATTTGCCTGCCTTTTTGTTGGATCCTTCTGTGATTAGAATCTAATTCATCTCCTTTCGAATCACATCCTAGTCACACAGAAATAGGGCTAACTACGTTTTCCTTGGGTAGATACTGGCAGTAAGATAACAGGGCTGCTGCTTGGGTTTTTTTTTTCTTTCTTCCTCTGGGATCACAGGGGCTGCAGCAGACATTCAAAGAGGAACATTCTTTTCTAACTGTAGAAATGTAGTGGTGCCATTCAGTGTGACAGATCAAAGGGTTTGAAAATGTCATAAGACTGAAAACATTTTCACATTATTATCAGCAGTGTTCATTCATTGGAATTGTTCCCTGGTCTTTAGGGAGGTGCACTGCAGTCATTTGCAGTGAGAACAAGGGTAACGTTTACTGCTCAGAGACTGGACAGCAAAGCAGTTGTGCTGCTTGCCCTGTGTCGTGCAGATTCAAGAGAACAACTCATCCTTCAGGAAACAGAATCCCAGCCTTCTGAGGATGAAAAGAAAGCATGCTTTGACCACAGAGATTTTGTAGGAAATAAGGAAACATCACTGCTATGAAGGTTGATTCTTCAGCCTCAAATGTCTTTGGCTTTTTTTTTTTTTCCACACCAAGAGCTTTACATTTCACCAGCAGGGGAAGTGCTTCTCGTTGGTGGTTATGCTCAGGAACTCATATCTCAAGCTTTCCATGAGACAGTTGGGAGTCTGTAGTATAGAGTCATAGAATTGTAGAATGGCTTAGGTTTTAGGTCTTTTCCAACCTGGTTGATTCTATGATTCTATTCTATGATTTGGAAGGAACCTCAAGGATCATCCATAGACAGGGACACTTCCCACTAGAACAGGTTGCTCAAGGCCTTATCCAACCTGGCCTTAAACGCCTCCAGGGGGGGAGAAGCCACAACTTCCATGGGCAACCTGTGCCAGTGTCTCACCACCCTCACTGGAAAGAACTTCCTCCTAACATCTAGCCTAAATCTCCCCTCTGCCAGTTTAAATCCATTACCCCTTGTCCTGTCATTACAAGACCTTGTAAATAGTCCCTCCCCAGCCTTCCTGTAGGTCCCCTTCAGATACTGGAAGGCCAATACAAGATCTCCTCAAAGCCTTTTCTTCTCCAGGCTGAAGAGTCCCAGTTCTTGTAGTGTCCTCATAGCAGAGCTGCTGCAGCCCTCTGAGCATCTTCAGGACCCTCCTCTGGACTTGCTCCAACACTTGCATGTCTTTCTTATGCTGGGGGCTCCAGAACTTTACACAGTACTCCAGGTGAGGTCTGATGAAAGCAGAGAAAAGGGGCAGAATCAGATCTCTTGCTCTGCTGGCCATACTTCTCTTGATGCAGCCCAGCACATGGCTGCTGTCTGCACTACACATGAACACTGCTGGCTCATGTTGAGCTTTGCATCAACCCAGACTCCCAGGTCCTTTTCCTCAGAGCTGCTCTCAGCCAGTCACCACCCAGCCTGTATCTGTGCCTCGGATTGCACCAACCTATGTGTAGGATCTTACACTTGGCCTTGTTGAATGCCATGAGGTTGCCCTGGATCCACCTTTCAGCCTGTCCAGGTCCCTCTGGATGGATCCCTGCCCTCTAGCAAGTCGACTGTGCCACACAGCTTGGTGTCACCTGCACACTTACTGAGGGTGGACTCGATTCCTCTGTCCATATCACTGACCAAGATGTTAAACAGCACTGGTGCCAGCACTGACCCCTGAGGGATGCCACTTGTCACTAATAGGTCGTGAACTTTACATCACCTCCCCAGTTATAATTTATGAGACTGATTTGGACAGCTTGGAAGTAAGAAAAAGCTATATTTACAGCAAAGCTTAATTTACAAGCATATTTACATGATCTGTTTACATGTATTTACAATTACATACAGTTCAGAAATAGTATGGAAATCCAAACCTTCCTCCTGGACAAAGAAGCCCAGAAGGGACCCAATGCCATCCCCTGGCAGAAAAAACAAGTGGCAAGGTTTATGTGTTATCTGGTTAGCCAAGCTTAGTAGATGAGATCAGACAGAGAAACAAAGAGATCCAACACTCAGGAGCAAAGAATCGAGAATGGTTCATACTTTGTCTTTCTATACATTTTAGAATCATAGAATCAACCAGGTTGGAAGAGACCTCCAAGATCATCCAGTCCAACCTAGCACCCAGCCCTAACCAATCAACTAGACCATGGCACAAAGTGCCTCATCCAGTCTTTTCTTGAAGACCCCCAGGGACGGTGCCTCCACCACCAATGAATGATGTAGCAAACCAATGAATGATGTAGACTTTATTGTTATTTCCTTTTTACAACCAATGATCTAATTTCTCTCATAAGAATATTCCAGTGACCCTTAAACCATCACAGAGTAAAATGAAATTAAAAGCATTTCATAGAATCATAGAATTAATGAGGTTGAAAGAGACCTCCAAGATTATCCAGTCCAACCTAGCACCCAGCCCTAGGCAAGCAACTAGACCATGGCACTAAGTGCCTTAGCCAGGCTTTTCTTGAACACCTCCAGGGACAGTGACTCCACCACCTCCCTGGGGAGCCCATTCCAAAGCCCAATTTTCCTCAAGAGGAAGGAGACATTAGTGATTCTTAGCCAGTAAGTAAAACTGTTGATAATCCAGAAAAGGAGGAGCAAACACAGAGTTAAAAAGCATATTTTCCTTTTGCTGTTTCTGTTGCAACTCTTCAGTGACTCACCTCCAAAAGAAGATGTCACCTAAGTCATATTCTGCCTATTGAACAAACAGAAATGGGTGGCCAAATCTGGGCCACATTTACTGCTAGTACTCTTCTCTCTCCATCCTAAACTGAAATGAAGCACTTTTTTTTTTTGACCCCTACCTTAAATCTCTTGATTTCTCAGTGTATGTTTCAAGTATATTCCATCCCTTTCTCTCTCAAAACCCTTTGGAATCTTAATAGTGTGTGTTGCCTACAAGTCCTTTTTAACTCTCTCTCTAAAAAGTGGCTGTTGTAACTAGTAATGAATGGATTCATAGAGGTTTGCCAGTATAGGTGGGAAAGAAATGGTGCAGTAAAGACAATGAAAAGTGTGTTTATGGGTTCATGCACTACTTTATTGTTGAGGCACTTAGTGCCATGGTCTAGTTGGCTGGATAGGGCTGGGTGATAGGTTGGACTGGATGATCTTGGAGGTCTCTTCCAACCTGGATGATTCTATGATTCTAAGCAATACTATGAGCTGGTCATTGCCACAGATTTAAGGAGTTCTTTTTAAGTATTGTTCTACATCTAGTTTGGAACTGTCCTCAAACAGCCACTGCACTCTGCA
The DNA here is from genome assembly GCF_015220805.1 of Pogoniulus pusillus. Classification (NCBI taxonomy): domain Eukaryota; kingdom Metazoa; phylum Chordata; class Aves; order Piciformes; family Lybiidae; genus Pogoniulus; species Pogoniulus pusillus. The sequence goes on from NC_087266.1 coordinate 7,838,580, forward strand.
ATTGAAATGGTGTCATCCCAAAATAGAAGTTTCTCTCACAAAGTGGCTTTGCACATTGCTGAATTAATTCTTTTTATTTCAAAGCAGAAATCCTACAGGGATTACAGAGAAAGAGCCAAATTGGTTGCTTTCCACCATGTTTGTATCCTCAATGCATTTTTCCACCCACTATTCCCCCTCGAGTTTAATTTCATCTGTTCAAGAGGGCTTCTGGGGATGATTGGGAAACATCATAGAGCACTAAGCATAACTTTGCTGCCAAGGATAGGTGGTCTTTCCTTCAAACTGTGGTTTGTCCCATGGGTGGACTGACATTTCTAGAACAGGAAAATTCATGAGAAACATTCTTTGTTGAGCTATCTGATGTATATGTACTGCCATCCTCAAAGAAGAAAAATCATTTCAATGTACAGAACTCCAGAAACACAAAAAGTTCTTTGCAGCAGTTTATGACTTCAAATTAAATTATGTCTCTCTTGGTTGCTCTTTGAGTTTGGGACATGACCATGCAGACTGAAAGTTAAAATGCCTTGGCAACATTTGCCATCATTAAATATCAGAAAGAGCAGACAGGGGACATTTAATAAAAACTAAACTGGAACCATCAGTAAAGTTCTGAGGTACCTACTGTTTAAGTCATTCACTTTTGTCATTAATCACACAAGGAGGATATCAGCTCTGTCACTTTATTGGCTTTTTTAATAGCTGCTCAAGGGCTTGGATTCTTCAAACTCAGGCAGTTTCAGACTTGCAAAAGAAACTTAAGTTTTGAAACATACCTACTGAGGAGGTTCAGGGGGGACCTCATTGCTGTCTACAACTACCTGAAGGGGCATTGTAGCCAGGTGGGGTTGGTCTCTTCTCCCAAGCAACCAGCAACAGAACAAGGGGACACAGTCTCAAGTTGTGCTGGGGGAGGTCTAGGCTGGATGTTAGGAGGAAGATCTTGACATAGAGAGTGATTTGCATTGGAATGGGCTGCCCAGGGAGGTGGTGGAGGTACCGTCCTTGGAGGTGTTGAAGCAAAGCCTGGCTGAGGCACTTAGTGCCATGGTCTAGCTGACTGGATAGGGCTGGGTGCTAGGTTGGACTGGATGATCTTGGAGGTCTCTTCCATCCTGATTGATTCTATGATACTTTATTTTTTAACAAAACTCTTAATTGCACCAAAGGCAATGATTATCCAGAATTTTCTGCTTGGTGGAATGGTGAAGAAGAGTCTTTATTCAACAAGTAATCTCTAATTCCCACACACTACTGTGGTTTTTGTGACAACAACTTGGCACTTTCTAGGTTTATGCTTCTCCTAAGCTTTGAATACAATATGCATACCATCAGTACGTGCTACTAAGTCAGACTACTCTGCCAGACAGATCACTTTCATTATGTCTTAAGTACATTTATTACTGTGATAGTTTGGGTGTTACCCAGACCCCCCACTGTGGAAAATCACCCAGGCTAGACTCAGAGGCTCTGGAAATTGAATTAAGCTTTATATTTACAGCTTAACTCAATATACAAGCAGATATTTACAATATATGCAGTTATATACAGAAATATGCAAGGTAAAAGGTAATACAGAAACACAACAGCCCTTCCAGAAACCTGAGTCCCCAGGAGTGACTCTCAACCTCCCTTCCACCTTCTTCCCAGCCCTTTCCCTTACCCTGCATCTTGCCTTATGTTTAAGGTAGTATGGAGGTTCGGCCAGGGGGGTTAGGAAGCAGGTGGATTTAGTCACACAGACGGCAGGTTAGAGAGAGAAGTTCAACCCAAAGCCCAGAAAGTGACTCTGTTATCTATATTTATATTCTTGTTCTTATACCTCCCAGCAAGCCTATGAGTGAAGTAGACATCACCATTGTTTCCCTTTCACAGCCTGCAACCTTCTACCTGGCTTCAAACTAGCACAAATACAAAGGGATCTACACTATTTTCTCTGTGTCTTTGAAAAGCTTTTATTGCCCCCTGAATACAGATATGCCATATGTGGAGCCGCACATGTTAAAGGTTTCAGTAGCAGATTAAGATGCTACACATCCCCATTTGGCTTTTTAAATATTTGCTTGGATGTTTGCTTCTTGCAGTGAAAGGGATTTAAATTGATACAATACCACTAATGAAGCAATAAAGTGCTCCCTCGTGAAGAGTTCATGCTGCATTTAATTGGCACAACGGAGCAGTTTGTGGTAAGCATTCTTGGATGTATGAAAGTTTACAGTTATTGTGCTGCAGATGTTTCTAGGTAGGCTTTGTTAAGAGTGGGAAATACAGATCTTACAGCTCTTACAGCTACTTGTGCTGCAAGAGCATAATGTATAGAAATCTGCAGAGAGGATGTGATGGTTTGGGTGTTCCCTGCCCCCCAACACCGCGCTTTGGAAATCACCCAGACTAGACTCAGCCAGCTCTGGAAATTGAATGAAGCTTATATTTACAGCTTAGCACAGACAGATATTTATAGTATATATAGTTATAGACAGAAATAGACAAGGTAAAAGGTAATACAGAAACACAACAGCCCTCCCAGAAAACTGAGTCCCCAGGAGGGGCTTCCAACCACCCCTTCACCTTCCCTCTAGACCTCTCAACCTTACCCCAGTCCCAAGGAAGAATGGAGGTTTGGCCAGGGGGTTAGGAAGAAAAGTGGATTAGTCAAAGAAGCTAGAGACAGAGATGCAGCTTGGAGCTCCCAATTAAGAGAAGTGCTTCTTTCTATATTTTCATTCTTCTTCTTGTATCTCTCAGCAAGCCTATGAGTGAAGTAGACATCACCATTGTATCACACAGTATCACAGTATTATCAGGGTTGGAAGAGACCTCATAGATCATCAAGTCCAACCCTTTACCACAGAGCTCAAGGCTAGACCATGGCACCAAGTGCCACGTCCAATCCTGCCTTGAACAGCTCCAGGGACGGCGACTCCACCACCTCCCCGGGCAGCCCATTCCAGTGTCCAATGACTCTCTCAGTGAAGAACTTTCTCCTCACCTCCAGCCTAAATTTCCCCTGGCGCAGCCTGAGGCTGTGTCCTCTTGTTCTGGTGCTGGCCACCTGAGAGAAGAGAGCAACCTCCTCCTGGCCACAACCACCCCTCAGGTAGTTGTAGACAGCAATGAGGTCACCCCTGAGCCTCCTCCTCTCCAGGCTAACCAATCCCAGCTCCCTCAGCCTCTCCTCGTAGGGCTGTGCTCAAGGCCTCTCCCCAGCCTCGTCGCCCTTCTCTGGACACACTCAAGCATCTCGATGTTGTTTTCATTTCACAGCCTGTTATCTAATTCTTCTCACCAAAACATTCTAGCCTGCTTCAAACTAGCACAGAAGAGAATGACACAACCTAATGGTGATGTAATTGCCCAAGAGCAGGGCACCATTAATATCCCTCAAAGGGAATCCAATAGAATTATAGAATCATAGAATCATAGAATGGTTTAGGTTGGAAGGGACCTCAAGGATCACCCAGTTCGAACACCCTGCCATAGGCAGGGACACTTCCCACTAGAACAGGTTGCTCAAGGCCTCATCCAACCTGGCCTTGAACACCTCCAGGGAGGGAGCATCCACAACCTCCCTGGGCAACCTGTGCCAGTGTCTCACCACCCTCACTGCAAAGAACTTCCTCCTAACATCTAGTTTAAGTCTCCCCTCTTCCAGTTTAAACCCATTGCCCCTTGTCCTGTCATTACAAGACCTTGTAAATAATCCCTCCCCAGCCTTCCTGGAAGTCCCCTTCAGATACCAAAAGGCTACTACAAGGTCTCCTTAAAGTCTTCTTCATCCATGCAGGCTTCCTGGTGTTCTTACCTGCCATTCTTTTGGGATGCATTGCTCCTGGGCCTGAAGGAGGTGATACTTGAACATTGACCAGCTTTCCTTTGCCCCTCTTCCTTCCAGAGTTTTTTTCCCATGGCACCCTGCCAAGGAGGTCCTTGAAAAGGTTGAAATCTGCTCTTCTGAAGTCCAGAGCAGTGAGTTTGCTATACACCCTCCTTGATGCCTTGAGGATCTCAAACTCTACCATTTCCTGGTCACTGCAACCAAGGCTACCCTTCAGCTTCAGCTTCACTCACCAGCCCCTCCTCGTTGGTGAGGACTAGGTCCAGCACAGCACCTTTTCTTGTGGCTTCTTGTGGTGCAGCTTTGCAGTTTGGCTTTTGCAGGCGTGGGGGACATGAAGAAAATCAGCAAAAGACAAAACTTACACAAAACCCCAAGAAGGAACACTGAAGCTCATTCAGAGACAGGCTTTTAGGATGCATTATTTGTAATGTTCTAATGTATAAACCAGTTCTATATTTATGAATATGCAGGTTCATAGAATTAGAATTACTATGTTCATAGAATCAGCCAGGTTGGAAGAGACCTCCAAGATCATCCAGTCCAACCTAGCACCCAGCCCTAACCAGTCAAATAGACCATGGCACTAAGTGCCTCAGCCAGTCTTTTCTTGAAGACCCCCAGGGACGGTGCCTCCACCACCTCCCTGGGCAGCCCATTCCAATGCCAATCACTCTCTCTGTGAAGAACTTCTTCCTAATATCCAGCCTATACCTACCCTGGCACAACTTGAGACTGTGTCCCCTTGTTCTATTGCTGGTTGCCTGGGAGAAGAGACCACCCCCCACCTGGCCACAATGCCCTTTCAGGTAGTTGTAGACAGTAATAAGATCACCCCTGAGCCTCCTCTTCTCCAGGCTAAACACCCCCAGCTCCCTCAACCTCTCCTCATAGGATTTGTGCTCCAGGCCCCTCACCAGCTTTGTTGTATACAATGCATATACATTCTAAATACTTTCTGAATGTGATGCCCTTGCTGGCAATGACAGCTGCTCAAAAGTACCTCTGGGATCTGCTGGGTGACAATGTTGCAACATATCACTGTCTCTTTTCATATCTGTTGTAATACCATCTAAACTGTTAGTAACACCAGTGTAACCTGTCTCAAGTTGTGGTGGTTTGGCTGTTACCTGCCCCCCCACACTTTAGAAAGAACCCCAGCTAACTCAGCTGGACTCTGGGAATATAAATGAAGCTATTTATTTACAGCAGCACAATATACAAGCAGATATTTACAGTATATACAGAAATTACAAAAATAGACAAGGTAAAAAGTAATATAAAAAACACAACTCCCCTCACAGAAACCTGAGTCCCCAGGAGGGGCTCTCAACCACCCCTGCACCTTCCCCCTGCCCCTGTCAACCTTACCCCAAATCCTAGGAATAAAAAAAAAAGAGGTTCAGCCAAGAGGTTAGGAAGCAAGGTCAGTGGCAGTGAGGTTAGGGAGATGTAGCTCAGTCTGAAGCCAGAAGCAGAGTGAGAAGATGGTGAAAAGTGTTATCTAATGTTTACTTTTTTGTTCCCATACCTCTCAGCGAGACTGTGAGGGAAGGAGACACAACCATTGTTTTCCTTTCACAGCCAACTATCTACTTTCTCTCACCAAAGCATTCTAGCCTGCTTCAAACCAGCACACAGGTCCTCAGAGGTCAGTGAACATGCAGTGTATAGCAAAAGCTGAGAAGTCATTGAGCTGCAGTGGTTTAGAGCTAACACTTGAGCCGAATCCTAAATTATAAGCAAGAAATAGGAACTTTCTGGACATTTTTGAGCAGCAAGTAAATAAAATAGAGGGTTGGTTACAGAAGAAAAAGTAATAGGCATGTCTACATCATTTCATTTGTTTGCTGGACTAGTATATAACTTGTTGCACAAACTGTTCCTCACTCTGCCGCTTCCTGCCTCCTCCTCTTTCCCCGGCGCTGACTGATCTTGCATGGCTACGTTTACCTTGGCTGAGTAGATAACAGTGTGGCTTGGTTTTCTCTCTGAAGAGGAATCATAGAATCATAGGATCAAGGTTGGAAGAGACCTCCAAGCTCATCCAGTCCAACCTAGCACCCAGCCCTATCCAGTCAGCTAGACCATGGCACTAAGTGCCTCAGCCAGGCTTTTCTTCAACACCTCCAGGGATGGTGACTCCACCACCTCCCTGGGCAGCCCATTCCAATGGGAAATCACTCTCTCTGTGAAGAACTTCCTCCTAACATCCAGCCTATACTTCCCCTGGCACAACTTGAGACTGTCCCCTTGTTCTGTTGCTGGTTGCCTGGGAGAAGAGACCAACCCCCACCTGGCTACAACCTCCCTTCAGGTAGTTGTAAACAGCAATGAGGTCCCCCCTGAGCCTCCTCTTCTCTAGGGGGAGAAGGAGGTGGCTGTTAGCCCCTTCTGGGTTTGTCCAGGGGAGAGATCTTTGTGTTAGTTTAAAACTGTAAATATATGTAAATAGATTTTGTGCATAAGCATTGTGTTATATTCTGTTAGATTTTAGTTGTGCTGAAAGCAAAGCTTTATCTTAACCTCCAAACCACCTGAGCCAGTCTGGTGATTTTTGAGGTGTAATTTTAACCCTAATACAAAAGCAGATCAGCAAATTGATTTATCTGTGTCTCTTAGAATAGGTATACCTATGTTAAAGACCACAAAGACAAAAAACAGACAGAAAGTATTTGGGATATTAAAAAAAACTACAATTCAAAAACTAGATAGTGAGTCAGATATAGAAACATAGCTTTGTAGTGTCCTGATATTTGTGGTTGGAGTTATCTTCTTGGAAATGAGAGAGAACTATTGTTTCCTTTTTGTGAGCTGGGATTTTGGCATGATCACAGGATGTTAGGAGTTGGAAAGGACCCAAGGAGATCATTGAGTCCAACCCTCCTGCCAGAGCAGGACCACACAATCTAGCACAGATCACAGAGGAACACATCCAGACAGGCCTTGAAGGGCTCCAGAGAAAGAGACTCCACAACCTCTCTGGGGAGCCTGTTCCAGTGCTCTGTGACCCTTACAGTAAAGAAGTTCCCCCTTGTGTTGAGATGGAACCTCTTGTGCTGCAACTTAGACCCATTGCTCCTTGTCCCATCCCAGGGAGCAGTGAGCAGAGCCTGTCCCCCCTGCTCCTGGCCAGCCCTCAGATGTTTATAAACGTTTATCAGATCCCCTCTCAGTCTTCTCTTCTCCAGCTAAACAGCCCCAGGTCCCTCAGCCTCTCCTCACCAGCCATGCCCTCCAGTCCCCTAATCATCCTCATAGACTTCTGCTGGACCCTCTCCAGCAGATCCCTGTCCCTCTTCAACTGGGGAGCCCAAAACTGAACACAGTATTCAAGATGAGGTCTCAGCAGGGCAGAGTAGAGGGGGAGGAGAACCTCCCTTGATCTGCTGGACACACTCTTCCTAATACACCCCAGGATCCCATTGGCCTTCTTGGCCACAAGGGCACATTGCTGTGCCATGGTTAACTTGTTAGCCACCAGCACTCCCAGGTCCCTGTCCACAGGGCTGCTCTCCAGCAGATCACCTCCCAGCCTGTAGTGGTGCAGGTTATTATTCCTCCCAGACTGGGCATGAGTTACTCATGTTCTTTGGATGCTGCTTAGAGAGTGGAAGTAGAGGTGAGTAATGCACCACTGCCTCCTTGTATTTCATCAATTTTATTTCATGTGTCACAAACATAAGCATCACTTCCAGACAGTCAAGGCAATATGTTACGGAATCCTAAAACATTTTCCCTCTTCTGTTTCATTTATAACTGCCCAGTACATTTAACATGGATTATGTGATCTTCCCAAAGAATATGGAGTTTTAATATATGCAACAAAGTACTTGTTTCTCATGGTGAATTTGCAGGAAATTGCCATCTCAGTTACATACATTTCCCATTTGCAGGAGTTTTCTGGTGGAAGTGAAGCCCACAAGGAGTTTGGTTTCAGGTACAATCCCATTGGCACTAGAGAACCCCAGCAAGACAAGTACATTTAACTTCAAGTGTTTTAATATTCATCATCTAATGTGATATTGCCTAAACTGAAGGCATTTTCCACTGGATCTAACTGGTGACAACCATCCTTAATTGTCTTCTTTGCATGTTTAATCAAGATGAGATATATCCTGCATGACTAGAATGCTCTTGGCTTTTAAAACTCTGTCTCACTGCAGTGACACCCACGTTTCTGCACTTCATTTGCTTCTGAGAAGCTGATTTACATTTACTACTGGAATCAGTCACCCTGCCAGAATCTCTGAGAGGTAATTCAGGAGATGAATTCTAAGTGTATCGTAAGCGGTCTTAAGAGAGGTAATGAGTATGGAGCCAAACTTTCCTCCAAGGAACAATGAAAGACACAAAGTAACAAACACCACTTCCAACAAGGAAGACTTCAGTGTGAGGTGATGGAATAGTTGTAGAATCATTGAACAGAATCATAGAATCAGGCAGGGTTGGAAGGGACCCCAAGGATCAGCCAGTTCCAACCCTCCTGCCATGCCCAGGGACACCTTAGCCTAGATCAGCAGGGCCACAGCCTCAGCCAGCCTGGCCTTAAATACCTCCAGGGATGGGGCCTCAAACACCTCCCTGGGCAACCCATTCCAGCCTCTCACCACTCTCATGCTCAACAACTTCCTCCTAATGTCCAGTCTGAATCTCCCCACCTCCAGCTTTGCTCCATTCCCCCAGTCCTCTCACTCCCGGATAACCTGAAAAGCCCCTCCCCAGCTTTTTTTATAGGCCCCCTTCAGATACTGGAAGGCCACAAGAAGGTCACCTGGGAGCCTCCTCTTCTCCAGACTCAACAGCCCCAACTCTTTCAGTCTGTCCTCCTAGGAGAGAGAGAACACTTGCTTTAAGTCTTCATGAAATCACTGAGTTTTAAGTGTGCCTTTCAAAGTAAAGGTATTTCAGGGTACTTAGAGCTGGCTTTGGAAGGAACGAGAGGAGGAAAGGAATGTCAGAGGGTATAAAGCCTAGAATATTATTTTAAGAGAGCACTCAAATTTAAACACAAGCCTAAAGTGCTTCTATGAAGAGAATATGTGAGATCATGGAATCATAGAATCATAGTCAGCCAGGTTGGAAGAGACCTCCAAGATCATCCAGGCCAACCTAGCACCCCACTCTGTCCAATCAACCAGACCATGGCACTAAGTGCCTCAGCCAGGCTTTGCTTCAAGACCTCCAGAGATGGTGCCTCCACCACCTCCCTGGGCAGCCCATTTCAAGGGCAAATTACTCTCTCTGGCATGAAATTCTTCCTAATATCCAGCCTAGACCTTCCACGGCACAACTTGAGACTGTGTCCCCTTGTTCTCTTGCTGGTTGCCTGGCAGAAGAGACCAACCCCCACCTGGCTACAGCCTCCCTTCAGGTTGTTGTAGACAGCAATGAGGTCACCCCTGAGCCTCCTCTTCTCCAGGCTGCACACCCCCAGCTCCCTCAGCCTCTCTTCACAGGGCTGTGTTCCAGGCCCCTCACCAGCTTTGTCACCCTTCTCTGGACACATTCCAGTATCTCAACATCTCTCTTGACTTGAGGAGCCCAGAACTGGACACAGGACTCAAGGTGAGGCCTGACCAGTACCTCTTTTTGTTTGAAAATTTGAAACTCTTTTATTTCTATCACCTAAACACTTGCAGTAGATACCTCTAGAGAATGAACCAAGAGGAGATTGTTACACTTTGCTGACTGATTCACAGACCTTCAACCATGAGTGCTATATTTCTGGGATGCCTTTTTGTGCTTTATCTTGCTTTTGTCAGAGGTAATCTCATCCTCTAATGATGAAGATTTTTTACCCTAAGGGCCTACAACACTGACATTAATTCTTTTTCCCCTATTTAAATAATTTCCTTTCTGTTCATTCCCATGGGCAAAAGACACTTGTAAATAGAAATTTGTCTCACCTTTTTCCCTTCTTTCCTTAATGAATACACCCCATACACTCTAACTAGTCTACCTTCAGTCTGTTTGGCCATGGACTGTGACTTAGAAGCAGAATTTCTGCATGAGATTGACGTTAATTAGATGTGACACAAACCCAACACTCAGGCTCAACACAGATCCTGCAAGTGTCAGGAGCTCAGCACATTAACAGAGGCAGCTTCTGTCCTTGACAACAGAATGGTGAATACTCATCTAACATGCTTGAAAAGGAGCTTGAAATATTCATTGCTTAAAATTGATGGTGGAAGTACCATCTCATTAAAAGTGAGGCTTTTTAATTGTTTCTTGCATTTTTCATGTGATAAGTAAGCCTTTCCCACATTACAGTGAAAGCACAGTATGGTAATGCAGGAGTGATAAATGTCTCACTCTGAGAGTCTGTCATACATCCCAGCTGTGCTGTACAGGCAAACTCAGGCAGATGTTAAAAATGCCTCTGCAGGAGCACAGATTGAAATGCCTCAGCAAGAAGTGCAAGCACAGAATAACTTTAAAGAAAAACTTAGCCCTGGCCTAGTAGACTCAATTCAATGAATTGCATATGGTGGCTTGGGAATGTCTTCAGGTCAGGCACTTGCTTTGAGACTTCAAAATAATCACTGAGTTTTAAGTGTGCCCTCAAAGTAAACATATTTAAGGGTACTGAAAACTGGCTTTGGAGGGAATGAGGGGAGGAAAGGAATGTCAGATAGTATAAAGCCTAGAATATTATTTTAAGAGAGCACTCAAATTTAAACACAAGCCTAAAGCCTATGAAGAAGATGTGTGGGATCATGGAATCATAGAATCATAGAGTCAAGCAGGTTGGAAGAGATCTCCAAGATCATCCAGTCCAACCTAGCACCCAGCTCTGTCCAATCAACCAGACCATGGCACTAAGTGCCTCAGCCAGGCTTTGCTTGAACACCTCCAGGGATGATGCCTCCACCACCTCCCTGGGCAGCCCATTCCAATGCCAATCACTCTCTCTGCCAACAACTTCCTCCTAACATCCAGCCTATACTTCCCCTGGCACAACTTGAGACTGTGTCCCCTTGTTCTGTTGCTGCTTGCCTGTGAGAAGAGACCAACCCCCACCTGGCTACAGCCTCCCTTCAGGTAGCTGTAGACAGCAATGAGGTCACCCCTGAGCCTCTTCTTCTGTAGGCTAAACAACCTCAGCTCCCTCAGCTTCTCCTGAAGCATCCAATCCACTGCCAAAGCATCTTTCGCTCACAATCCTGATAAGAGTAAATATACATAAAGGGACATGATGAAGTAGAGGACTGTACAGAGGGTGCAAGTCCCTGACCCTTCCGTGTGTCTGTTGAGTCACCTTTACTTAAAATGCATAAAGGGAGTAGGGCATTGTTACGCTTGCTATATGTGACACCTAGTTTGGTGATTGAGGATAAGTTAAATCTAAGAAATCTGAGAAAAGCCAGCACTGTGTAATAAGGAGGAGTTTCTGGTCTGCCACAGTGCAGAGCTGCAGTTCTTTCCAGATGAGCTGTCACAAAGAGATTACAGTGCAGTACTACTGACTATTTGTTTTTCCATGAAGCGATGCATGATTAGGCAGATGGAGCCACACTGTGAATGAAGAGTAGACACACATCTTCTTCTGAGACAGAGGGAGGAGGCTCTGGCTGATTCTCAATGGAACTGAGCATGGTTGGGAGCAAGAGTAAGGCTAAGTATGAAAAGCAGCCAGGAGGAAAGGGACCTGGGGGTACTGATGATGAAGTAGGCTGAAGATGAGCCAGCAGTGTGCCCAGGTGGCCAGGAGAGCCAATGGCATCCTGGCCTGCGCCAGGAACAGTGTGGCCAGTAGGACAAGGGAGGTTATTCTGCCCCTGTACTCAGCACTGGTCAGGCCATACCTTGAGTACTGTGTCCAGTTCTCAGCCCCTCAATTCAAGAGAGATGTTGAGGTGCTGGAATGTGTCCAGAGAAGGGCAACAAAGCTGGTGAGAGGTCTGGAACACAGCCCTATGAGGAGAGGCTGAGGGAGCTGGGGGTGTGCAGCCTGGAGAAGAGGAGGCTCAGGGGTGGCCTCATTGCTGTCTACAACTACCTGAAGGGAGGCTGTAGCCAGGTGGGGGTTGGTCTCTTCTGCCAGGCAGCCAGCAACAGAACAAGGGGACACAGTCTCAAGTTGTGCCAGGGGAAGTATAGGCTGGATGCTAGGAGGAAGTTGTTGGCAGAGAGAGTGATTGGCATTGGAATGAGCTGCCCAGGGAGGTGGTGGAGTCACCGTCCCTAGAGGTATTCAAGAAAAGCCTGGCTGAAGCACTTAGTGCCATGGTCTAGTTGATTGGCTAGGGCTGGGTGCTAGGTTGGACTGGATGGTCTTGGAGGTCTCTTCCAACCTGGTTGATTCTATGACTCTATGAACAGCCTTTTCTTCCATATCTGTTCCTGTTCCAACAACAGTGGGGATTTTGACAGCAATAGCCAAACAAATGATCTTCTCTTTCCTCGAGTTATATTAAATTGTCTTTTTGTTTGGTGTTTTCTATTGTTTTTTTAACTCTCATTGTGATTGCTTAGGGCTTACTCACCACCCCCCCCCCCCACACACACTTAAGAAAATCACCCAGACTAGAGGCAGTCAATCTGAAAAGTAAAGAATGAAGCTTTATCACTACAGCTTAGCACAATATACAAACAGGTATTTACAATGTATACAGCAATAGACAGAAGTTAAAAAGCAAGACAGAAACACAACAGCCCTCCCAGAAACCTGAGTCCCCAGGGGGGGCTCCCAACCACCCTTCCACCTTCTTCCCACCCCTCCACCTTAACTTTGCCTTATGTTCAAGGTGAGTTTGGAAGATTGGCCAGAGGGGTTAGGAATCAGAAGGATTAGTCACACAGAGGGCTGGTTAGAGAGAGAGAAGTGCAGCCCAAAGCCAGAGAGCAAACTCTGTTATCTGTGTTTGTATTCTTGCTTTTATACATCTCAGCAAGCCTATGAGTGAAGCAGACATCACCATTGTTTCCTTTTCACAGCCTATAATCCAATTCTTCTCACTAAAATATCCCAGCTAGGCTCAAACTAGCACATTCTCCTTTTTTTTACTGTTCTTAACATAAAACCCTTGGGCATACCACATGGAAAAAAATCTTGGTTACTCCAAGCTCCACCTAACATGGCTATTGGTTGCCAAGTGTGCAAACCAGCTGGGAGAGGGAGTGAATGTCAGAGGTGTGTTCACCCAGACACCTCACTGCTTTATAAATGAGTAATCTACTAAGTGCAATCTCTCTAAAAAGAGTTGTTGAAATTTGATTGTGTTGAGACAGAAGGATTACTTTGATTTGCAAGTTTTCACATTGAGTCAACTACAACATTTCTCACTGAAGCTTTTAGGAGGTCTTTGTCTGTGGTTTTGGTTGTGGTTTTTTGGGGGGGTGTGTTCTTTTTTTCAAATAGTGCCATATTGTGGTAGTTTAAAGCTTATGCCTTTAAGAACCACAAAATTGAAGACCTCGAGAGTGTTCAGGAGGTGGACTGGAAAATGTATTTCATACCTTTAAGTCCTTCATCCCTATAAAAACTGGCTGCAAAGTCACTTTCTTCCCTTTTCCCTTTCTTTCTCTTACTGGAAAGTACAAGCATGTTCTTCTCTCCCTGGTGGGGAGTAAGGCCTGGTCAACCTTGACAACGCTGCCAATTAGACCTGGACCTGCCTAATTGGTGTCTGAAGTTGCCTAGCTGAATTTTCTGTTGCATCAGAAATGGAGAGGTATGGAGGGTAGGGAGAGGAGCATGGCAGGCAGATATTTGTTAGCCTGGTGTGAAGGGAGACTTACCTGAAGGTTTGCTTTAATGAGCTGCTGTACTAAGGCCAGACTATGGAATTCTTTGTATTTCATATGCTTTGCACTATGTCACTGTAGCATTGTAGTATATGAATTGCCTTCTGCAATCCTGTGTGTGAGCTGTTTTCTTTTGCCCTTATAGGAAGAGGTAAAAGAGCAAACTGTCCACCTTGAAACCACGATGCATTTGTGTGGGGAAAATGTAATCACAGTATCACAGTATCCCAGTATCACAGTATCACCAAGGTTGGAAGAGACCTCACAGATCATCAAGTCCAACCCTTTACCACAGAGCTCAAGGCTAGACCATGGCACCAAGTGCCACGTCCAATCCTGCCTTGAACAGCTCCAGGGACGGCGACTCCACCACCTCCCCGGGCAGCCCATTCCAGTGTCCAATGACTCTCTCAGTGAAGAACTTTCTCCTCACCTCCAGCCTAAATCTCCCCTGGCACAGCCTGAGGCTGTGTCCTCTTGTTCTGGTGCTGGCCACCTGAGAGAAGAGAGCAACCTCCTCCTGGCCACAACCACCCCTCAGGTAGCTGTAGACAGCAATAAGATCTCCCCTGAGCCTCCTCTTCTCCAGGCTAACCAATCCCAGCTCCCTCAGCCTCTCCTCGTAGGGCTGTGCTCAAGGCCTCTCACCAGCCTCGTTGCCCTTCTCTGGACACGCTCAAGCATCTCAATGTCCCTCCTAAACTGGGGGGCCCAGAACTGAACACAGTACTCAAGGTGTGGTCTAACCAGTGCAGAGTACAGGGGCAGAATGACCTCCCTGCTCCTGCTGACCACACCATTCCTGATGCAGGCCAGGATGCCACTGGCTCTCTTGGCCACCTGGGCACACTGCTGGCTCATGTTCAGGTGGGTATCAATCAGCACCCTCAGATCCCTCTCTGTCAGGCTGCTCTCCAGCCACTCCGACCCCAGCCTGTATCTCTGCATGGGGTTGTTGTGGCCAAAGTGCAGCACCCTGCACTTGGAGCTATTGAACCCCATCCCATTGGACTCTGCCCATCTGTCCAGGCGGTCAAGGTCCCGCTGCAGAGCCCTTCTGCCTTCCAACCCAGCCACATCTGCCCCCAGCTTAGCGTCATCTGCAAACTTGCTGATGACTGACATTCAGATCATCTATGAAGATGTTTAAGAGACAGATGAGGTAACTTAGGTTACTTTTTATCCTGAACCAGAAATTAATGTTAATGGAAACATTATGAAGTGATCAGCCTGTTTTGAAGAAAAGCATACAGCTAGATACACATTTTTAAGTTGGTGGAATGCATTATAAACTTCTAGATTGCTATAGATTTCAGTGTTAAGCACAGACTAGGACTGAGGTTCACTGTGGATCTACAGTAGTGCTTTGTAGTAGTGACATGAAAGATCAAATAAAAGTTGCAGCTTTTTTTGTTTTGCAGTGGCTTGAGGAAATAGAAGTAATTTTTTTTTTATAAGCTTAGTACAAAATCATAGTGAATCACAGAATCACAGAATTAATCAGATTGGAGAAGACCTTTGAGATCACTGAGTCCAACCTATCACCTAACACCTTCTAATTAACTAAACCATGGCACTAAGTGTCGCATCTGGTCTCCTTTTAAGCATCTGCAGAGATGGTGACTCCACCATCTCCTTGGGCAGCCCATTCCAGTGGCCAACCACTCTTTCTGTGAAGAACTTTGTCCTAACATTCAGCCTAAACCTGCCTTGGCACAATTTGAGACTGTGTCCTCTTATTCTGTCACTGGGTGCCTGAGAGAAGAGACCAAATCCCACCTGGCTACAACCTCCTTTTGATCCTCCCAAAATCCTCTCAAAAGAACCATAGAATGGTTTAGGTTGGAAGGGACCTCCAATACCATCCAGTTCCAACCCCCCACAGTAGGCAGGGACACCTCTCACTAGAACAGGTCACTCAAGGCCTCATCCAGCCTAGCCTTGAATACTTCCATGGAGGGAGCATCCTCAGCCTCCCTGGGCAACCTGTGCCAGTTTTTCACTACCCTCAATGTAAAGAACTTCTTCCTAACATCTACTTTAAATCTTCCCTCTTCCAGTTTAAACCCATTACCTCTCATCCTGTCATCACACTGACTTTGCACCAGTAAGACCTTAGCTTGTCTTCTAGATGCATTCATGCATTCACTTCTGTATAGTGTTTGGGTACTATGGCCTAATATACACAATATATGGTAAAACTGGAACAGATGATCCAAAATTTCCAGTCCAGTATCCTAGTAAATTACTTCTTTATATTAGCTGCTTACATCTTCATTATACAGGGAGGTCTAGGCTGGATGTTAGGAGGAAGTTGTTGGCAGAGAGAGTGATTTGCCATTGGAATGGGCTGCCCAGGGAGGTGGTGGAGTCACCATCCCTGGAGGTGTTCAAGAAAAGCCTGGCTGAGGCACTTAGTGCCATGGTCTACTTGACTGGCTAGGGCTGGGTGCTAGGTTGGACTGGATGATCTTGGAGGTCTCTTCCAATCTGGTTGGTTCTCTGATTTGCTGTCATTTTAATGATTTATGATACTAATAGAATGCAAACCTATTAGCAGAAGACCTCAACTCCTGACACATGCATTTGCTCATGAGTATCCTTGATAGTAATTTTCATGGCATGGTATCTTTTTCCTCTCTTTATTTTTCCTCCAGTGATTTACTGGCATTAATGATAACCTACACAAGATGTTCACAAAGAATTGTCTTTAAAAAGATAGACTAGAAGGGAGAACACAGCAATTAATCAAATGGTAGTCACTTAAGGCAACTCAGTTGTGTTTCTGAAGCATGATGGAAATCTACATTTAGATATTTGCATGCAACTGGATGGATCTTTGGACGTTTGGTGTCATTCAGTGTCATTTTATGCTATTTCCACAATGTATAGGAAGAGATCATATTTATATTGTTGTTTCTCTTACAAATCTCAGTGTTTTACAGCTGTAAGAGCTGTGGAAAGTAAAACATATTTTATCAGCCAAGGAAGCCAGTAATCTTATTTATAGAATAATGGAACGCAGCTTTTGCACTTTGAAGATTTTGTGCTTTATCTCTTAGACTGCTCAACAGCACACTGGAACAATGGCTAATGGCACAATAGAGTACTTACTATACAATGCTCTCACTACAATAACAAGAGTGCCTTTTGGAGATTAAATTAAGGCTCTCAGTAAAGAATTTCCTGAAGGTCATATTCATTGTGACAAGTTCTGCAGCATGGGAACATCTTTCTCTGGTTGCCCTTTGACAGCAGAAGGCTTCTTTAAGGAATTTCCAGGTGTTTTTACAAGGTGACTTCAGAAAGTAGGCTGCAATACTTTTGCTGACCATTCCTCTTCTTTCTCTTCACACAGGAGGGAGAGAAGGGATTTATGTTCATAGAATCATAGAATCATAGAAGCAACCGGGTTGGAAGAGACCTCCAAGGTCATCAAGTCCAACCTAGCACCCAGCCCTATCCAATCAACCAGACCATGGCACTAAGTGCCTCATCCATTGCTTTCTTGAACACCTCCAGGGATGGTGACTCCACCACCTCCCTGGGCAGCCCATTCCAATGCCAATCACTCTCTCTGGCAACAACTTCCTGTGCTAGTTTGAAGCAGGGTAGAATGTTTTGGTGAGAAGAACTAGATCATAGGCTGTGAAAGGAAAACAATGGTGATGTCTACTCCCTCAGAGTCTTGCTGAAGAAACAAAAACATTAGATGACACTCTTGCCATTTTGTCTTCACTCTCGGGCTGGGCTTTGACTGAGCTGCAGCTCCCTAACCTCACCTGCCACTCACCTTTGCTTCTTAACCTCTTGGCTGAACCTCCATTCTTCCTTAGGACTGGGGTAAGGTTGATAGGGGCAGGGGGAAGGTGCAGGGGTGGTTGAGAGCCCCTCCTGGGGACTCAGGTTTCTGGGAGGGGAGTTGTGTTTCTGTATTACTTTTACCTTGTCTATTTCTGTCTATAACTGTATATACTGTAAATATCAGCTTGTATATTGTGCTGCTGTAAATAAATAGCTTCATTTATATTCCCAGAGCTGGCTGAGACTAGTCTGGGAAACTTCTAAGGTGTGTGGGGGCAGGGGACACCTAAATTATCTCACTTCCTCCTAACATCCAGCCTAGACCTCCACTGGCTCAACTTGAGACTGTGTCCCCTTGTTCTATTGCTGGTTGCCTGGGAAAAGAGGCCACCCCCCACCTGGCTACAATGCCCCTTCAGGTAGTTGTAGACAGTAATCAGATCACCCCTGAGCCTCCTCTTCTCCAGGCTGCACACCCCCAGCTCCCTCAGCCTCTCCTCACGGAGCTGTGTTTCAGGCCCCTCACCAGCTTTGTCACTCTTCTCTGGACACGTTCCAGCATCTCAACATCTCTCTTGAATTGAGGGGGGCCAGAACTGGACACAGTATGCTATAGGAACAATATACAAGATTTTATCTGGCATTTCTCCACCCATGTTAAGTCATTAGCTTCAGAAGCACATTAAGAATTTGGTTTAAACATCGCTCAAACTACTGAGTGTATCTGCTGCTTGTCACTTCCCTGCTATGACACGTCCTTGAGTGGAGGAAAGTCTCTAAAATATTAAGAAATCCTACATATGAGCATGTATCTCCACTCAAATCAGAAAGGAGTGCCAATTCACTGAGGAATTTTAATACTTTAGCTATGGGTTATTATTGTGCTGTGTGGGCAGAAATGAAAAGAACTACGCAGTCACATAACTACATCCACAGAAACAGAAGAATAGAGACCCTAAGAGAAAGTACTGAACTGCCCACCTGATTTTATTTTTCCTGGTTTTAAGACAGCAGGAATTTGTACATAAACCAGTATGTCATAGGCTGGATGTTAGGAGGAAGTTCTTCACAGACAGAATGATTTGCCTTTGGAATGGGCTGCCCAGAGAGGTGGTGGAGTTGCTGTCCCTGGAAGTGTTGAAGCAAAGCCTGGCTGAGGCACTTAGTGTCATGGTCTAGTTGACTGGCCAGGGCTGGGTGCTAGGTTGGAGTGGATGATCTTGGAGGTCTCTTCCAACCCGGTTGATTCTATGATGCTATTTTTCTCATCACCATTTGCCACTACCCAGAACAATTCACAATTTCTGTATAGCCACTTGGGCTTTTCAATGGGCTTGATGTGAAGCTGTGTGATGGCACTCAAGACTATGAACAATCACCCAGACAGTGTACAAGAATAAAGCTGTTCATGCTTAGAAAGAGAAAAGTTTCCAGTAGTGTCCTTTGTGTTTGCTTTCTTGTCTTTTCTTGCAGCCTAACCTGAAAGAACAGACTGTTTCAGTTGGAAGAGACCTACAATGATCATCTAGTTGAACTGTCTGCCCAATCCAGGGGTGACTAAGTTAAAGATCTTAGTGATACTCACTGTGAAACTTTTCTGCTAAATCAGATTCAAATGATCTACACATAAAGAAGGCTGATAATATGCTCAGCTAGTCCTTTTCACAAGGCTTGTCTCTGTCATTACTTGATTATGTTCTAATAATCTATTATTATTACAGGGTCACAGGATATGAGTAGTCAGAAGGGACCCAAGGAGATCATCAAGTCCAACCGCTCTGCCAGAGGAGGACCACACAATCTAGCCCAGATCACAGAGGAACACATCCAGACAGGCCTTGAAATTCTCCAGGGATGGAGATAGATATAGATATATTTAATATATACTACAATGTTTTTTGGAGGGAGGAAGAAGTAAAATATACAAGCACATCCTGCTTTTCTGGATTAAAGTGAGATGGGATGTAGCACATTGAATATAAGGCCCCTTGCTAAGTATCTGTTGCTTCTTCTGGTAGAAACAACCATAGCATTAGGTGTATCTGCCATTCTAGGCAGAGATCTTTTTCCCCAGAAAGTTTTTTCTCATGGGGAAAAAAGATATCTCCTGGGAAAAAAATATCAACCTTTCTCTCTAAAAGGGACACAGTCTCAAGTGGTGCTGAGGGAGGTAAAGGCTTGATATTAGGAGGAAGTTCTTCCCAGAGGGAGTGATTTGCCATTGGAATGGGCTGCCCAGGGAGGTGGTGGAGTCACCATCTCTGGAAGTGTTCAAGAAGAGACTGGATAAGGCACTTAGTGCCATGGTCTAGTTGATTGGCTAGGGTTGGGTGATAGGTTGGACTGGGTGATCTTGGAGGTCCCTTCTAACTTAGCTGATTCCATGATTCTATGTAATAAGTCCACTGGAAGGCTTCTGAGGCAGTGCTAGAACCCAGATAGATCTCAAAGCAATCACATTTTTTCTATCCTTTCCCCTTGCACCTCAGAGCCACTGCAGTACAGAAAAGTATATTAATTTCATTGTGAGAACTAAAATGTTTCTCTGATTAAAACTTGTGGTGAACATAGGAGTGAACTGAGCTCAATGCTGTTGTGTGTCTTGGATAAATAGCTCTTGGGTGCCAAAATATTCCTTCCCAGGATTAAAGGGTTGGAAACCAAAAAGAGATTCCTTTAAGATCTCACCTTAAATGGACATGTAACATGTTAGGAAGAGGTTTCTCTTTCAACTCAGTCATCTGCACTCCGTAACCTCGTGGGAGCTGGACAGAGCAGGCTGCGTGTGGGTGGATCGAGCCTCAGAGGCAGACAATGAGGCAGCAGCACCCTTTCCAGTTTAACAAGGGCAGAAAGGAAAACCTTACGAAGTAACCACTGTGATGAATGTCATAGAATCATAGAATCAACCAGGTTGGAAGAGACCTCCAAGATCATCCAGTCCAACCCAGCACCCAGCCCTAGCCAGTCAACTAGACCATGGCACTAAGTGCCTCAGCCACTCTTTTCTTGAAGACCTGCAGGGACGGTGCCTCCACCACCTCCCTGGGCAGCCCATTCCAATGGGAAATCACTCTCTCTGGAAACAACTTCCTCCTAACATCCAGCCTAGACCTACCCCGGCACAACTTGAGACTGTGTCCCCTTGTTCTATTGCTGGTTGCCTGGGAGAAGAGACCAACCCCCACCTGGCTACAGCCTCCCTTCAGGTAGTTGTAGACAGCAATGAGGTCACCCCTGAGCCTCTTCTTCTCCACGATAAACACCCCCAGCTCCCTCAGCCTCTCCTCACAGGGCTGTGTTCCAGGCCCCTCACCAGCTTTGTTGCCCTTCTCTGGACACATTCCAGCACCTCAACATCTCTCTTGAATTGAGGGGCCCAGAACTGGACACAGTACTCAAGGTGTGGCCTGACCAGTGCTGAGTACAGGGGAAGAAAAACCCTACAATGATTCTTGTTGCTAAGACACAGTGGGAGTTAAAATCAGTGTTTGAATGTGGCTTGGTAGATCATTTACACTGTCAGCACCGCTTTGTGTATGCTTTATATCAAGGTGGGTTTTTTCCTGCCACTGTGCCTTTTATCTTACTGAGAAAAACACTACATTTTGTAACAGTAGGGTAGATTGTTCGCTTATCTAGGTGCACAAGTGCTTTCAAAAATGCATTTCATAATCTTCTGATTCACTGCACACAACAGACATGCACACAAGCTGCTTTATTAACAGAAAATACACTGAATGAACATTTTGGTACCACTCTTAGGGAATTATCCATAATAACTGCAAGCACATTTTGTTCCACTAAGAAAGCTCAAAAATTACTGTACCTAACCTATTGAATCATTTGTTTTCCTTCAAAGGCTTCTCTAAGAGTAGCTCCATTATGAGACCTGTAACACAACAAGCAAGAACAATTCTTTATCTTAAAGACAGTTCAGGTAAAGCCCAACAATAACACAGATGTGCAAGCTGATTGCTGTCACAGTCACACTTCAAGTGCAGTCAGTAATTGCACCATAATCCTTTGAGACAAGACAATAATTTTTGATTAACACATTTTAGGGCTACATCCATTGTGAGTAACTGAGTAATGAGAGATTTTACCCCACCACTGGGCCCCATCCTCTTTAACATCTTCATAGATGATCTGGATGAGGGCATCGAGTCAGTCATCAGCAAGTTTGCAGATGACACCAAGCTGGGGGCAGATGTGACTGAGTTGGAAGGCAGAAGGGCTCTGCAGCGGGACCTTGACTGCCTGGACAGATGGGCAGAGTCCAATGGGATGGGGTTCAATAGCTCCAAGTGCAGGGTGCTGCACTTTGGCTACAACAACTCCATGCAGAGATACAGGCTGGGATCGGAGTGGCTGGAGAGCAGCCAGACAGAGAGGGATCTGGGGGTGCTGATTGATACCCACCTGAACATGAGCCAGCAGTGTGCCCAGGTGGCCAGAGAGCCAGTGGCATCCTGGCCTGCATCAGGAATGGTGTGGTCAGCAGGAGCAGGGAGGTCATTCTGCCCTTGTAGTCTGCACTGGTTAGACCACACCTTGAGTGCTGTGTTCAGTTCTGGGCCCCCCAGTTTAGGAGGGACATTGAGATGCTTGAGCGTGTCCAGAGAAGGGCGACGAGGATGGGGAGAGGCCTTGAGCACAGCCCTACGAGGAGAGGCTGAGGGAGCTGGGATTGGTTAGCCTGGAGAAGAGGAGGCTCAGGGGAGATCTTATTGCTGACTACAACTACCTGAGGGGTGGTTGTGGCCAGGAGGAGGTTGCTCTCTTCTCTCAGGTGGCCAGCACCAGAACAAGAGGACACAGCCTCAGGCTGCACCAGGGGAAATTTAGGCTGGAGGTGAGGAGAAAGTTCTTCACTGAGAGAGTCATTGGACACTGGAATGGGCTGCCCGGGGAGGTGGTGGAGTCGCCGTCCCTGGAGCTGTTCAAGGCAGGATTGGACGTGGCACTTGGTGCCATGGTCTAGCCTTGAGCTCTGTGGTAAAGGGTTGGACTTGATGATCTGTGAGGTCTCTTCTAACCCTGATGATACTGTGATACACAGCAGGTTGTTGGTCCACCTACACTCTTGTGTTTGTGCAAAAGCAACTCTTGGGTCTCTGAAAGATTCGCAGATTTGTGAGCTTTGAAGTTCTGTTGCAGAGATATTCTTGAAATTACCCAGAAGAAAGCAGTTTCTTTCTCGTTTATTTAACATCTCACTCCTGCAATGTGATAGTAGAAAGGTGCTTTTTACTAGTTATAACCTGCTTCTTTCTGAATCTCCTCTGAATGAGTTTATTTCTAAGACTTTTTGGTAGGCAGAACTCTGAGCACTGGGGACAACACAAAGCAGGAAGCTGCTAAATCTGACCTAAGATGTGGCACTGAAATGCAGAATAAATGCATAGAGATTCAGTACTGTACTAACTTGACTACATTTCCATGAGGTGTACAAAGCACAAGGAACATCACTTATCTACTCAGAGTTACACTCATTCATGCAAAGACTAACCTGACTGCTCCCCCAAAACAAAAGTGAGGGGAAAATTAACACACAAAACTTGGGATTGAGATAAACAGGTATAATAAGAGTTTAATATGGCCTAAAATAACAATCACAATGAGTCATTACATTAGCTAACAATCTAATAATGAAGGTCTTTTCCAATCTAAGAAATTCTGTGATTCTGTGATTCTGAGGAGGGATATAGGTTGGACTTGATGATCTTCAGGGTCTTTTCCAATTGGAATCACAGTATCACAGTATCAAAGTATCATCAGGGTTGGAAGAGACCTCACAGATCATCAAGTCCAACCCTTTACCACAGAGCTCAAGGCTAGACCATGGCACCAAGTGCCACCTCCAATCCTGCCTTGAACAGCTCCAGGGACGGCGACTCCACCACCTCCCCGGGCAGCCCATTCCAGTGTCCAATGACTCTCTCAGGGAAGAACTTTCTCCTCAACTCCAGCCTAAATCTCACCTGGTGCAGACTGAGGCTGTGTCCTCTTGTTCTGGTGCTGGCCACCTGAGAGAAGAGAGCAACCTCCTCCTGGCCACAACCACCCCCCACGTAGTTGTAGACAGCAATAAGGTCACCCCTGAGCCTCCTCTTCTCCAGGCTAAACAATCCCAGCTCCCTCAGCCTCTCCTCGTAGGGCTGTGCTCAAGGCCTCTCCCCAGCCTCGTCGCCCTTCTCTGGACACGCTCAAGCATCTCAATGTCCTTCCTAAACTGGGGGGCCCAGAACTGAACACAGTACTTAAGGTGAGGTCTAACCAGTGCAGAGTACAGGGGCAGAATGACCTCCCTGCTCCTGCTGACCACACCATTCCTGATGCAGGCCAGGATGCCACTGGCTCTCTTGGCCACCTGGGCACACTGCTGGCTCATGTTCAGGCGGGTATCAATCAGCACCCCCAGATCCCTCTCTGTCTGGCTGCTCTCCAGCCACTCTGACCCCAGCCTGTATCTCTGCATGGGGTTGTTGTGGCCAAAGTGCAGCACCCTGCACTTGGAGCTATTGAACCCCATCCCACTGGACTCTGCCCATCTGTCCAGGCGGTCAAGGTCCCGCTGCAGAGCCCTTCTGCCCTCCAACCCAGCCACATCTGCCCCCAGCTTAGTGTCATCTGCAAACTTGCTGATGACTGACTCCATGCCCTCATCCAGATCATCTATGAAGATGTTAAAGAGGATGGGGCCCAGCACTGATCCCTGAGGGACACCACTAGTGACAGCTGCCAGCTGGATGTGGCACCATTCACCACCACTCTCTGGGCTCATCCCTCCAGCCAGTTCCTAACCCAGCACAGTGTTGCCATCCAAGCCATGGGCTGACAGCTTAGCCAGCAGTTTGCTGTGGGGGACAGTGTCAAGAATGTTTCTGTGTCTGTGTGATCTAATTAATGAAGCAATGCATGATTACCTTAGATTAGCCTATTTGCAGAAGAAGTGCAGTGAAATATGGGAAGAGGGAAATAAAATAGCATAAACCAGGAAACCAAAACCAGCAGCTACCCATCTTTCTGCCATTGCTGTTGAAAAGAGCCAGCACCCAAGACCCAGAACCCAAAATCAGCAACTTGAACAAGAAGCCTCCCATGCTGCAATCTGAACTTCAAGCCCTGTAATACTTTCCTCCATCAGGTCTATGCATCTGAAAGGCAATCTACAGCAGAAATAAGCAGTCACTTAAACTGTGGCATCGCTGCAGATAAATTACCATGAAGTGAAGACAGAGAAATGTTACTTTTCCTTACAGAATGTACTATTAGCCAAAATAATCAACTAAGAAGAAACTGAATTTCCTTAAATATCCCCACCAAGTTTTTCTTTTTCCCTTTCTTGTTTCTACTGTACAGAATCATAGAATCATAGAATGAACCAGGTTGGAAGAGACCTCCAAGATCAGCCAGTCCAACCTAGCACCCAGCCCTATCCAGTTAACTAGACCATGGCACTAAATGCCTCAGCCAGGCTTTTCTTGAACACCTCCAGGGGCAGTGCCTCCACCACCTCCCTGGACAGCCCATTCCAATGGGAAACACTCTCTCTGGGAAGAACTTCCTCCAGCCTATACCTCCCCCCAGCACAACTTGAGACTGTGTCCCCTTGTTCTATTGCTGGTTGCCTGGGAGAAGAGCCACCCCCCACCTGGCTACAATGTCAAATGAGATAAGGCAGAAAGATTATCAAAGGCAAGGCGAAAGCTAAGCACCTTTTATCCACCTTGGTGAACACTAGGTAATTTTCAGCACATAGGTGGGAGGGAAAACAATGAAGCTCTTCAATCTTGCAGGTTGTTGTTATATATATATATCAGAATAGGAAAACTTACTGTTGGACATTATTTGACAGCTACTATATTGATTTCATTTGTCTGCACTAAAATGAATGTTCTTAGAGCACGAGATGTGCATAGAATTTGGTTTTAACATGGAGGAAGAAGGGAAAGTTGCTGGAAACTCGGCAGCTGATTCCTAAAGAAAAGAAATGGATTTTGGTGGCTAAGGCTTTAGCTGAACTGATTGTTCAAAGGAGCTTAACATGTGGATGTAATTTGCGAAAGGATTTCCCAGAGGGCTAATGTGGTAAAAGAAGTCAGATGTGTGACATGATTAATACCACTGCTTTGTCATCGTAATTCAAGTGGTCATCAATTAGCTCAGTGTAATGAGGTGAACTACAAACTGTCAAAACTATACAGAGCACAAAGGGCACAAGCACTGAAACAAAGAAAGGAGGGGAGAAATGGAATGCAGGCAATGCAAAGTTTCAATCAATCTGTAGTTTGACAGAATGTATTCTTACTACTGGCTAAAACATCATAAACGTATCCTGGCAAGATTAATACACTTAGAGTAATTTAGAAGTCATGGTACACCTTTTACTGAATGACCCAGAGACGAACACTTGCTGCAGCATGAATATTGGCTAAAATTGGCTAAAATCTCAGATGGAAAGTCCAGTTCTGAGCTCCTCAATTCAAGAGAGATGTTGAGATACTGGAACTTGTCCAGAGAAGGGTAATAAAGCTGGTGAGGGGCCTGGAACACAGCCCTGTGAGGAGAGGCTGAGGGAGCTGGGGGTGTGCAGCCTGGAGAAGAGGAGGATCAGGGGTGACCTCATTGCTGTCTACAACTACCTGAAGGGAGGCTGTAGCCAGGTGGGGGTTGGTCTCTTCTGCCAGGCAACCAGCAATAGAACAAGGGGACATAGTCTGAAGTTATGCCAGGGAAGGTATAAGCTGGATGTTAGGAGGAAGTTGTTGTCAGAGAGAGTGATTGGCATTGGCATGGGCTGCCCAGGGAGGTGGTGGAGTCTCCATCTCTGGAGGTGCTGAAGACAAGCCTGGCTGAGGCACTTAGTGCCATGGTCTGGCTGACTGGCTAGGGCTGGGTGACAGGTTAGACTGGATGATCTTGAAGATCTGTTTCAACTTGGCTGATTCTATGATTACTGATCAATAAAGTGTTTTCAACTTACTTCATCCCACTGACTGCATGACATAAAAAGATTCATCCTGAGTCAGTCCAAGAGTCCAGTGTCATATTTCCACTATGGAGGGACAGTAAAAAGAGTGCAAGTCCTTGATATTGTTTCAGCTATCAGCTCTTCTTGGCTCAAGAACATCTCAGGCTATGTGTGGCTCTTCAGTGGATTCCACTTCCACTAATTTGTCTGGTCCCTGAATATATACAAAGTCTTTTCTGGTCCTTCTGTCACTCAAGCTTTGTTAGGGAAAGGATCTGAGAAAAGCTAGCTGCTTTTTTGTTGTTGTTGTTGCTGTCATTGATACAAGCAAATGAAAAGATTTCTTATTAATGACTGCAATCTTAGCCAGACTCATTATTCCACTGATTGCAATGATTTCTATGGCAGCCAGACCACCTCTGGTTTTAATGAAGATTTCAGTGAGGCCAGTCATTCACTGCTGCAGCAGAAGCAGGCATAAGAAAATGTGAGGGATCCTGCTGATGGGTTGAAGTGTGGTCCCAAGGAGATACAGATTCCTTGCTGGAGATGGAACTGGTCTGTGTACTGGAATGACAGTTCTATTTCTACTGAAGTAGCTTAGCTGCTGAAACTTCCCCCTTGGTATTTCAGTCTTCCTTACCAAGAAAACAAAGATACACTTGGGACTTAATCTAAAAGGATGGCTTGCTTTGATCTGTACTCTATTATGGTGTGCTGGTTTGATGCAGGCGAGAATGTTTTGGTGAGAACTAGATTACAGGCTGTGAAAGGAAAACAATGGTGATGGCTACTTCCCTCATAGGCTTACTGAGACGTGTAAAAACATAAGTCAAAACATAGATAAGACACTTGGCACCACTTTCACTGGGGCTGCTGGCTGAGCTGCATCTTACTCTCTAACCTCACCCTCCATTTTGGACTAATCCACTTTGCTTCCTAACCCCCTGGCCAAACCTCCATTCTTCCTTGGGACTGGGGTAAGGTTGAGAGGGGTAGGGGGAAGGTGAAGGGGTGGTTGAGAGCCCCTCCTGGGGACTCAGGTTTTTGGGAGGGGAGTTGTGTTTCTGTATTACCTTTTACCTTGTCTATTTCTGTCTATAACTGTATATACTGTAAATACCTGCTTGTATATTGTGCCAGCTGTAAATATAAGCTTCATTCATATTCCCAGATCCATCTGAGTCTAGTCTGGGTGATTTATAAAGTGGGGTGGGGGGGGGTGGGGGGGGGGGGGCAGTGGCAGGAAACACCCAAACAATCACATATGGGTATTGCTTTTGTGTAACAGCCACCAAGAAGTAGGAAAGAAACTGCATATCATCCTTTCTGTAGCATACTCAGATACATAACTCCCAAGAGACTGCAGTGGAGATACTTTAATCAGTAGGCTATAATGTAAAGAACTACCTTTTACTGATCCACCCTCTCTCTGCTTCTCATTACAGCATCTGTCCTAGATTTCTGCCTTTAGAGGTCTGCCTGCTTGACTTTAGTAAGTGCAAGTTCTTGCTACAATTTTTAAACCCACGACAAGAATGGTCCTACTGGGAGAAGCTAGGTAAGGGCACAGCTTGTAAGGGCTGCCATCTGTAGTCAAAGAACAGTGAGTGGAGGCCTGCTGCAAGCATGCAGAGTTAGGAGCCACATCTGCAGTACAGGTGCTGGCTGCACAATTGGGCAGAGCAGTACAGCACACTGGAGCAATGGTTTGTAGTAAGTGCATCAGTGAAGGAAGGGCAAGTGCAGGGGGAATGAAGAAATTGTGATGGAAGGAAAGGTGAATAGGGGGATGAGAAGATTCTGAACTTTACAGGGTTTATGTATCCAGGTCTTGGCAGTGTGGAAGCTGCAGCAGTACCTTCTCTGAAAAGGCACCAGAAGCTGCCCCTGTGTTTCACAGAGCCAATTCCAGACCTGGCCAGAGCTAAGCCTGTTGGTGATGGTGGTGTCTCGGTTGGAACACAATTAAGGAAAAGTAAAAATGCACAGGAATGAGTAAATGCAAGACAACTGCAGACACCAAGCTCAGTGAAAAAATGAGCAGGAGTCGTTGTTCTAGGAGCTGGAGCAGGGTTTCCCTTACTGCCTGTGGTGATGAGCCATGGTGAGGAAGGCTGCACCCCTAGAGCCAATGGAGGCTCACAGGGGAGTAGATACCCATTTGATGCTTGTGCAGAAACTCATGTTGCATCAAGTGGATGTGCCCTGAAGGAAGTAGAAGCCTGCATAAAGGCATTTGCAATCCTCTTAGACATATCAAAACCTGCAGTAATTTGGTATTAAGGCCAGGCTGGATAAGGCTGTGCCCAGCCTGATCTGGGCTAGGGTGTCCCTGCCCATGGCACAGGGGGCTGAATTAGATGATCTTTGTGGTCCCTTCCAACTCTGACTGATTCTATGATTCTATGCTTTATAGTCAGTGACACATGAAGAGCTACAGTACCTACTTGTTTCCCTTGAAAATTTTCAGTCTTTTCCTTCTTCCCTGTTTAAACTGAAATAATTTAATCATTTTATATCCTGCTTTCCTGTTTCTCCTTTAATCATCTCAACACATCACTCCACCACGTACTTGCTGACAGCCCCATCTGTTTGACATAAGCATTTAAACTGGCTGGCAATTGTTAACTTAATGAGTATCTTTTTCATGAATCTCTGGTGTAATATTATCTCTTAAACCTTCCTTAGCATTTAAAAGACATTTTGCAATTAATTTCTCCTTGTTTATATTTTTTAATTTGCATTTGTTATATTTTTTTTAATCTTAATTTATTTATGAGGTGGTATTTGTAGCTTTTGCATCTCTTAAATCAAAGCTGGCTTTGCAGAAATGCAGGAGCAGCTACGAGGGCTCAGCAAGTTTGCTGACAACACCAAGCTGGCTGATACAGCTGAAGGCTGTGCAGCCACCCAGAGAGACCTGCACAGGCTGGAGAGCTGGGCACAGAGGAACCAGATGAGGTTCAACAAGAACAAGTGCAGAGTCCTGCACCTGAGGAGGAATAACAAACTCCACCAGTACAAGCTGGGAGGTGATCTGCTGGAGAGCCGCCCTGTGGACAGGGATCTGGGGGTAAGAAGTTACCCATGGCACAGCAATGTGCCCTTGTGGCCAAGAAGGCCAATGGGATCCTGGGGTGTATTAGGAGGAGTGTGTCCAGCAGATCAAGGGAGGTTCTCCTCTCCCTCTACTCTGCCCTGCTGAGACCTCATCTTGAATACTGTGTTCAGTTTTGGGCTCCCCAGTTGAAGAGGGACAGGGATCTGCTGGAGAGGGTCCAGTGGAGGGCTACGAGGACGATTAGAGGACTGGAGATAATGATTTATGAGGAGAGGCTGAGGGACCTGGGGCTGTTTAGTCTGGAGAAGAGAAGACTGAGAGGGGATTTGATAAACGTTTATAAGTATATGAGGGCTGGCCAGGAGTGGGGGGACAGGCTCTGCTCACTGCTCCCTGTGATAGGACAGGGAGCAATGGGTGTAAGTTGCAGCACAAGAGGTTCCACCTCAACACAAGGGGGAACTTCTTTGCTGGAAGGGTCACAGAGCACTGGAACAGGCTCCCCAGAGAGGTTATGGAGTCTCCTTCTCTGGAGCCTTTCAAGGCCTGTCTGGATGTGTTCCTGTGTGATGTGTGTTAGATTGTGTGGCCCTGCTCTGGCAGGGGGTTTGGACTCAATGATCTCCTTGGGTCCCTTCCAACCCCTAACACCCTGTGAGCCTGTGATTTCATTTTGTGCTTGTTTGAGGCTAATTGGAACATTTTAATGAGAAATTAGATAATTGGCTGTAAAAAGAAAATACTGATGAAGTCAATAGCATTCATTGGTTTGCTGAGAGAAAAAGACAAAAAGTAAACAATTTGTCCCACTCTGTTTTACAATGCTGCTCCTCTTCCCTTCCTCTTCACTCTAATCTCTGCACTAACAAATAACAGCATAAGCTTTGCTGCTTGTTTTCGTTTCTCTGGGAAAGTGGAGGGAGAAAGAGAGGGTAGAGAGAACCACAGAATCAGTCAGGGTTGGAAGGGACCACAAGGATCAGCCAGTTCCAACCCTCCTGCCAGGGGCAGGGACACCCTACCCTACATCAGGCTGTCCACAGCCTCATCCAGCCTGGCCTTAAACACCTCCAGAGATGGGGCCTCAACCACCTCCCTGGGCAACCCATTCCAGCCTCTCACCACTCTCATGCTCAACAACTTCCTCCTCATGACCACTCTGAACCTCCCCACCTCCAGCTTCGCTCCATTCCCCCTAGTCCTGTCACTCCCTGAGAGCCTAAAAAGTCCCTCTCCAGCTTTTTTGTAGGCCCCCTTCAGATACTGCAAGGCCACAAGAAGGTCACCTCAGAGCCTCCTCTTCTCCAGACTGAACAGTCCCAACTCCTTCAGTCTGTCACAGTATCACAGTATCATCAGGGTTGGAAGAGACCTCATAGATCATCAAGTCCAACCCTTTACCACAGAGCTCAAGGCTAGACCATGGCACCAAGTGCCACGTCCAACCTTGCCTTGAAGTGCCCCAGGGACGGCGACTCCACCACCTCCCCGGGCAGCCCATTCCAGTGTCCAAGGAGAGGTCCCTATAGGAGAGGTGCTCCAGCCCTCTGATCATCCCAGTGGTCCTTCTCTGGACACACTCCAGCATCTCCACCTCCTTCTTGTAGTGGGGGCTCCAGAACTGGATGCAGTACTCCAGGTGGAGTCTCAGCAGAGCAGATTAGAAGGGGAGAATCACCTCCCTCCATCTGCTGGCCACACTTCTCCTCATGCAGCCCAGGATCTGCTTGGCTTTCTGGGCTGCAAGTGCACACTGCTGGCTCCTGTTGAACTTCTTGTCCACCAGCACTCCCAGGTCCCTCTCCTCAGGGCTGCTCTCCAGCCAGTCACTGCTCAGCCTGGATTTGTGCTTGGGATTGCAAGAGGGTAGCTTTGAGCCCCTTCTGGGTGGGAGTTTGGTTTTCTGTATTATTTCTAATTTGTATAGAATTGCAAATACTTGTAAATATATTGGCTATATATGCCTGTAAATTTAGCTTTGCTGTAAATACAGCTTTATCTTACTTCCAAGCCATCTGAGCTACTCTGGTAAATTTCAGCAGTGGGGCAGTAGAGGGAAGAGAAAAGTTCCTAACCTACAGCACATCTCTATGCACAAAATTTCCCTGTGATGCATAAACACATAGAGACATACAAAAATGAGAAGAGACAGTAGTTATAAAACCACAGAGGATATTTAATAGATTATATAGAGCTTGCTCTTCTAAATCATAGAATGGTTTAGGTTGGAAGAGACCTCAAAGATCATCCAGTTCCAACCCCCTGCCATAGGCAGGGACACCTCCCACTAGAACAGGTCACTCAAAGCCTCATCCAACCTGGCCTTGAACACCTGCAGGGATGGAGCAGCCACAACCTCCCTGGGCAACCTGTGCCAGTGTCTCACCACCTTCATTGTAAAGAACTCTTTCCTAACCTCTAGCCTAAATCTCCCCTCTGCCAGTTTAAACCCATTACCCCTCATTCTGTCATTATAAGACCTTGTAAATAGTCCCTCCCCAGCCTTCCTGTAGGTCCCCTTCAGGTACTGGAAGGCCACTATAAGATCTCCTCAAGGCCTTCTGCTCTGCAGGCTGAAGAGCCCCAGCTCTTGTAGCTTGTCCTCATAGCAGAGGCTTAGGCTTGACTCTTAACTGTAGTCCCACAGCAACGCACAGATATCAAACCTTGGGCTTTGTAAGCTGATAAAAGCTTAGAAAAGCTGTGAAGAACCTACTTCACCTTCCATCAAACAGCTGAGGATTTATTAAGGAAAAGGAAACTTCTGGCAGCGTGGCTTTGTACCATATTGGTTATTGCACTCCACCAGGAATGGGACAGACAGGAGTTCTACTTTTTCACAGTACCACAGTATCACCAAGGTTGGAAGAGACCTCACAGATCATCAAGTCCAACCCTTTACCACAGAGCTCAAGGCCAGACCATGGCACCAAGTGCCACGTCCAATCCTGCCTTGAACAGCCCCAGGGACGGCGACTCCACCACCTCCCCGGGCAGCCCATTCCAGTGTCCAATGACTCTCTCAGTGAAGAACTTTCTCCTCACCTCCAGCCTAAATCTTCCCTGGCACAGCCTGAGGCTGTGTCCTCTCATTCTGGTGCTGGCCACCTGAGAGAAGAGAGCAACCTCCTCCTGGCCACAACCACCCCTCAGGTAGTTGTAGACAGCAATAAGGTCACCCCTGAGCCTCCTCTTCTCCAGGCTAACCAATCCCAGCTCCCTCAGCCTCTCCTCGTAGGGCTGTGCTCAAGGCCTCTCCCCAGCCTCGTCGCCCTTCTCTGGACACGCTCAAGCATCTCAATGTCCCTCCTAAACTGGGGGGCCCAGACCTGAACACAGTACTCAAGGTGTGGTCTAACCAGTGCAGAGTACTGTTAAAAGAAATAAAAGGTATAAATGTTGTGTCTTAACCCCAGCAAATAAGCTTCACTCAGCTACTTGCTCACTGCCTTACCTCAGAGGGATATACACTGAGAATTGGAAGGGTAAAAGTGACAAACCTCATGGCTTAAGAACAGTTTAATGATTGAAATAAAATAATATTATTATAATGATAATAATAAATTGTAATCATAGAATCATAGAATCATAGAATTAACCAGGTTGGAAGAGACCTCCAAGATCATCCAGTCCAACCTAGCACCCAGCCCTAATGACCTCTACAGATCAAACTCCACCTTCTGGGGTTTCATGCTGCTGAAGCTATTGAATAGATTTGGACCTTTGAGGGACATCACTTGTTCGACCTGAACAGTGAATGCTTTGAATCCTTCGTGGCCAATGAAATTAAAATACAAATCGTTCTCCAAAATTAGGGTAAAAGCAAGCTGGAGCATTACTTGTGGAATGAAGAAGCATCCACCCAAAGAGCTGTGCTCTATACATCCCTGTTCCTCTTCACTCCTGAGGATGGAATGCAAAAGTGGTGGTGATGGTAGGGTCACCGCTTTATTGAGACACTTAGGCTGTACCATGACTCTGCCTCATAACCTCTGCTGAGAAATATTCCCTATTACACACCAAAAAAGTTTGGAAATGAAATTGGCTTTTTACAGCTTGTAGGTGTTTGCTCTGTTCCTGTGAGACTCCACCTTGAATACTGTGTCCAGTTCTGATGTCCCCACCGTAAGAGGGACATGGATCTGTTGGAACAAGTGCAGAGGAGGGCCACAATGATCATGGGGCTGGAAAACCTCTGCTATGATGACAGGCTGAGGGAACTGGGGTTCTTCAGCCTGGAGAAGACTCCAGGGAGACCTTATAACTGCCTTCCAGTACCTGAAGAGAACCTACAGGAAGGCTGGGGCTGGAGAGGGACATTTTTGTGTGTCCACCACATACATTTTTACATTTGAAGAGTGTCCACCAACAGGACAAGAGGAAAGAAATGGATTTAACTTAAAGGAGAATAGGTTTAGATTGGATCTTTGGAAGAAATTCTTCACTATGAGGTTGGCAAGGCTCTGGAATGGATTGTCCAGAGAGGTTGTGGATGCCCCCTCCCTGGAGATGTTCAAAGCCAGGTTGGATGGGGCTTTGAGTAACCTGGTCTAGTTAAGAAGTGTCCTTGCCCATGGCAGAGAGGTTGGATTAGATGATCTCTAAGGTCTCTTCCAGGCTAAGCCATTCTGTGATTCTAGCATAGGCAATATCACAGTGCTCATCCACGCTAGTCTGGAGCTGCTTGGTGAGGAATACACATTCTAACATGCGATTGCTTTTGCCTGTCAAACTGCTGCTGGTCAAGCACAGGTCTGAGTAGCATGTTCTGCTAGTCCTTGGCAGAGATGCTGCACTCTTGGGCCTTGCAGAGTAATGCTGTGAGCTGGGATATATCTGTAGGTGCAGTCCCTCACCATGTCTCTGACAAGGCTGACATGACAGCCTGTCTCCAGATTTGAAACAAACCTCTTTCCCTGCAGCTGGCAAAGCTGGCAGGGCAGGCTGGCTCCTTGGCACTGTGCACACACTGCAAATAAGTGGTTAACTGCCAGTCAAGCAAACTGACAGAACCTCTTATGACCTGCTAATTTCTCTCTTCTTTTCTGCATTTGCTTTAATTTGCTTTTGATTTAAATTCCCCCCTTATTGCAAAGATGGTTGATTCTGTTTACTTCACATGTCTAAACAGATGATATAGAATCATAGAATCATAGAATCAACCAGGTTGGAAGAGACCTCCAAGATCATCCAGTCCAACCTAGCACCCAGCCCTAACCAGTCAACCAGACCATGGCACTAAGTGCCTCAGCCAGGCTTTTCTTGAAGACCCCCAGGGACGGTGCCTCCACCACCTCCCTGGGCAGCCCATTCCAATGCCAATCACTCTCTCTGGGAAGAACTTCTTCCTAACATCCAGCCTATACCTACTCTGGCACAACTTGAGACTGTGTCCCCTTGTTCTATTGCTGGTTGCCTGGGAGAAGAGGCCACCCCCCACCTGGCTACAATGCCTCTTCAGGTAGTTATAGACAGTAATAAGATCACCCCTGAGCCTCCTCTTCTCCAGGCTAAACACCCCCAGCTCCCTCAGCCTCTCCTCATAGGATTTGTGTTCCAGGCCCCTCACCAGCTTCGTTACCCTTCTCTGGACATGTTCCAGCACCTCAACATCCTTCTTGAATTAAGGGGCCCAGAACTGGACACAGTACTCAAGGTGTGGCCTGACCAGTGCTGAGTACAGAGGAAGAATAACCTCCCTTGTCCTACTGGCCACACTGTTCCTGATGCAGGCCAGGATGCCATTGGCTCTCTTGGCCACCTGGGCACACTGCTGCCTCATCTTCAGCTTACTGTCTATCAGTACCCCCAGGTCCCTTTCCTCCTGACTGCTCTCCAGCCACTCAGTCCCCAGCCTATAGGGCTGCTTGGGGTTGTTGTGGCCAAAGTGCAGAACCTTGCACTTGGCCTTGTTAAATCTCATCCCATTGGCCTCTGCCCACCTAGCAAAGTCTGAACTAAAGCAGTCTTAAGTCTAGACTGTGCTTTCTCTCCAAAGCACAATCACATGCCAGGAAGGGTTTATTCCACCATGACAGGTATAAAAAGCCCCCACAGGTTCCCCTTGTTTTTCCATTATAAAGAGCTCTGATATTTGAAGACACATCCAGGCTAAATAGCTGTGTAGTTGCTGTCATGCACAGAGGCTTCCATTGCATACCAAACACATAGCCATCAGCAAAAAGGGAAACAAGGTGATCTTTAGCAATCAGTCAGTGGTTTGGCATGTGTCTCTGGGCTTCATGATACATGCTATAACTGGCTTCTCAGACTTACTTGTGGCTGGAAATTGCACCTTTTATGCACACAGTTCCCAGGAAAGAAGCAGAGTCCTGACAAATAGTCCACTTGTGTCAATATATCACTTTTGTCCAGGAAAATTGAAATTCAAATGCCAGCTGCTCTCAGAAAAGGCACATCAGCATATGTTGCCTACAGGCTGGTTTTATGGATGGTTTAAAGTATCTTTCATCTTTATCAGTCAAGTGCTGGAGTGATATCGATTCTCACTGATGATCAGATATGCTAATGCAGGCCAGAACAGACATGAATAGATTAGCATGGGAGCCACTTAAAACTACCACTAAAGTAACTGAGGAAATATTGAGAATCAGACAGGTTGGAAGAGACCTCCAAGATCATCCAGTCCAACCTAGCACCCAGCCCTGGCCAGTCAACTAGACCATGGCACTAAGTGCCTCAGCCAGGCTTTTCTTCAACACCTCCAGGGACAGTGACTCCATCACCTCCCTGGGCAGCCCATTCCAATGCCAATCACTCTCTCTGGCAACAACTTCCTCCTAACATCCAGCCCAGACCTCCCCTGGCACAACTGAGACTGTCCCCCCTTGTTCTGTTGCTGGTTGCCTGGCAGAAGAGACCAATCCCACCTGGCTACAACCTCCCTTCAGGTAGTTGTAGACAGCAATGAGGTCACCCCTGAGCCTCCTCTTCTCCAGGCTGCACACCCCCAGCTCCCTCAGCCTCTCCTCATAGGGTTTGTGTTCCAGGCCCCTCACCAGCTTTGTCACCCTTCTCTGGACACGTTCCAGTACCTCAACATCTCTCTTGAATTGAGGGGCCCAGAACTGGATACAGCACTCAAGGTGTGGCCTGACCAGTGCTGAGTACAGGGGCAGAATAACCTCCCTTGTCCTACTGGCCACACTGTTCCTGATCCAGGCCAGGATGCCATTGGCTCTCCTGGCCCCACTGCTGTCCCCTCTTCAGCTACTATCTACCAGCACCCCCAGCTCTCTTTCTTCCTGGCTGCTCTCCAGCCACTCTGTCTCCAGCCTGTAACGCTGCTTGGGCTTGTTGTGGCCAAAGCCAGCAGGTGCCTCTGACTTTTAGAGCTTTGGATTAAAGATGTCATACCTGTGTTATGCAGGGGTAATTAACTGATGCGAGATGGTATTTTTCCAAAATTCATATTGTTTATTAATTTTGACATTCAGAATTCTCACCACTCCCAACCACTAATTTTAATAATAATGTTTTTTTTAGATGATTATGGAAACATTTTACAGATAACTAGATGTAGAAATAAACAGCAAAAATATAAAGAGCAACTGAACTGGATGAGAAGATACTTGTGGCTAAATACTGCTTGCAATCAATATACCACTTGCCCACCAGATGGGCTCAAGGAGCTCCTTTCTGCTTATGGCAAAAGGCAATGGTGAATTACAAAAGGCTATAAATATTTACTCACAACATTATTATCTCCTGACTCATGGGGCTAGCTACAGCTTCAGACAGTACCCAAATACTTTAAAGGAATACTGCTACTTGGCAGCCACTGAGGCTTCTCATTCTTTCCAGGCTTCACAGTGTGCTGGGAAAGGAGGCAGATAATCTCCAACTTTATCCTGGCTCCTCTTGAGGATTTGTGTGTCTCCAGGACTTCCCATCTTGGTAGGAGATTTTCAGGTGCAGGCAGGATGCCTTGCAAAGTGCAGTCTTCGCACAATGTCATGCTGGCTATACAGGCTGACCACGTGGAGGCATTTAGAGCCTGTTCCTGGTAAACTCAAGGCAGGCAGTTTCCAGGCAATTCAGTGGAGCTAGCTTACAGCTTTGGCATAATGCTGCTGAAGGCAATAAGGCAGTATACTGCCAGGAAGAGAGAGCAATGGCAGCTGGCAGTAGCAAGCACAAATACAATAGCAAGCACATTGCGCTACTTGCTCAACTTTTTTAATCAGTACAGCCTGAGACTAATGGGTCTTTGGACACAGAACAGACAGTCAGGATGGTAGTTTGCCAGGCTTGACCATATGAGGTGAAGCCATAGCCTTGCTTTACCCAAATTTGGGAAGAGCATAAGCCTTGCACAAGCTAAGCATGTGCACCTTGTTTACCACAATAGCAGAGCAGTTCTGGGCAGACCAGAGTCCTTAGACTCAACAGCTCCAGGTTCTTTATCCCCTTTCCTGTGATTGTTTCTCCCCAAAATAGGAGGGAGAGCAGAAAAACATGCCTGAGCAAGCCAGGACATGTATAAGCCTACCAGCTTATCAAGGCTATATATACAGCCTATAGACCTATCAAGCCTACCACAACAATCTGACAGAAAGTGTAGCTTATCTTTTGAAATTGATTAAATTCCTTAGATTGAAGGTACAAACATTAGCACTTGTTGAACCAAGCAATTGCAGTTCAATCAAAACCTTATTTCCTGAAGCAATCAGGCAAATATCAAATTAGAATAACTTTCTCCAGCTATTAACATGAAGAGAAGTCTACCAGGAGATGTTCATTTGCTTAGCTCCCACTCTGGGGAGTCACATGCTGTGGCTTTGCTAGTTTAATCTCATATCTTTATGAACTATTATTACTGCATCTGAAACATAAAACACAGAGATTCCAAACTTTATTAGTCAGCTGATGTACTGGAACTGCTGAGTATTCCCAAATGTGCAAAGGTATTTCCTGATTATGAGCTGATTGATCAGGGTAGCTGGAACAGTGTCAATACATAGAATTGTCAGGGCTGGAAGGGAACACAGGTTCCAAACCCTTTGCAATGAGCAGGGACACCTCGCACTGGATCAGATTGCTCAGAGCTCCATCTGGCCTGGCCTTAAAGACCTCCAAGGATAGGGCTCCCACCACATCCCTAGGTAACCTGTTCCAGTGTCTCACCACCCTCATAGTGAAGAGCTTCCTCCCAACATCCAATCTGAATAAAAACACTTCTAGTTTTGCTCCATTGCCCCTAGTCCTATCACCACCCAACATCCTACAAAGTCCCTCACCAGCTTTCCTGAAGGCCCCCTTGAGATCCTGCAAAGCCACAAAAAGGTCATCTCAGAGCCTTCTCTTCTCCAGACTGAACATCCCCAACTCTCTCAAGTCTGTCTCCATAGGAGAGGTGCTCCAGCCCTCTCATCATCCTTGTGGCCCTTCTCTGGACACATCCCAGCATGTCTACGTCTTTCTTGCAATGGAGGTTTCAGAACTGGATTCATTACTCCAGGTGGGGTCTCACCAGAGTGGTGTAGAGAGGGAGAATCACCTCCCTTGACCTGCTGGCCACACTTCTCTTGGTGCAGCCCAGAAAGCCAACTGTATCCTGGGCTGCTAGTGCACACTGCTGGCTCATGTTGAGCTTGTCATCCACCAGCAGCCCCACCAAATCTCTCTCCCCAGGGCTGCTCTCAAGCCAGTCACTGTCCAACCTATATCAGTACTTGAGGCTGCCCTGACCCAGGTGAATGACCTTGCACACGATGGGGGTCTGTTTGTGGGTCTTGCAGCACCTCCAGCCAGAAGGTATGAGAATGTCAGGAAAAAAAGGGGCAATAAAACCATAATATTAATTTTGTTGCTGTTATTTCAGAAAGGCTAAAAAATATAAAAGAAATCCAAGGCTCACACTGCACTTTCTTTATAGTCCACATTAATAAAACTGATATTTCCAGGGAATCATGAAAGGGGAACAGTGACACTGCTGCAGGTACCAGCCTCTCCTGAGGACTGAAGAGGAGTGTAGGTACTACATCCTAGACATGCAGCTGACCAATTTGCAAATGTAAGCCAGCCAAATCTCCAAGAATTGAGTGTGTGGTTAACAGCAAGTCTCTAAGTTGATGATATATCTGCTTTTGAGTCAAAAATTCTGTCTGTAGAATCAGACTTTGAACCTGGGTTCTTTGAAGAGCTGAAGCTAAAGAAACTACAGAACTGCATACCAAATAGGATGATGAAAGGAGAAAAGGTGCAAAGCTTCTGTCTCAGAACCCTTTAATCAATGTCAAACACTAAGTTGGACGTTTTAAAAGAGAGGTTGCACAGAAAATAAGCAATCTAAGTGACACTATTTATATACATATGTGTCACACATTGGCTGCATATGAGAAAAGCTGAATCAGCTTGTGGCTACTTGGGTGTGTTTACTTTGGCTAAGGAATCATAGAATCAACCAGGTTGGAAGAGACCTCCAAGATCATCCAGTCCAACCTAGCACCCAGCCCTGTCCAATCAACTAGACCATGGCACTAAGTGCCTCAGCCAGGCTTTTCTTCAACATCTCTAGGGACAGTGACTCCACCACCTCCCTGAGCAGCCCATTCCAGTTACTCTCTCTGGCAAGAGCCTCCTCCTAACATCCAGCCTAGACCTTCCCTGGCACAACTTGAGACTGTGTCCCCTTGTTGTGTTGCTGGTTGCCTGGCAGAAGAGACCAACCCCCACCTGGCTACAATGAGGTCAGCCCTGAGCCTCCTCTTCTGCAGGCTGCACACCCCCAGCTCCCTCAGCCTCTCCTCACAGGGTTTGTGTTCCAGGCCTCTCACCAGCTTCATTGCCCTTCTGTGGGCACATAATTAATTGTACAAAGCACTTCTTCCACGTTTTGTGAGGAATACCATAGTTTATTACAATAGAGCCTGCAGTTACATGCATAAATATTGATGCAGTAAACTATACTATTTTCATTCATTATTTCCTGGCACTTGAGAAAAAAAAAATTACCTGAGGCACCAGAGGACAGCATGACAAAGGAGTCTTCCTTGATTGGTGAGGACTGGGTTAAGGAACAGCTGAGTAATCCAGACATCCAGCACCTCCACTTCTCTTTGGCAATAGGAAGGAGCTCCAGAACTAGATGCAGTTCTCCAGGTGGGGTCTGAGCAGAATAGAGGGCCATGGCAGCACTGGTTTGAAGGTCAGGCTTGAAGATCCTGGAAAGCTTTTCCAACCAAAACAATTCTACAACAACACAACACTATTCCCCCGTGAGCTTCCAGTTCAGCCAAGTACTGAAGCTCATCATAAATGAGCAGAAAGAGGCAGCCTAAGTAAGGAGATCTAGCCAACACCCATGGGTGATAGAGTAATCATCAAGCTCCTATCCTACCTGACCGGGGGGCCACACCAGGCCCCCCGGCCTTTTGATCACCTCCACCATTCACCCAGTGATGCACCATGAGGACTCACCAGTGATGATGGGAGGAAGATCCCTCTGCCCATATGGGCACAGCTTAGAGCTTCTGCTTTTCCTGGGGCAGATTATAAAGGAGAGTGGGCAGGGAGGGCAAAGTACCCACACCTGGGGTGGGAGGAGACTCCAACAGAACCCAGGTGCTCTGCATTTGGGGGTAAAAAGGGGAAAATAAGGCATGGGGTGGGAAAGAGGTACATGTGGTGGAAAAGGGGTTTTGAAAGGAGGGAGATGAAGAGGAAAAAGATGGAGATGAAAAGAGGAAGATGAGGGAAAGAGATAGGAAAGGAGGAAGATGGAAAGGAAGGAAGCTGATAGAAGATGGGGGGAAACAGGAGATAGAGAAGAAAGGAGGGAGATGAGGGAGAAATGGGATTAAAAGAAAACTGAATCATACAAAAAGAAAAGGTGTTTGTGCTCTGGCAGGGGAGCTGAACTAGATGAGCTTTCCAGGTCCCTTTCAGTCTCTAACACTCTGTGATTCTGTGAAAAAAAAACCATTTCTTTCTGAAATGGCTATGAAATTAAGATGCCTGGCCCCTGATGACCAGCACAGAGGACATTGCAGAGAGTGTATCAATAAAAACCAAGAAAACCCAACCTGGTATGGACTGACACAACATAATTACATCTCACGTTTGTTTCTGAAAGGGTAGTGGCACAAATCGAGCTCATTAGTTGTAAATTAAAACTTTTCTTCTGGCCTGCCCACAAACCCTGCTAAAATGGGTCTGTTTGCTCGGTACCCAGGTGGCACTCACACTTTTACTGCATTGTAGAAGGAGATCCGACAGATTCTTATCACTTGGGTGAGAATAAAAATGAGCACTTGGAATTATGTAACCTCCTCAGGAAGCCTGATGCTGGGTGATAATGTTCTAACTCCTACAGTGTAAATATGTATCACTTCAGGTCTTGCATCTTGAATAATCCTTAGTCTAGAAATTGGTCAAATTCTATCCACCATCTAAGAGATGTGGAAAATCTGCCCAAGAGTGGTGACTGCAATATAATCTAACAACAGAAACAAAGGGAACAGATCATGATGGGTGGGCAGAGGCCAATGGGATGAGATTTAACAAGGCCAACTGCAGGGTCCTACACTTTGGCCACAACAACCCCAGGCTGGGGACAGAGTGGCTGGAAAACAACCAGAAAGAAAGGAACCTGGGGGTATTGGTAGATAGTAGCTGAAGATGAGGCAGCAGTGTGCCCAGGTGGCCAAGAGAGCCAATGGCATCCTGGCCTGCATCAGGAACAGTGTGGCCAGTAGGACAAGGGAGGTTATTCTGCCCCTGTCCTCAGCACTGGTCAGGCCACACCTTGAGTGCTGTGTCCAGTTCTGGGCTCCTCAATTCAAGAGGGATGTGGAGGTACTGGAACGTGCCCAGAGAAGGGAGACAAAGCTGGTGAGAGGTGCTTTGGCACATGGTTTAATGACCACGATGGTCTTAGGTTGGTGGTTGGACTTGAAGGTCTTTCCCAAATGAAGTCATTCTATGTAGCCAGGTGGGGGTTGGTCTCTTCTGCCAGGCAACCAGCAACAGAATGAGGGGACACAGTCTCAAGTTGTGCCAAGGGAAGTATAGGCTGGATGTTAGGAGGAAGTTCTTGCCAGGGAGAGTGATTGGAATGGGCTACCCAGGGAGGTGGTGGAGTCACCGTCCCAGGAGGTGTTCAAGAAAAGACTGGATGGGGCACCTAGTGCCATGGTCTGGTTGACTGGCTAGGGCTGGGCGCTAGGTTGGACTGGCTGATCTTGGAGGTCTCTTCCAACCTGGCTGATTCTATGATTCCATGATTTTGCACTTTATAGCAGTTTTATACAATACAGTGAAGGAAAAAACCCAACAACTTCATTTTCTTTCAGTGTTTTATTTATGTTTGTTTGTTTTTTAAATTACTCCTATACCAGATATTTAACCATAGCTCTGAGGACATCTGTGAAGGTTACCATGATACTTAATGAGCCTTGGTTAGAAGCCACCAAAAACAAGTGATCTGAAGACAACTGAAGCATCTTAGCAACTGCTATATTTGCTGCAAGTTGAGCACAAAATAATGCTTGGAAGAAATTATCACTTCCTCTGCTTCACCTGAGGCATCCAGATTTATAAAGAAAAGCATGAACTTAGGCAAACTTCACCCTTTAAAAGCCACCTGAATCCCAATGCTTGCGTTCCCCACAGCGCTGGCTGAAGGTATGAACTGTTCTCCTTCATGAGGCATCCACACGACTTGACTTAAATGTTTTCAACTTGAAATAGCTGAC
The DNA here is from genome assembly GCF_015220805.1 of Pogoniulus pusillus. Taxonomy (NCBI): domain Eukaryota; kingdom Metazoa; phylum Chordata; class Aves; order Piciformes; family Lybiidae; genus Pogoniulus; species Pogoniulus pusillus. Next base: position 7,881,734 of record NC_087266.1, read on the forward strand.
CTGGCACTAGCTTTGAACTGCAGCTTTCTTTTTGGCTGAGATGATTAAACTAGCACCGTGACATCTGTGCAGCCAGAGCTTCCATTTGCAACCCATCTGCAGCTAATCTAATCATCCCATGCAGTCACACGTCGCTTCATAACCTCGACTAGGTTAGCTGAGGTGGGATAATGGAAGCTAATTGTTGCAGTGCACACAAGCCCTGGGTAGATTGAGAGCACTAAGGCATTACAGCACCATGTATTTATGCTAGAGGGCACTCATATTTCACGCTGAGCAGTAACAGAGCTTGGCATCTGTATAACATATTGCTTCAAAGCACGGTGCCAGCAGTAATGGTCAAGGAGCGCTGCGAGGTAGCTGTGTACATCAATCCTGGTTTTATAGATGAGGAAACTGAGGCATAAAGGGTCAGGAGTTTGACTCAGATCACAGCAGGAGTTAAAGGACGTTTAACACAAGTGTTATAGGGTAACATGGTGATCGAAGTGATCTGAAATAGTCTCCTCAGGAAAAAACACCCCGAGCAGTCAGCTGATGATGTATATGGATCCTTACATCTATCTGTGTGTGCAGATTAATTATGGATGTGGATTTCTATTTTTGGAACCACAGACTTTGTATTCTTATTTTCAATTTCTGTGACAAAAGTATCAATTTAAGGCTTTAGGAAGAGCTTATAAAGAGCTATGTCTCTGTCACTGGCACTCCTCTGTAGTGTCTATATAGTAACAGATCATTCAGAAATAGAAGCACAGAATCATAGCATCATTAAGGTTGGAAAAAGACCTTTAAGATCATTGAGCCCAACCATAAACCTGACACTGCCAAGCAATACAATGAACTTTAGAGGCATGTGAACACCATAGGTCTCACAATAAAACGTCAGCCTGAGGATTTTACTTTTTTGTTATTGTTATTCTCATTTTTCCTACCCTATTCCTGTTTGAGAGTTTCAATCCTTCATTTCCACCTAAATATTCAGAGAAGTATTGCAGTGATGTTTACTTGGAGGAATCCTATGTATTAGGACTCTGGAAGGTAAGGAAGCCCAAGAAAGCTGGTTAATATGCAAGCATCACTTCTTCCAAGATCAAGATCCCTATGAGTAAGAAATCAATTAGAGAAAGCAGGAAACCTGCATGGATGAGCAATGTGCTTCTGGAAAAACTCAAGCAAAAGAAGGAAGTTTATAGAATGAGGGTAAATGAGCTGGGGTTGTTTAGCCTGGAGAAGAGGAGGCTCAGGGGTGACCTCGCTGCTGTCTACAACTACCTGAAGGGAGGCTGTAGCCAGGTGGGGTTGGGCTCTTCTGCCAGGCAACCAGCAACAGAAGAAGGGGACACAGTCTCAAGCTGAGCCAGTGGAGATCTAGGCTGGATGTTAGGAGGAAGTTCTTCACAGAGAGAGTGATTGGCATTGGAATGGGCTGCCCAGGGAAGTGGTGGAGTCACCATCCCTGGAGGTGTTCAAGAGTGGATGAGGCACTTGGTGCCATGGTCTAGTTGACTGGACAGGGCTGGGTGTTACGTTGGAGTGGATGATCTTGGAGGTCTCTTCCAACCTGGCTGATTCTATGATTCTATTCTATGGACTGGCCTGTTGGGAGGAATACAGGAACAGTGTCAGAGTATGCAGAGATGCAATGAGGAAAGCTAAGGCCCTCTTGGGAATTAAATCTGGCAAAGGATGTGAAAGACAAGAAGATCTTCAAGTCCATCAGTATGGAAAGGAAAACTCAGGAAAATGTGGGCCCACTGCTGAATGAGGTGGATGCCCTGGTGATGGAGCTACTGAATGCCTTCTTTGCTTCAGTCTTTGCTAAGGCTGGCCCTTGGGAATCCAAGTCCCTGGAGGTAAGAGAAAAAAGTTTGGAGATGAAAGACTCTCCCTTATTCAAGGAAGATAGGTTTAGCTCATCTAGGCAAGCTGGATACCCACAGATCCATGGTCCCTGGTGGGATTCACCCATGGAAGTGCTGAGGGAGCTGCCTGATGTTGTTGTTAATCCACTCTTCATTGTTTTTGAGAAGTCATGTAGAACAGGAGAAGTGCCTGAGCTCTGGAGGAGGAAAGCCAGGGTCACCTCAGTCTGCCTAAAAGGTAAGAAATAAAACAAAGGATACTACAGGTCAGTCCACCTCCATCCCTGAAAAGGTGTTAGGACAGCTAGTTCTGGAGGTCATCTCTAAGCATGTGGAGGAATATAGTTAATCAGAAGCAGTCAGCGTGGATTCACAAAAGGGAATCCATGCTGACTACTATGATGGTAGGACTGAGTAGATGAGGAGAGGGATGCTGATGTTGTCTACTTGAAAATCATCAAGGCTTTTGACACTGTCTCATACAACATCCTCACAGAGACATTTAGGAAGTATGGGCTAGATGAGTGGACAGTGATGTGAGTTGGGAACTGGCTGAATGACATAGCTCAGATGCTTGTGATCAGCAGTGCAGAGTCTAATTAGAGGCCTGTGGCTATCCATGTTCCCCAGGAGTCGGCACTGGATCCAGTCTTGTTCAGCATCTTGTTCAGTGATCTGCATGAAGGGATGCAGTGTACCCTAGGAAAGATTACTGATGATACAAAGCTTAGAGGAGTGGCTGACACACGGGAAGGCTGTGCTGCCTGGGCAGATTGGAGAGCTGGACTGAGGGAAACATAATAAAGTTCAGCAAAGGCAGGTGTAGAGTCCTGCACCTGGGGAGAAATACCCTATGCACCAGTACAGGTTAGAGGTTGACCTGCTGGAAAGCAGCTCTGCAGAGAAGGGCTTGGCAGTGCTGGTGTACAAGCAGTTCACCATGAGCCAGCAGTGTGCTCTGGTGGCCAAGAAGGCCAATGGTGTCCTGGAGTGCGTTAAGAAAAATATGACCAGCACATCAAGAGAGGGTCTCCTCCCTCTCTGCTCTGTCCTGGTCAGGACACATCTGGTGTGCTGGATCCAGTTACAGGCTTACAGCTTGATAGAGGTAGGGAAGTACTGCAAAGAGTCCAATGGAGGGTTACAAAGATGATTAGGGGACTGAAGCATCTCTGATGACAGGAGGCTGAGAGACCTGGGGCTCTTCAGCCTGGAAAGCACTCAGGGGGTGACTCTCAGTACTTGTCATTATCTAAAAGGAAGGTGTCTAGAAGATGGGATTGGGCTCTTTTCACTAGTTCCCAGTGATAGGACAAGGGGTAATGAGTACAAACCAGAAAACAGGAAGTTCCACCTGAACATAAGCAAAAACCTTTTCACTTTGAGGGTGATGGAGCACTGGGACAGGCTGCCCAGAGAGGCTGCTTAGTCTCCTCTGAAGACTCTCAAAATCTACCTGGACACATGCTTATGCAACCTGCTTTAGGTGAACCTGTTTTAGCAGGATAGTTGGACTAAATGACCCCTAGAAGTTGCTACCAAAACCTAAAATGATGTCTGCAAACACAAAGCATCATAAGATTCTGCTTCCTCCTCTCCCCAGTGTTACACATCTTTAAGGAGAGAAACCCACCTCACAAGACAGCTGAGAGGTCGCAGCTTAGGAAGGAAAAAGTTGAGTAGGCACAGCAAATGCAGCTGACTTGTCTATGGCAGGAGACTGAAGAAGTTTGTCTTGCAAGGTCTGGCAGCCAGAACGCAGACTCCTTGTCTAGACACCCTTGTCTGAATGACTCAACCAACCTGCCTATGTCTGGAACTGAAAACCAACCATTTCTTTTTGCCACGGTACAGTTCAACAAATCCTGTGCATATTCCAGGAGCGTTTCTTGGGACTGTTCCATTTTGCCTCCCGTGGTCATTCACACAACTGTGCTTTTTAAAAGAGTGTTTCCAGGAAGCTAAGACCCTGCTATTCAACACAGATACACTTCTGAGAAGTTCAGCTGTTCCATTGTGCTGTGGATAGTGATTTTTCCCATGAGAATCAATGTAATGGAGGGATCCATGCAGTGCCTTATAGACTCTACACACAAAATATAGCATGAAGAGGCAGGAACATGATCAATCAGTGTTTTTCAGAGGCAGTGCTGTCTTGAATAGATGCCCTTTCTGAAAAACTTTCAGCTACTTCACCTATGAGACTATACCTTTAAAGTCCCTGTTTGGTCACCCTTCACCATTGACTTGTTCCATTTTGCTTTATCTGGAAACAATGGTGACAACTATGAGAATGTAGCTTTTAAGGAAAAGGGAGCAATTACTACATCCAAGTTCAGTCTCAGAAGCTAACATCATCTGGGGAACTGGATGGCATGAAAGGTTGTGTAAGGTTCAGTCCTGCCACCTCACCAAGGAAACTGAACTGGTTACAGGAAGATCACACTGTGAGTGTTCTCACTGCCTCTTTCTGAATAGCTGTATTTTCAGTGTCATCATGTTCCTCATATGAAACAAGATCATTCAATTTTGAGGAGAGACAAAACAGTATAATGATGAGAGTTGCCTGGTCAAGATATTGAGAAGACAAGTTGTTGAGAAGACAAGCTGGAGAACCAGTGGATGGGTATTGTTGCAGTCACATCACAAATAAGAGCCTTCAGAAACCACATTGCATAGAAATAGGTTTTGATATCACTGGTGGTGTTACATAACTGGGGAAACACAGGCATCTCTATGAGTCTTACTTGACCTGTAGCCAAAACCAGTTTTTAATAGATGCTATTACTGAACAGCTTGCAATAAATTCAAAGTACCTCTTTTAGAAAATGGCAATCTGCTTATGGACAATCTGGGCAGTTTGGGTATGATGGGTAAGATATAAACTGTGACCCATAGGTGTACAGCTCTTCTTATAGTCTGGAAGTCTCTTAGGATTTAAAACAAGCTGAACAGCTGACAATCTTGGTGGAATTCAAGTGTGGTTTTACAATATCTGGTTCAACAGACTGAACTGGATCACTCTCACTAGCAATTATGTGTTTCACCAAGCATCTGGAAGCTTCATTGATGTTTATATTTTCCTGCAAGTACAAGAGAAAGAGAGGTTGATTAGTCAGTATTAATTACACCATGCTGTGCATTTCCTGTGCATAATTAAACTTTTCTCTAGGCAACATCAAAAGTTTACTTTCCTTAATAAACAGCATTCAAAAACTGACTGCATGAAATAATGCTTACTGTCGTTTTCAAGTTAGTTAGGTTTTATGTATATTATGACTCATCTCCCCTCTAAATTATACACAGAGCTCACTTGAAATTACCCAAAACTCCTGGTGACTTGATTGCTTTAATAAACTAAACAAACCAATGCCAGAGGGATGTTAAAGACAGATGCCTTAAGGAAAGCTCTAGAGTTCGTATTTTGCTTCTTGAATAATGTTTATTCCAATTTTGAAATTGTTAATTGCCTATCAGACATTATAGCCATCAACAGGTTCTGCACTTTGGCCACAACAACCCCAAGCAGTGCTACAGGCTGGGGACAGCATGGCTGGAGAGCAGCCAGGAAGAAAGACACCTGGGGGTACTGGTAGATAGTAGCTGAAGATGAGCCAGCAGTGTGCCAAGTGGCCAAGAGAGCCAATGGCATCCTGGCCTGCATCAGGAACAGTGTGGCCAGCAGGACAAGGGAGGTTATTCTTCACCTGTACTCAGCACTGGTCAGGCCACACCTTGAGTGCTGTGTCCAGTTCTGGGCTACTGAATTCAAGAGAGAAGTTGAGATACTGGAAAGTGTCCAGAGAAGGGCAATGAGGCTGGTGAGGGGCCTGGAACACAACCCTGTGAGGAGAGGCTGAGGGAGCTGGGGGTGAGCAGCCTGCAGAAGAGGAGGCTCAGGGGTGACCTCATTGCTGTCTACAGCTACCTGAAGGGAGGCTGTGGCCAGGTGGGGGTTGGTCTCTTCTGCCAGGCAACCAGCAATAGAACGAGGGGACATAGTCTCAAGTTGTGCCAAGGGAGCTATAGGCTGGATGTTAGGAGGAAGCTTTTGGCAGAGAGAGTGATTGGCATTGGAATGGGCTGCCCAGGGAGGTGATGGGGTTGCTGCCTCTGGAGGTGTTGAAGCAAAGCCTGGCTGAGGCACTTAGTGCCATGGTCTAGTTGACTGGATAGGGCTGGGTGCTAGGTTGGACTGGATGATCTTGGAGGTCTCTTCCAATCTGGATGATTCTATGATTCTATGATACTGAATTAAGGATTAATTTTTAGTGGCAGCCACCAACACGTTTAGAATGAGAAGTCAGGCTTTAAGGCCTAAAAAACATTCTCCTAAACTAACTATTGATGTTGATTATGTTTTTTAGATGAAAGGAAATAGAAACCTCCCTGTAGCTTCAGTCCTCTGGTAAATCACATCATGCACACACATATAGATAGTAGCACACACAAATATGTTCACAGATTCATAGAATGGTTTAGATTGGAGTGGACCTTAAAGATCATCTAGTTCTAACCCCCCCAAAATGGGCAGGGACACCTCCCACTAGACTGGATGGCTCAAGGCCTCATCCAACCTGACCTTGAACACCTCCAGGGAGAGAAGGACCATGCACAACTTGCCTCGGCAACCTGTTCTGATGACTCACCACTCTCACTGGAAAGAATTTCTTTCTGATGTAACTTACTGATGACACTCTCTATGCCTGTATCAAGGCCAAGATTCTATGAGGTAAATTTCTAATCCCCCCTGAACTCAATGGCACAGCTCCAAAAAAAATGCCACAGACCACCCCTTTGCACCACAGTGAAGAGATGAAATCTGGAGATATGATGGAAAACATTAATTAGTGCCAAGATTTCACACTTTTCTTCACCTGCAGAAGTAAATGGAAATATTTGCTCCTTGACTGGTAAAGGTTATTAGCTGATTGTAAAAAGCCAACTCTTTTGTCATGTCATTTGCAGGCTACCCCCCTCCCCCCCCCCATGCTAGTTCGAAGCTAGCTAGAATGTTTTGGTGAGAAGGATTAGACTACAGGCTGTGAAAGAGAAACAATGGTGATGTCTACTTCACTCATAGGCTTGCTGAGATGTGTAAGAACAAGAGTATAAACATAGATAAGGCATTTGGGCACAGCCTGGGCTTTGAGTTGCATCTCACTCTAACCTCACCCTCCATCTCTCTGATTAATCCATCTGCTTCCTAACACACACCCCACCCCACCCCCAATTCTTCTTTGGAGCACAAGGCAATGTCTGGGGTAAGGTAGAGGGGTGGGAGAAGGTGGAAGGGAGGTTGGGAGCCCCTCCTGGGGACTCAGGTTTCTGGGAGGGCTGCTGTGTTTCTGTATTGCCTTTTACCTTGTATATACTGTAAATCTCTGCTTGTATATTGTGCTAAGCTGTCAATAATAAGCTTCACTCCATTTCCAGAGCCAGCTGAGTATAGTCTGGGTGATTTCACACAGTATCATCAGGGTTGGAAGAGACCTCACAGATCATCAAGTCCAACCCTTTACCACAGAGCTCAAGGCTAGACCATGGCACCAAGTGCTACGTCCAACCTTGCCTTGAACAGCCCCAGGGACGGCGACTCCACCACCTCCCCGGGCAGCCCATTCCAGTGTCCAATGACTCTCTCAGTGAAGAACTTTCTCCTCACCTCCAGCCTAAATCTCCCCTGGCGTAGCTTGAGGCTGTGTCCTCTTGTTCTGGTGCTGGCCACCTGAGAGAAGAGAGCAACCTCCCCCTGGCCACAACCACCCCTCAGGTAGTTGTAGACAGCAATAAGGTCACCCCTGAGCCTCAAAGTGTTGGGGTGGAGGGGGGGGTGGGTAACATCCAAACCATCACACTCCCCCCCCCTCAAAAAAAAAAAAAAGAAGTAATACATAGCTGGGAACCATCTCTGTACTGAGATGCTAATATGTTACTGTATCACATGGCTCTCTCGGACCAGACAGGCAAATTCCTCATGCACACATCAGAAGCCTTTTTCAGAACACTGTGAAATTTTATTAGGGAAAAAAAAAAGAGAAAATGAAAAAAAAAGTAATATCTTACTTCTGCTTAGAAAGCTGAAGGGAAAACAGGATTGTTAAGTGCACAAAAAACTCCCACATAAAAACCTCTTGCACTGCATTTTCCTTTATTAATGGACTCGTAAGAATTTCATATACCCATGTGTTGCTTCTCTCTTGGGACAGCACAGCTTCTGTAACGTCCTAGGAACTGTCTGAGATTGTGCCCAAACTGATTAATGTGCAGATGTGTAAACAGAAATTCTCTTTGTCAGAGATAAGGCTTAAGATCAGCCTTTTATGAAACTAGGAAAGGGGAGGAGGAATCCAGGCTCACAAAAGCATAAAATGAGTAGAGAGGAATCCAGGCTCACAAAAGCATAAAATGAGTAGAGAGGAATCCAGGCTCACAAAAGCATAAAATGAGTAGAGATGGACATCCCTCAGCCCCACAGGTGATGAGTGGAAGTCCATGTGTGTTCTGGAAGGCTAATAGGCCTATTAGATGTCCTGGCTTGCCCCATCCTTCTGCTGATGGGAAACCAAGGGTGGGAGGAAAACAAAGGCTTAGGCCATTATGTCCACTCCCAAAGTGATAAACAGGTACCCACAGGGGTTTAGGTACTTGTTGGCATCTTGCCCAAATAAGGGTGAGCAAGCCCTGGTCTCACCTAATAAGGTCAGCTTTGCAAATGCCTTCTTGATTGGTGAATCTCTGTGGCCAAAGGAGCCTTTGCACTCAGGCAAATAATAGAAATTGAGCTAAGCTGCAAGCAGTTGTGCTGCTTCTGCCTTACTGCTCTGCCTCAGTGTGTGCTGCTTCTGCCTGGCTGCCTCTGCCTCACAGAGCTGCCCCTGCCTTACTGCTCTTGGATAATGTGTTCTGCTCTGCCTCGTACTTCAGACCAGCTTAGCCCTGATATTTTGGACTTGAACTACCTGGAAAACAAAATGCCTCAATTTTCCCAGCAGAAGGCATTTAAGTGCCTCACAACGTGGCAAGAAGTGCCACCAACATCATGATCTGCACATCTGCAAGAGATCATGTCTGAACCTCTGCAAACCCCCATGTGAAGAGGAACCAGGATCAGGTCAGAGATCCTCTGCCTCTTTCTCAGCACCCTGGAAAGATCTAGAAGCCTTTCAATGGCTGAGCAGTTCCAACACTGCCACAAAGGAGCCAGGGACTACCTTGAAATTCCTACTGCAACACAGTGAGCAGCACAGACTTGCCCTAGGGCTCCAGGTTGCCCATTTGTAAGTGAGGCAAAGCCATTTTGTGGATAAACTTTTCCAGTTCTTCTGATCCCCCTACATGAATAAATTGCCCATAAGCATCCTTCTGAAGGTTTTCCCAACCAAATTAGAACTTAAATTTAACTAATTAGTATATAATTGTGGGTGGGGCTTTCTAGACTACATATTAACTACATATTTTATAATCCCTGACTTGTTAATTTCCCCAAATTAATCAATGTGCCATGCTTAAAAAATCAGAAGGGGAAAACCATGTTATTTTACTCCAGTCAGAACTATACACTCAGTGAAACTGCCACCTCTGCTATGAGGATAGACTGAGAGAGTTGGGGCTGTTCAGTCTGGAGAAGAAGAGGCTCTGAGGTGACCTTCTTGTGGTCTTCCAGGATCTGAAGGGGGCCTACAAAAAGCTGGGGAGGGACTTTTCAGGATGTCAGGGAGTGACAGGACTAGGGGGAATGGAGCAAAGCTGGAGATGGGGAGAGTCAGACTGGACATGAGGAGGAAGTTGTTCAGTATGAGTGGTGAGAGGCTGGAATGGGTTGCCCAGGGAGGTGGTTGAGGCTCCATCCCTGGAGGTGTTTAAGGCCAGGCTGGATGGGATACTCTGGCCAGCCTGATCTAGGGTAGGGTGTCCCTGCTCATGGCAAGGGGATTAGAACTAGCTGATCCTTGTGGTTCCTTCCAATCCTGACTGATTCTATGATTATTAAACTTTCCTTTGAACAACTATAACTTTTTTGGGGGAGGAAGAAAGACAAATTTGAACACAGAAGTATTGCTTATAAAACACAAATTATTTAGTTTTGAGAATACAAAAATCCAAGAAAACTTCTCTTTTTCTGCATTGCTCCTCCTCCCCTAAAATGAAATTATTTACCAAATTTGACCCATATTTCCTATCAGTTAACTGCATTCTCAGTTGAGTTTGCTGCTTTCCTGTCTACCTACTGAATATCTGTGAAGTGGCATTACATCCAGGTAGAGATCATTCTCAGCTCTGACTATTCTGTCTGAAAAGGATTCTGCTTTGCGTCCATACCCACCTTACTCTCTGCCAGGGCACCAACACATCAGATGCACCTTCTGTAGTATATGTGACTGAGCTCTTACTTCTTTGAGCAATATGTGCTGGTTTGAGAGGATGCACTCTTTAAAGTGTTCAAAATCCTCCCTTTTGTTCTGTGTGAAAGGCAAGGAATAAAAAGTCCTGTCCATAGTGTGTGTTTGAGCAGAGGTTTTTTTCTGATTCTGAACATTTGTATGGTCACAACAACCCCAAGCAGCACTACAGGCTGGGGACTGAGTGGCTGGAGAGCAGCCAGGAGGAAAGGGACCTGGGGGTACTGATAGATAGTAGGCTGAAGATGAGCCAGCAGTGTGCCTAGGTGGCCAAGAGAGCCAATGGCATCCTGGCCTGCATCAGGAACAGTGTGGCCAGTAGGACAAGGGAGGTTATTCTGCCCCTGTACTCAGCACTGGTCAGGCCACACCTTGAGTGCTGTGTCCAGTTCTGGGCCCCTCAATTCAAGAAAGATATTGAGGTGCTGGAACATGTCCAGAGAAGGGCAACACAGCTGGTGAGGGGCCTGGAACACAAACCCTATGAGGAGAGGTTGAGGGAGCTGGGGGTGTGCAGCCTGGAGAAGAGGAGGCTCAGGGGTGATCTTATTACTGTCTACAACTACCTGAAGGGGCATTGTAGCCAGGTGGGGGGTGGTCTCTTCTCCCAGGCAACCACCAATAGAACAAGGGGACACAGTCTCAAGTTGTGCCAGGGTAGGTATAGGCTGGATGTTAGGAGGAAGTTCTTCACAGAGAGAGTGATTGGCATTGGAATGGGCTGCCCAGGGAGGTGGTGGAGGCACCATCCCTGGGGGTCTTCAAGAAAAGCCTGGATGAGGCACTTAGTGCCATGGTCTGGTTGACTGGATAGGGCTGGGGGATAGGTTGGACTGGATGATCTTGGAGGTCTCTTCCAACCTGGTTGATTCTATGATTCTATGACTGTCTAAGCTGTCTGGATGAAAACTTCTGCCAGAGTACAAGGGGAACAAGAGAGGAAGAGTGACTCTAGGAGACAGCACAGCTGTTTTAGAGCTTATGTTTAGTACCAGCCTTCTTCCATAGTTCTGATGCTGAGTGGTTTGTGGTATGGACAAGAAGTGACACATGAAGTAATTTGCTGCAAGGAGCCTCTTTTCATACCAACAAAGCAACTCCTGCTATCCTAGCTCTTGACTAGTTCCTTTCTGATGTTCCTATTGCTTCTGCTACAGTCCTAATCCTATAGTGTCTACTCCATACCCTAAGTGTGTGGATCAGACATTGCTATATTCTGGTCCGTCTAATGAAATATTGATTTCTGCCCCTCTTTTCCTACAGTGTGTTTTGCAATAGAAAAATCAATACTCTGCTAGGCAGCAGAGCAACTGCAGGCAGTAGAAGGTGATCTGCTATCCAAACACAGACACTTAGAGACCTGGTAATTTCAGAGAGTACAAGGTGTTGAAAGGCAATCTAGGGAAGGACAGAGAAAAAGGAGGAGGTCAAAATCTGCCCAACAAATGCAAAGAAACAAACAAATAATCACAGACACTCTACTGATTATACTGACACATGGAAACAGCCCTAATTAATTATGTTTCAAGATATAGGTGGGACAACAGAGTGAAATAATGTCTTTCTGTGTGCCTCTATGTTGGAATGCCTTAACTGTCATCTCCCTTATGGCTTTTATTCTGCACAGAACAGCACAGGAATTGTGCTAACTAACCCTCTCCTCTCCTCTCTTTGTTGCATTTATCTGTTGCACCTTTCTGTGACAGGGAAGCACTACTAAGGCTGTTTATCAAATGGATAAAACACAGAGCCCTGAACATGAAACCTGGTTCAGTACATAGGAGCTAGCTGGAAAGTGGGAGATAGCATACATAATTTGAAGTGTTCTCATGATGAAGTAGGAAAACTAAAACCCACATCTTTTTTTATTTCCCAAAGCTCACTGAAGACTTTTTACTGCAAGACCCCAAAAATCAAAGGTCTTCCCTGAACTGTGATGCTTTTGTTGCCAAAAATTCTCTCTTTCTCTCCATTTCTCACAATGACATCCTGATTTATTATTGTATCTCTTAAGAAACCCTTTTCTGGGCATCTCCCCTTGCTCTGTCTCCTGATGTACCTAACCCATCTGTATGTACCTGACCCACTTCTGTAACTTTCATGCCTCCATAAGCCCCAGCAACTGAAAGACACTATCACAGTCAGTGATGCAAGAACTAAGTTGTGTTTCTAGCCCAAAATGACCTCCCCTGCATCAACCTGCCAATGTCTGCTAAATCAAGGATCTGAACCCAGCTCCTGTGATGAAGTTTGATTACTTGAATCAGTCTTTTTGCCTCCATCAAGAAGGAATACAAGAGTGAAAATCAGCACATGCTACTCTTTATTCTATCGCCAAAAAAAGCAAGGCTGATAAAACAACTCTCAACAAGCTCTGGAAGCCAGAAAGGAAGACACAAAGGAAATTACAGTTTGCTTTGGAGATTGATCTCCTTCATGTGTATCTTTTCAAAGGTTTTATGGAAAGAATAGCAACTTGGGGAAGGGGAGGAGAGTTGTATGATTGGAAACCATTGCTATGGGAAATAATGTTGTAGCCTCATAACACAACAATCAACTGAAATGAAAATACTGTACTGCAAGTGCTTAAAGCACCACCAAGCTCAGCAAGCTTCTTTGCATTCTGGTTTGCCTCCCCTTTTATCTGTGTCTCTAATGCAGAACATTCACATAGAATCATAGAATCATAGAATCAACCAGGTTGGAAGAGACCTCCAAGACCATCCAGTCCAACCTATCACCCAGACCTATCCAGTCAACTAGACCATGGCACTAAGTGCCTCAGACAGGCTTTTCTTGAACATCTCCAGGGATGGTGCCTCCACCACCTCCCTGGGCAGCCCATTCCAATGGCAAATCACTCTCTCTGTGAAGAACTTCTTCCTAACATCCAGCCTATACCTACCCTGGCACAACTTGAGACTGTGTCCCCTTGTTCTATTGCTGGTTGCCTGGGAGAAGAGGCCACCCCCCACCTGGCTACAATGCCCTTTCAGATAGTTGTAGACAGTAATAAGATCACCCCTGAGCCTCCTCTTCTCCAGGCTAAACAACCCCAGCTCCCTCAGCCTCTCCTCATAGGGTTTGTGCTCCAGGCCCCTCACCAGCTTTGTTGCCCTTCTCTGGACATGTTCCAGCACCTCAACATCCTTCTTGAATTGAGGGGCCCAGAACTGGACACAGTACTCAAGGTGTGGCCTGACCAGTGCTGAGTACAGGGGAAGAATAACCTCCCTTGTCCTACTGGCCACACTGTTCCTGATGCAGGCCAGGATGCCATTGGCTCTCTTGGCCACCTGGGCACACTGCTGGCTCATCTTCAGCTTACTGTCTATCAGTACCCCCAGGTCCCTTTCCTCCTGACTGCTCTCCAGCCACTCACATCTAGAGCACTCCACTTTAATACATGAAATAAATCTCAGACTACACTGGCTCTTAGCTCTTTAAAGAAGACAAAAGGCCTTTGCTAGCTTTATAGGTCTGCCTCACTTTCAGATGAAAGTTTGCTTTCTTTGCCACATAGATAACTTAGATTTTTCTGTCTGTTCTTTTTTGTTTCTACTTTCTGCTGTGAAACTCTCTCTACAGTTCTGTAGTTTTCTTTCTCTGATTGAATCTGGTGCTTATGAGTCTTAACTTGAAAGTCAGGCTGAAGAGCAATGTGCTCTGAGCTAGCACAGCTTTCAGGCATGACCTTAGACTCTGCTGATGGAGTTGAAGGAAATTGACTTCTCTTGAGTAAACATTTACAAATTCTGAAATATTCAGGTACTAGATGGAAGCTTAGTGAGGATCACATAGCTTCCACATTTTATTACTACTATGCACTAAAACTCAGGATCATGGAAATAGCTTTCAAGTCATTTTACCCTGCACTCTGCTGCAGCAAGCACTCTGAGGTAATGACACCACACGCACCCTTAGCAGAGCTCTCCTGGAAAGAATAGTAGGCTGAAGATGAGCCAGCAGTGTGCCCAAGTGGCCAGGAGAGCCAATGGCATCCTGGCCTGGATCAGGAGCAGTGTGGCCAGTAGGACAAGGGAGGTTATTCTGCCCCTGTACTCAGCACTGGTCAGGCCACACCTTGAGTACTGTGTCCGGTTCTGGGCTCCTCAATTCAAGAGAGATGTTGAGGTGCTGGAATGTGTCCAGAGAAGGGCAACAAAGCTGGTGAGGGGCCTGGAACACAAACCCTATGAGGAGAGGCTGAGGGAGCTGGGGGTGTGCAGTCTGGAGAAGAGGAGGCTCAGGGGTGACCTCATTGCTGTCTACAACTACCTGAAGGGAGGCTGTAGCCAGGTGGGAGTTGATCTCTTCTGCCAGACAGCCAGCAACAGAATAAGGGGACACAGTCTCACGTTGTGCCAGGGGACCTATAGGCTGGATGTTAGGAGGAAGTTCTTCACAGAGAGAGTGATTAGCATTGGAATGGGCAGCCCAGGGATGTGGTGGAGTCACCATCCCTGGGGGTGTTCAAGAGTGGATGAGGCACTTGGTGCCATGGTCTAGTTAACTGGATAGGGCTGGGTGCTAGGTTGGCCTGGATGATCTTGGAGGTCTCTTCCAACCTGGTTGATTCTATGATTCTATGATTCAGTCCCCAGGGCACAATACTTAGCAGACAAGAAGTTATCTACTTAACCCAGTTTGATAAGGATCTGAAAAGCACAGCCAGCAGCCTTTCTGGGCAATCTGGCTAGGACTGCTGACAGCAAAATTGCAGCAGGGATAAGAGGAACTCACATACAATTACAGCACAGCTCTGGTCAGTCAGAAGGTATCTCAAGTTATTTCTGAAGCACATTTAGTTTTGTGTGACCTGTCTGTTTTGACGCACAAGTTCCATTTTCATTATAAAGTGATAATAAGCTTGAAATTGCTGCTTTTCTAATCCAAGTCAAAAGCTCATCTCTTTGAACTAGGAATGGGGGTGAAAACAGTTTAAAGCCTTAGAAATGTGAGTGAAGCTCTCAGCTATTCTGGCCACATACTGAGTAGTAAAATGTGTGACAGGAAGGAGAGATTGCCTTCCTTTAAAAAGGTGCATCTTTCATAGTACTTGTAGGCATTACATTTACTGTTCATGGCTGTTTTGTGACTCTCTGGGCATGTGTCTTTCAGACTGCAAGCAACATGAGACAATTGATTATGCATATATAAAAGAGACCAGGGTCTCCACTGGATATATGGTGAAGCTGGTGAGAGGCCTGGAACACAGCCCTGTGAGGAGAGGCTGAGGGAGCTGGGGGTGTGCAGCCTGCAGAAGAGGAGGCTCATGGCAGAACTCATTGCTGTCTACAACTACCTGAAGAGAGGTTGTAGCCAGGTGGAGGTTGGTCTCATCTTCCAGGCAAGCAGCAGCAGAACAAGGGGACACAGTCTCAAATTGTGCCAGGAGAGGTCTAGGTTGGATGTTAGGAGGAAGTTCTTGCTAGAGAGAGTGATTGGCATTGGAATGGGCTGCCCAGAGAGGTGGTGGAGTTGCCATCTCTGGAAGTGTTCAAGAAAAGCCTGGCTGAGGCACTTAGTGCCATGGTCTGGTTGATTGGACAGGACTGGGTGCTAGGTTGGACTGGATGATTGTGGAGGTCTCTTCCAACCAGGTCAATTCTATCATTCTATGATATGTATAACTTCCAACTACACTGCATTGTGCTGTTGCCCAGCAGGACCCTTCTTACAAATTCAGTCTTTGTAGGGATTAGAACATTGGAACTTTAGATTAATGTAAGAACAAACCCAATATATGACAAAGCATTAGGTGGCTCAAATGTTTTATACTGAATTTGTTAACTCAGAAAACCCCAAACCAAACCCAAAACCAGCACCAGAGGATAACACAGTGATGGGTTTTGCTGTAATCTGCCAGTGCCATAGACAACATTTCAAAGTTATTGACAGTTTGAAATGTGGTAGGGACATATGCAGCATGCTACTTTCTGCAAGGCAACCAGAACTTAGAGATGTATTTTTTTTACAAGCAATCACCTTTGTTTTCCTGAACTGCATAAATCATATTCAGTTTGCTCTGAAGGCTATAACATTTCCAAGCACGTCTCCAGAAAACCCCTGGAGATCTAATTATTCTGGGATACCACAGAAAAGAGTTATTACTTATTTGAACTGCTAAAACTGCTAGTTGCAAGATGATGACTTCTCTGACAGTGTTATTCTGCTGGAGAAAAGAGTTTCCATTCTCTACAGCAAGCATTGATAGATACTTTTTTTTTTTCTGTCCCAGACCAGAGTTCAATTATTTAATATGCTCTAGGCTGAAAGTCTACCAGGTACATGCAACAGCCAACATTTTAAAATAGCAGTAATAACAACTTTGGTTTAGAAAAAAATGTCTAGGTATTAGTTCAGAACTTAGACCAAGTGGGGAAATTATTCTGCTCTAACAGGCTAAATGTTGTAATTCTACTGTCTTTACTGGAATTACTTTCTTTTCTCTTTTCTTTTCTTTTCTTTTCTTTTCTTTTCTTTTCTTTTCTTTTCTTTTCTTTTCTTTTCTTTTCTTTTCTTTTCTTTTCTTTTCTTTTCTTTTCTTTTCTTTTCTTTTCTTTTCTTTTCTTTTCTTTTCTTTTCTCTTTTCTTTTCTTTTCCTTTCTTTTCTTTTCTTTTCTCTTTTATTTTCTTTCCTTTCCTTTCCTTTCCTTTCCCTTTTTCTTTTATCTCCTTTTCTTTTCTCTCATTTTCTCTCCTTTCCCTTTCTCTCATTTTGCTTTCTCTCCTTTCCCTTCCTCTCCTTTCCTTTCCTTTTTCCTTTTCCTTTTTTCTTTTCCTTTCTCTTTTCCTTGCTCTCCTTTTCACTCCTCCTCTCTCTCCTTTTCTCTCCTTCTTTTCTTTTTTTCTTTTTCCTTTCCTTTCCTTTCCTTTCCTTTCCTTTCCTTTCCTTTCCTTTCCTTTCCTTTCCTTTCCTTTCCTTTCCTTTCCTTTCCTTTCCTTTCCTTTCCTTTCCTTTCCTTTCCTTTCCTTTCCTTTCTCCTTCCCTTTCTCCTTCCCTTTCTCCTTCCCTTTCTCCTTCCCTTTCTCCTTCCCTTTCTCCTTCCCTTTCTCCTTCCCTTTCTCCTTCCCTTTCTCCTTCCCTTTCTCCTTCCCTTTCTCCTTCCCT